>NC_041391.1:370745691-370774650 GCF_002162155.2 Triticum dicoccoides | reverse complement strand
GGTTCTGAGGAGGAGGCTAGGGTTGGGACGTGCCGGGTGATCTTATCCGCGTCGGGGAGGCTCTGATGGCTAATGCGTGGCAATCTTGCCAGCGAACGCGCTTGGGACATTCATGAGGGGGCGAGTGACCAGGGGAAGAGGGAGCCGGGAAAGTTGGGCTGGGCCAGCACTGTATACATAAGACCCAGCCCCATAGTAGTTTCTATCCTTTCTGTTTAGTAATTTATGGTTCTTTGTTTTACCTCAGTTTTGCATTATTTTGTGCTACTAAATGAATTTATTTGTAGGTGCAACTTTGCACGCAATTACTAGGTAGGATTTTGAAGCCGCATACAAGGTCTCAATTTATTTGGAAAAGTCTCACCAACTACTTAAATTGATGGATAAATTAAATGCTCTCGTCCAAGTTTAAATAGGTTAATGGCATTTTAGATACTCAGACGATGTTGGTTCTTATATGATAATTAGTTAGAGAATATTTTCAACCCAAGGAACATTTTTGTTTTGCCGTTTAAAGAAATATTACTCCGACTTGAAATTTCAATTTGAATTTGACTTGGACTTTTGGATAAATGGCAATTTGCATAGTAATCGCGATGACATGGACACCATTAGGGGGAGACTACTATAGTATGATTATCGGGGGGTTACAATTGTCTTCCACTACAAGAAATCTCGTCCTGAGATTTTAGGAGGTAGATGGGAACAAAACGAGGTATTCATCTCGAAGACAATCCTCGCGTTCCCAAGTGGCATCATCTTCATAATGATTTGACCACTGAACTTTAAGAAATTTGATAGCCCTCAGATGGGTGTGATGTTCAGCCTGAACGAGAACGTGGATCTGATGATCTTTGTAAGTGAGATCATCTTGCACGGGTTGAGCTTTATAAGCCTTGGGGTTGTCGCAATAAGACTTGTGACTCAGGGCATCAGTGGCGGAGACAGGGGACCAGCAGGGGCCCTGGCCCCCTAACAATATGGATGTAGTGCTAATTTGTTCATGAACAGTGAAAAATCAGTGATTATCTGCTGTTAAAAGTCTATTTTTTATTAGTTGGCCCTCCCCAACCAGTTTTAATAGCCTTCAGCCCCACTGATACGAATTTCCTGGCTCCTCCATTGCAGGGCATTGGCTATGACACTGGTCCTGCCAGGGTTATAAGAAATACCGTAGTCATAGTCTGTAATTGTTTCCATACGTTGCTACTTTCGAAGATCTAGATCTAGGTGAGTAACAGATACTTCAGACTCTGATGATAGGTGAAGATCCGCTATGAGTACCAAAAAGTAAATGCCGCCACAACTTCAGGGCAAATTTAACTGCAGCAACTTCAAGGTCATGGACTGGGTAGTTCTTCTGGAAAGAAATCTTGGAATTCACAATCGACTAGAACATTTTCAATTCTCACAAGAGGAGACGCGTTTAAGGTATTAAAGAAATAAATCAGGGCTTTGGCATTTCGAACAAGATGAGTATGGTAGCTTACTATCTCACTTGAAGGATGCAGTAGAAGGATGGTCTTAGTGGCAGAAATTATAGAAGCAGTATGTGTTTTCAACCATTCCATTCCCAGAATGAGGTCGATATTGGATGACTTCTAAACATTGGGGGAAACATGGAATTCCAGCCCTTCATTTTAAACTGGGATGTTGTGACTAACCATGCTGGTTCGACATTGGCCTACAGAATGCAGAAGTTGAAATTCTAGCCAAGTAATGGTAGTTCCAATAGGTAAGGAATGCATATGGCTGTCCCACCATTGAGCAGTGGGATCTTTCGAGTAATAAACCATGAAGTTGACACAATTGGCAGAAGCTACATCAACAGATTCAAACTTGAAAGTGATGTCATGAAGCCCGTCATCAGCATCAAAGGGCTGACTTGAGCCACGGTAGATGATAGGGTTTAGACGCGCAAAGTCTTGCAGAGTCACTGGGTTGGTTGCTGATTCATATTGGGACATGGGAACTAAGCCATGACTCCTTCCATGAACTAGCGATTCAACTCAACTTTGTATCATTCCGGCCATGTATTCAGGCGGCCATGACCAGCGGGTCTAACCATCCTGCTTAAATGCAATAGGGGGTAGTTTGGCAAGGGTTGGTGCAAGTGTATGGAGTCATTCATTATGTAAACTGAATAGTGCCCAAATGCGCAGTATATACAAAGCAGTAGTCAGTTAAGACATACAAATACATATATAGAGCAAATTACATGATGTTCGTATGAGTTTGGACAAGAGAAACATCCTAGACATACTAGGCGGCACGCATGCACGCAAAGGTGGGATACAACAATTGGACATAGGAAAAGGTACATCATCGTCGAAGATAACCACTGGGGTGAGGGATATGTAAGTGACAATGCAGGGTGCCCTCAATATGAGGATGGTGTGGTCAGTGAATATTGTGAAGTAGATCCTGGCTAATAAATCAAATAAGGCATAATACAAATCTTTGGGTGGATGTGATCAAGAGATCCTAATGTTATATTTAGCAAAATCATTTAACACGAATAGAAGAGAGATCAGAGTCTCAGAGTATAGACGAGGAATAAAAGATCCTAATACCACCCATTGGCGACCTGGGCCCGTAAGCCACACAGCCATGTTAGTAAAATGGTTTTCCAAAGACTAGACTCGACTTCGGCCAAGGAGGTGGAAAGGGATTCTTATAGGCAGTTGGCTCTGGTCCTAACTTGTGACGCCCCCGATTCAACCGTACATTAATCATACATGCAAATGTGTACGATCAATATCAGGGACTCGCGGGAAGATATCACAACACAACTCTAGACACAATCAAAATAATACAAGCTTTATATTATAAGCCAGGGGCCTCGAGGGCTGGAATACAAAAGCTCGATACACAAGAGTCATTGGCAAGCAACAATATCTGAGTACATACATCAGTTAAACAAGGATGCCTTAAGAAGGCAAACACAAAAGCAGCAACTATCGAAAAGGCAAGGCCTCCTGCCTGGGACCTCCCAACTACTCTTGGTCATCGGCAGTCTCCATGTTGTAGTAGGCTCCCTCGTGGTAGTAGTAGTAGTAGTCCACTGGGGTGGCATCTGGCTCCTAGGATCCACCATTTGGTTGCAAGAACCGGAAAGAAGAAATAAGGGGGAAAAGGGGCATCAAAGCAACCGTGAGTACTCATCCAAAGTATGCATTGTTATCAAATGGAAGGGTTGTATCTGTGGACTGAACTGCCAACTGCCAGAATATAGGGGAAGGCCTAGCCTATCAAAGACTAGCACCTTCAAGTATCTCCAAGCATCTTGCACCATCCAGAAGAGTACAGAATAGCATATTAATTACCAATCATGTTGTACCATCCAGAGACACTTCCACAACTCCCTACGAGAAAGCAATCCCGGAGTCAACATATCCATCTCATGTCTCAAGTATCCATTTCTAGTTATAATAGATCAGGACAAGTCTGACTACAGTGCACATGACTATTCGAATAGATAATCTTCCCTGCAGGGGTGCACCACGTTTCACATCACGCTTGATTACTCTGGCCAGACACACTTTCTTGGGTTATTGCCCGGCCTCAGAAGATCAACACGTTGCATCCCTACCTAGGCTCAGTAGAGAGGTCCCCGCAGTCTACATCCTAAGCACTCCGGGGTCTTGGGCCAATCGCCCATTGCACTCAGGGTCGTTGCACGACAAGCCAGGACGAGCACCACCTCATCATGGATGGCACTGGCCCGACAGGCCCACAATGCTGAACTGGATGTCTGACAAAGCTTCGGCTGATACTACAATGCCAAGTGCGCATAACTGTTCCTGCATGGTGGTTAGTGCGTATAGACCAGTGGCCAACTCGGTACAAATACCCAAACATCTTAGTGCATTAACAATTAAATGTAGTGACGGTTATAGGGACAAGTCCGGAGCTACCACTCCCTCCTGGGTGATACCGCTAAACAGCCTGCCGCTACTGTAACATCTCACGGGTGCCCTCCGGGTGTCAGTGTACAAAAGTAGGGGCTCTGCTTTTGACCCATTTACGTGTACACGGGCAGTTAGAGCCTCCCGCCAAGGCCACACATAACATGGCAGGAAAGGGGAGCCGGAGGAAAGCCGAAGCCACAAGGACAACCGAAGCAACAACAAGGACCAAGGCCACAAAGATCAGATAGGCTTTGCATGTTCCCCCGGCAAGGACTCTTGACGGGGCAGCCTCAGCAGCCCCAGCAAGACCACGCCAACCGAAGTGAGCCACCCTTGAGCCCACCAGCACTCGACAAAAGCGTTGGGACAGGGCTCGGGAGGCACCTCTGTGGTGGCATCCAGATCTTTGAGAAGACATAAAATGCTCAAGATCGAAAGAGGATAGGAAGGCAACTATCCTCATCGAAGGAACCCACAAGACCCCCGGCAAGATCCTTGCCGGGGGAGCCAGCGTGCCACAGCAAGACACTTGCCGGGCCACCAAGACCCTTGCCGGGCCACCCGGCAAGACCCTTGCCAAGCGCACCGGCAGGGCCACTGCCAGGCCCGCACAAGACAAGTCACCGTCGCCGTTCACATGCAGCTGCTGACCAACCAGCTGGGCAGGCACCTGCGTGGCAACATGCAAACCTTTGTGGAGGCTCCACCATCACGCCACCTCAGCTGCCTGCCTGCCTAGATGGAACCACATGCATCGTTGGCCAGGGGCGCATGTCGGAGCGGCGACGGACAGGACGGGCCTCGCCCCCGTCCCCGATAAAGCGAAGGGACACCTAAGCCTCACATTTAATGCATCTTGTCCTATAATACTAGCGATAAACTCGCAATGCTGTAGCACTTTCCACCTCCTGTGTGCCACTGTGGCAGCCCCTGTCGCCTATAAAAGGAGGCCCATGGCACACAGAGAAGGGATTCAGCTCTTTCGAACCTCGCAGCACCTAGAGCTAGTTCGAGAGCTCAAGAACACTAATACATCGACCAAAGCAGGATCATAGGGTTTTACGCATCTTTGCGGCCCGAACCTAGGTAAATCCCTCTGTGTCGTCTGCCAGTCCTGCTCTCCTCATGATCCCCGCGCCCCGCAACCGTAGAAGGGATTCTAGTGATCCCATAGGTGTCGTTTCCCACTGACATCTTTGGCGCGCCAGGTAGGGGGTAGCGCAATTGTGAGGATCGGGCCTAGCGGTCGACCTAGCTGTTCTTCATCGCCATAGCTTCAAAGAAGAAGGAGACCACGGTGATCGGTTCGTCCGGGACCGGGTTGGTACCGGCGCGGACCGACAGTGGGCCAGTCGCGGAGAGAACCCGTGGCGTGGCCCGTGAACATCTACATCACCCCGCTGGTCCCGGTCTGGCAAGTGGCGTCGTTCGCACGTTAGGCGAAGAGCCACCAGTCGCGGGCTCCGGAGGTGGAGTCGGCCCCCCCGCAGGTGGCGGCGGGCCCCCAAGGGGTGCCGCCGTCCTGCCAGGCGGCGGCACGGTGACCTCAATAACGCCAACACCGGCACCCATGGCGCGCTCCTCTCAGGTTGTGCGTGACGAGCAGCGTCACCCTGCCAGTGAACCTACGCGCCGCCCTGGGAAGAGCCCCGTGCGTCCATCACATGAAGAAGAGGGCCAGCGTGCATGCCGAGGTGCTGACGGAGGTGGCGAATAGCTGCGGAGCCGTGACACAGCTCCTTCTAACATGGTTAGGAGTCGAGGGGCATCGCGGTCCACCCAGCTTTCACCGCCACCCACACCAGCAGAAGCCCTAGCGCGCGCAGCAGCTCCTCGATTTCCCTCCCGCCGCGGAGAAGCTTGATGAATGGAGGGACACCGTCCGGAGCCTCGTCGGCATCGCCAACAACGATGAGTTGCGGCCGATGGGACCCGTAGGCCGTCGCTCCACCGGGCCACCGCATGCCAGCGGAGACCGTGCTAGAGGCGATGCAGCCATGGTGCACTCCCCTCCTCCGTCCCGACCGCCCCGGGCGTCGGTTCGCCGCGACAACGCTCGTGATGATATTTCCATCGCGTCGTCCGACCCGCGAACCAACCGCAATCAGCGCCAAGTCCTTTGGGAGCGGGCTCATGAGGATGCTCGAACTATGATCGAGCGCCACGTGACGCGCACCACCAGTCGGATAGGCGGGCAGGGCCCGCTACGGACCACCCAACGCCGGGAGGCTACGGTGGCCTACCTTACAAGGTGGGTCATCCGGCTTTCACCCATGCGCTGCGGCAGTTCCAGTGGCCCTCCCACCACCGCACCTTCAAACCCGACGTCGGCGAGAGGTACAATGGCAAGACTCACCCGTCAGAATTCCTCAGCATCTACACCATCGCGATGCAAGCTGTTGGGGACCGCGACGATAAGGTGCTCGCCAACTACTTCTCACTGGCACTCAAGCCTAATGTTATGTCATGGTTAATGCACTTGCCGGTGGATTGCATCTCTTCTTGGGCGGATCTGTGCCATGAGTTTGTTGGCGCCCTTACCGGAGGTCACCAAGCTCATGGCCAGGCAAGTGATTTACACATCACCCCCTAGAAGGAAGGAGAAAACCTGCGCAAGTACATCCAGAGGTTCAGCCGAGTGCAGTACAACATCCCCGGTGTTCATCCTGCCGTCATGATCAGTGCGTTCCACCAGAACATGCGCAATCACAAGATGCGAGAAGAGCTGGCAATGAACAAGGTTAAGGATGTGGCCGAGCTCTATGTTCTGGCTGATCGATGCGCTCATGCTGAGGAGGGAAGGAAGTACCCCGGCGAAGACACCAGCGCGGAAACCGACTCCACAGATGACACTGCCACCCCTGCGAAGAAGGGCCGGCGCCATAACAGGAAGCGCAGGAGCAAGATGTGCTTGCCGTCGAGGGATCCGACGATACCGGTGCCACCAAGAAACCCAAGGCAAGTGACCCCGGCAAGGAGGTTGCCGGATGTGCCGTTTGTCGGGCCTTGGTGGCTACCGATAAGCCAGGAGGCTCCGACAAGCAGTATTGCAAGATCCACCGCACCAAGGGCCATGATCTCCAAAACTGCCGGCAGGTAGAGCTGCTCGCTGAGAAGTAGAAAGCCAAGCATGAGCGGCTGGACAAGGAGAAAGGCCCGGATGGTGCCGAGGGATCCGACAAGAAACATGGCGGCCAAGGATAATCAGCAAGAGAGGCCCGCCCAGGGCCGCGAAAAGAAGTAGGAAGATGATGATCATGACGAGGACGACGAGCCCGGCGACCACGAGTTTCAGAAAGACACAGAGGCCATGTGCGTCGATGGCGGCGCCTCGCTGCATACATTCCACCGCCAACTCAAGCAGTGGGCGCGTGAGATCACGGCAGTGGAGCCATCGTTTGACACATGGAAGCCGCTGAAATGGTCCAGCACGCCCATCATCTTCCACACTGAACGCACCACTGCGGTCGGGTGCTTGCCGTTGTTGGTTTCACCAACAACCGCAACCTCAAAGTGACAAAGATGTTGGTTGACGGCGGGGCCGGCCTGAACTTGATCTCGCCTGTTGTGGTCAGAAGGTTGCAGATCCCTGATTGAGACCTCGAGGAGACGGGTACATTCCAAGGGCTTAACCCGGGGAGGAGCCAGCCAAAGGGAAAGATCACGCTGCCCGTGACATTCGAAGGCGAGCTGAACCACAGGACAGAGAGGATTGTTTTCGATGTAGCCGAGATACCCTTGCCTTACAACGGGATCCTCGGCCGCCCGACGCTAGCCAAGTTCATGGCGGCTTCGCACTACGCCTACAACATGCTGAAGATGCCCGGGACGATGAACATCATGACCGTCCCCTCCGACAAGAAAGATGCGTTGATCTGCGCCGACCAACTCTATCGGGAAGCAGTTGCAGCAGCTGCCGCTAAGGCGCCTGCTCTTGCCGACGGAGCCGCAGGAGAGAAGAAGACCGGCGAGACCCCTCGCACCCACTCCAGCAAGCGCACCCCTTCGGAGTGTTGTGCTTCCGTTGAGAACGTGCCAAAGAGCTCCACCGGCAAGAGCAAGAAGTCCAAGGCTACACCACCAGAGACCAAGAAGGTGCTCGTCAAGGAGGATGGCACGGGAGGAGCTTTTACCATAAGCTCCACCCTCGACGGCAAATAGGAAAGCGAGCTCATCACCTTCCTGCGGGTGAATGTCGATGTGTTTCCATGGCAAGCCTCCGACATCCCCGGCGTTCCCAGGGAGGTGATTGAGCACCACCTTGCTGTCTGTCCTCATGCGTGGCCCGTCAAGCAGAAGGTCAGGAAGCAAGCTCTGGAGAGGCAAAAGTTCATCACGGAGGAAATCAGAAAGCTAGAGGCGGTAGGCTTGGTGAGGGGAGTACTCCATCCGACGTGGTTGGCCAATCCGATAGTGGTGCGCAAAGCAAATGCGAAATGGAGGCTGTGTATTGACTACACAGACATCAATAAAGCCTGTCCAAAGGACCCTTTCCCGTTGCCGCGCTGTCAGGACCCCGACTCAATGCCACATCGATCTAGCATGTAACACCTCATATCACTTTGCGGCCTCACGCACGGTATTCCCACGGGTGTCGCCTTACCTTTGCCCGGGACCGTTTGCGCCTTTTGGCACACGTATATGACAGTGTCGCTAGAATCCATATGATAAGGAGCCCGGGCTGACATGGCTAGTCGTAAACCCAAAGCGGCACAGACTTACAGGGACAGGCATCCATGACCCAGCATCGAACGTGTCGGTCATCAGCGAGTGAATCCAGGCTGTAGCACTGGGCTAGCAGGACTCCGGTGAACCGGGCTGTAGCGGGCTAACAGGACTCCGGTATTCACCGCGTGACATTTCCCCGAAGGGACAGACACAGGAACGAAGAAGGACACATGCCGGCCAGCCTAAGTGTTCCGGAGCAGTAGCAAGCTACCATGGCTCGGTGGAAACACTAGGAGACATTTCCCCGTAAGAGAGGCTACTAAAGATAAACAACTAGATGGTCAGATCCCACACATACCAAGCATTTCAATAACATACACACAATATGCTCAATATGTGCAAATACAACATGGCATCACAACATGACTCTATGACTCAAGTAATCTATTCAATAGGCTCCGAGGAGCGAGATATTACAAACATGGGTCTCATGACCCAACATTCAGAGCATACAAATCAAGCACAAGCGGAAGCTATCATGTCTGAGTACAGACATCTATAAATGAAAAAGGCTGAGAAGCCTGACTATCTACCAAATCCTGCCGAGGCACAAGATCGTAGCTGAGGTAACAAGCTAAACGTCGAAGTCCACGCGAAACTACTAGTGAGACCGAAGTCTCTCTGCAAAAACATAAAATAGGCAAACGTGAGTACAAATGTACCCAGCAAGACTTACATCAGAACTATCTACATATGCATCATTATCAACAAAGGGGATGGTGGGGTTTAACTGCAGCAAGCCAGCTTTGAGTCGGTGGCTATCCTGAACTACGACTGCGAGTAACTCTTTTGAGGTGGCGCACACGAGTCCACATATTCACCATATCAATACACCACTATGGATCCGCTCCCGTCTCCCTACGAGAACGCCATTCATAGCACTCACGCTTATCTTGCGTATTTTAGAGTATCCACTTTCACTTGTCTATGAACTGATATAAGCAACCCAGAAGTCCTTTTCCGCGGACACGGCTATTCGAATAGATGATGTTAACCCTGCAGGGGTGTACTTCTTCACACACGCTCTCACCACTTACCGCCGTTTACACGACATGTACTCGGCAACCTTCAAGCGGAAGCCCAACGTGGGTGTCGGCCACGGCCTGCCTAAACACTCGAGTCTCTAGTCCAGGTTTATCGCCTATTCGGGTTCCATCCATGAGGAGATCCGGCCGGAGTTTCGCTCACAGCCCCAAACAATGTGAACAGGGTTCCCGAGACACCAATCGGGCGCCCGGTACACCGTGCCACGTGCCTACCGCATCACAGCCCACCCCTACGGTCAGCGCTGCCCACGGCCTCCAGCATACTACAAACACCAGAAACTACTTGCAACTCCTGGACAGAGGACAAGGGTGATTAAGAAGCCGAGAGGGTCCATTGGTTTCGGGCCCAATGCGTGGTAGTAGCTGAATCATGGATCACAAACACAGAACTCAGTTCCTGAGGACGGCTGCAATGAGACAACCCACCATGTACTCCTACATGGCCTCTCACCGCTACCTTTACCAAATCGTGTTCACACACTTAGCTCACACACCGTAGGACATGTTCACACACCTCTGATTCATCCCCGATGAATCAGACCTGACTCAACTCTAAGCAGTAGCAGGCATGACAAACAAACATGAATGAGTAGGCACAACAGGGCTCAAACAACTCCTACTCATGCTAGTGGGTTTCATCTATTTACTGTGGAATGACAGGTCATGCAAAGGATAAAGGGGTTCAGCTACCGCAGCAAGTAACAGATGAATCGATGTTGTCCTAATGCAGTAAAAGAGAGCAGGAGCGAGAGAGTGGGATTTTATCGGAATGAACAAGGGGGTTTTGCTTGCCTGGCACTTCTGAAGATAACATTGAGTCTTCATCAGTGTCAACGATCACATCATCGGTATCACGTCTATCGAGAGGGGACAAATACCGGCAACACAGAGGGGAACACAATCAATGCAATGCACAATATGATGCATGATCATGACATGGCAAAATGAATGTGTTTTGAGCCAATGCAACTAGCAACAGATTAAATGAAGTTGCTTTGAATACAAGATTCAAATTCAAACTCCATATGTGATTATTTAAATGCCCTTTAATTGATTTGTGCTAAACAGCAGCTATAAGTTGTTCTAACATGCATGAAAATGGTACAGATGGATTCCTTGAATTTTTCTGATAATTTTTCATATATAAATTATTTAATTTGGAGTTACGGTTGAATTTCTATGAATTATTGAAGTTTTGGGCATTTTCTGGAATTTCTGAATAATAATAAATCCAGAAATGAATTTACTGCGTCAGCATGACTTCACAGTGACGTCAGCAAGTCAATGGCGTTGTCCAGGTCAAATCTGACCTATGGGGCCCACATGTCAGCTGCACAGTGATTTAACACAGTTTAATTGAC
Organism: Triticum dicoccoides; assembly: GCF_002162155.2. Taxonomy (NCBI): domain Eukaryota; kingdom Viridiplantae; phylum Streptophyta; class Magnoliopsida; order Poales; family Poaceae; genus Triticum; species Triticum dicoccoides. Next base: position 370,763,604 of record NC_041391.1, on the reverse strand, counting down.
TTAACTAAATGGTTAGCCGGGTTAATTAAAGGGTAGGGCCCACCTGTCAGTGGCCCTAGGCCTGGGTTAGTGGGGTGGTTAGGCCCTAATGACCCGCCATGTCGGACTTGCCGGTGGTTGGACGACGGCGACGACCCAGAGCGGCGGTGGCTCGCCGGAGTTATGCCAGAGGCGACGGATCGACGCGCCAAGGGCACCAGGAGGTAGCCCGTGCCCGTGCGCATCTAGGGGGACCAACGGGAGGTGCGGGGGGTGGCTGGGGTTCGCCGGAATGAAGCCCGAGGCGGCGGCCGGAGCTCGGGGGTTCGCGGGACTGGCGCTGCAGCTCACAAACGAGGGAGCTGAGGCGCTGGAGGGGCTCTACGGGTCACGGCTAGCGCAACGGTGCACGCCCGTGACCAAATGGTCACCGGGATTTCGCCGGCGACGAGTCCGTGCGGCGGAGCGTCTCGGCTCCGGCGGAAGCAATGGCTAGAGCGGCCCAACGGCATGGGAAGAAGAGGGGAACGGTTCAGTGGCTCACCGCGAGTCCAACGAGCGCGGGGGCGAGGCCGGGGACGCTCTGTGGCCGGCGAATCAAGCGACGACGGCCGTCGGTGCAAAGGAAGAAGATGGCGTCGGTGACGGCGCTCCAGGGCGTCCGGCGTCTTGTGGCTCCGTGGTAGGGACGGGAACGTCACGGCGGAGCTCGGGGGCGCGTCGGAGAGGCGTGGGGAAGGCGGTGGCCGCGGTGGTGCTCGGCGGCGTGCTGCGGTGCGCTCGGGGATCACAGGAAGAGAGGGAAAGAGAGAGCCAGGGGAGGGGGAGCGGTCCAGAGGGAGTGAGAAGGGCCAGGGGCTGCGTGGCGTTGCGGACGGAGTCCAGGGCGACGAGAGGAAGCAGGAGGTGGCCGATGCAGCGTCGGCGCGCGCCACGCCTCGCCTCTGTTCGTCCTCCTGGCAGAGGAGGAAGAGGACAAGGGGGAAAGGAGGTGGGCTGGGCCTGCGCAGGTGGGCTGCACAGTGTTGGGCTGTGGGTGGCTGCCAGGTAAGGTCCAGGTAAATTCTGTTTTATATTTTTCTGTTCTGTTTTGTTTTTATTTAATTCTTTTGCCACTGTTTTGAATTTAAAAATAATTCAAACAATGCCAAAGCTCCTCTGAATATTTTATATTGCTAGATGGACTTTTCCAGAAGCTTATAAAATATTTCAGGGGGTATTTGAAATTATATTCTAATTATATGAATATAATTCAAATTCACATAGCTAATGAATTAAATCCAAAGTCCCCAAAAATAAATCCTTAAAAATGTTCAATATTTTGGTTGGGACCAGAACCCTTACCAAAAATTATCAAACATTTAAAAAGGCATTTTGGAGCAATGAATGAGATTTCTAGGGTTTCTGCCCCTCTTTTATTTAGGGTTTTGAGGCTTCCAATATTCCTCAATTCAAGTTTCAAAAATATAGACATGATGCACACATGAAGCTAGCCTAGAGCATTACCAGAAGCTAGGCATGTGACAACTCACCCCCACTAAACAAGAATCTCGTCTCGAGATTCAAGCGTAGGGTAGGATGAAGGGGAAACGCAAACTAGTACAATCTTCACGATCCAGGGTGCACTTCAGTTGAACGTTGATTCATTCACCATCATTGTCTTGATGTCTTGTTCTGAGAAATCCTGCCAACATGACATGGAGGGAAGAAGGAGACTCTAGAAGGGTCGATCTTCTTGAAGATCGAACAACTCAAGATTAACTTACGGAATGAGACATAGAACCATCTTTCGGGTTGAGACACGAGATACACATCAATAGGGGTGGAAGAAACGGATGATGAAGGTTCACTAGGTAGACAACAATTTCATACCTAAGAAGGTGGTAAACGATTGTCAACGTAGCGAGGAGTTGAGTTGCCATGATACCATAACGATACACCTTAGGGAAGGTGACTCGTAGAGATATCCCCTTAAGTGGCAAAAAGAATTACTTTTGATTCAGAGATCATTGAAACTCTTTAAACCAGCCTAAGGCAATTCTCGAGCGATCGTTTGGAGGGGGTCGGTAGAATGGCATACTCGGACTTGGATGATGTGGATTACCTTGTTGAAGACAACGTAATGGATGAATTTGCTTATCACCGGAAATGGAAGAGACCCATGGTAGAATGGCACATTGGCGGTGCAAGCTAGGAACAAAATGCAAATGCTAGGAATGATTCTGGTAACTGGGGAAGAACCCAACAATAAAGAGTGAATTCACTGTTTGAAAAGATCATAGCATTGCCGAGGGAACTGAGAGCAAACCCAGCTAGAGCCGATGATAACACGTAGCGCTTGTACGTGCTCTCAAGAACTTGAGCATTTCCATATTCATCAAGGTTTTACCAACATCCGTGTCAAGGGTGCCGACAGCACAACATACTACCATGATGAATGATGATGGATGATGCAGATGCAAAGGAAGATAACACTTCTCAGATTTCATCTTAGCGAGGCCAAGAAAATAAAATCTGGATGATCGACCGAGAGACATTTAGCACTCCGCTTCTAATGTTCTCCTTGATGTGCTAGTGTATCCCATTCATAGATATGGTTTGATAACTAGAACATCAAGTAAAGGTCGGACTTCGGGATCTCAAAATCCATAGGCGCAACTAGGGAGTAAATCCTACGAAATCCCTATGGGGAGGTGGCTAACTTCCTCAATCAAGATATTATAATAATAGGTCTTCCGGTTGGGTGTGTTGGCCACGACATCCACTTTACCGGTTATCGCGCGACCAATATTATAATTCTTGGGAAATATTCCAACCATCATATCTGCCTGAGATTCAGATCTGGTTGGTGTCAGGATATTCCAGACTCATCGAGTCTAGGAAGGAAAACGAAAGTTTGCAACACAAATCGACGAGATGACGTTGCGAGATTCTCGGGAAATGAACTACGATAGTAAGCTCCAAAACATGAGCTGGTTCTGCTACAAATATGTGAACACGTTGTCCCATACAAGCATGACCACGTGGTAGTCTTATAATAAAACACTACCGAGTTCAGGAAGGGAACCATCAACGAGGATATCAAAATCCTTGCATAAGGTATACTCTTAAGAAGGAACTTCTTCTCCTTGAACAAATCAATCAGTGGCTTGGTGTGCTAGGGATACATATAGACTGAAGGTTGCAAGTCTTCAAACCACAGAATTCTTCGCACAAGTGCATGACTGACTTGCGATGATTCCAGAGGAAGCAACATTGACTTTCTCGAGTCCACGGCGGCAACTTGCATCAAATGCACACGAACTAGAGGAAATCACTTCTTACATCCGAACATATGCTTCACGAGCTAGCATGAGCAAATGCTTTCAAAAGTTTCCAACACTAGCTTAATGTTCAGCAAAATTATGGAGAAGACAAGGATGTTGTCAATGGGCACAACAACAATTCATCTGGGTTTCCTTTAAAAGGGAATTCCATAGTTAGGTGAACAAGTGATAGCATTGGTCAGACCAAAGATGTAATGGTGTATGCTCGAGGGATCAACCACGAATAAGACAACATTACGAGCATCGTTGGTACTGATTTGATTGGATGATAGCCCATACTCAATCAAAGGTTTGGGTAAGATAATAGATCCAACAATTGTTCACAAGGACCAATCGATGAAGATATCATCTTTCTTCAACACACACACACAAAAAGATATCCCTTAACATGAACTAAGTTGAACAAGCTTTTATCTTCCAACTCTCCAAGTTGTTGTTTAGCTTATCCAACTAGCTCAGGGCATCCAACACGGATTCTTGGAGAAAGGGTGGTTTACAGGAATAAACCAACTTGATCACGAACTCAACATAGCGGTCAGGTGACGACCTGGTAATACTTCTGAGAAGATAATCAGAAAATCACGAACCACCGATATGTTACTAAGCTCGAGAACAATCTTGCTTTTCAGGGCAAGATGATATGATCAAATGAGCGAGGACTTGACAAAATCCTAACTCATTAATCGAAATGTGCACCAGGAAGATGGACAAGGTAGCACGATCAATCTTAGAAGGATGATTCAAAAGCCAACACGCTAAGAATGAAATTATTGTCCTTTAACTACCAAGCAACGAGGTTGCTGGGAGTATTGATTTCACACATCACAATTCATTTGTCGGTATTCCGGTTGCATCAACACGAGGGCCGAGGAATGACTAATGATGGTGGGAAGTATCACTGTACCAAGAGTTCATAGGATGGTGTGCAATTCCTATAACAATCTCGATATAGAATAAGGTAATACTCCAAGGTAGAACAGAACCAAAAGCTGGATTGGCATTTGATCTGCGGAATACAACTACTTTGACCCAATCCTAGATATGGACGAGGTACTGGAGTTTGTTTCTCCAAATCATTCAGGACAGAATGGCTTGACGGACCACAGGAGTAATAGGCATTGATAAACGAATACATGCATACTCTTGACTATCAATTGATAGACGAGGTCAGAATGCAACTAAAGAGAACAACTCAAAGGAACATATAATTTTCTGAGTTGTGGCTGCATAGATTAGTATGTCGAACCAAGTTCAACATATTTCTTCCGGATAACCCATGCAGAAAGGTAGAACTGGCAGAGTCACGATTTATGAATGGAGAACTCCTCAAGAGTACTCTAATTGTGATTTTTTTTGATCCAATAAACATCTGCCATAAGTAGTTCATGGTATTTGGAAGAAGAAGATACCACGGACTTCAAGGACTATCGCAAAGGTTACTAATATCCTAAAGGCACTAGCAATTACTATCAACATGAAGTAGGTAGAGTGAATCTCGGGTTCAGAACCCAGGAGTAGAATACCTACTACTAAGTAGCATCACGGGATGCTTCCGAGAATAAAGGCCAGAATCTTCACACTAGGACACAAATCATGGCTAGACCACTAGATGATCCCCTAAGCACTTAGGGTCATAATAATAATTCCAACATATATGTCGAGGCAATAATTACCTCAACACACCGATTAGTATGGTTAATCTGGCCCATGGGAACATCGGAAACAGAAGGAAGGGATTTGCAAATGCATCGGACTATTTAGAAACCTGGGATGACTCAGACAACATAACGGCTATAATTGCTCAAAAAGATTTGAGACAATCACAAAAATGGTGGCATAACCACTCAGAAGCACAATATCAAGGTTCCGAGATCAACAATTAACATACGGAAGTAGTAGGAACTGAACTGAGACTTAAATCCAACAATCTTATAAGTCTACTGATTAGCAACACGTGATCCTAATAGAAAGAAGAGATAGCCTAGTTCTTAATCCCCGCAGGAAAGATAAGATGACTCAGATTAGAAGGGCATGAGGTATAAGGAGTAAAAGAGCCTTACGTTCCATCCCACAATCAATTCCCTTATATAACTAAAGAATTTCTAGACTCAACTTCGACCAGTTTGGCTTAGTAATCCTACAGGCAGTCAAGCTCTGATACCAACGCTGTCAGGACCCCGACTCAATGCCACATCGATCTAGCATGTAACACCTCATATCACTTTGCGGCCTCACGCACGGTATTCCCACGGGTGTCGCCTTACCTTTGCCCGGGACCGTTTGCGCCTTTTGGCACACGTATATGACAGTGTCGCTAGCATCCATATGATAAGGAGCCCGGGCTGACATGGCTAGTCGTAAACCCAAAGCAGCACAGACTTACAGGGACAGGCATCCATGACCCAGCATCGAACGTGTCGGTCATCAGCGAGTGAATCCAGGCTGTAGCACTGGGCTAGCAGGACTCCGGTGAACCGGGCTGTAGCGGGCTAACAGGACTCCGGTATTCACCGCGTGACATTTCCCCGAAGGGACAGACACAGGAACGAAGAAGGACACATGCCGGCCAGCCTAAGTGTTCCGGAGCAGTAGCAAGCTACCATGGCTCGGTGGAAACACTAGAGACATTTCCCCGTAAGAGAGGCTACTAAAGATAAACAACTAGATGGTCAGATCCCACACATACCAAGCATTTCAATAACATACACACAATATGCTCGATATGTGCAAATACAACATGGCATCACAACATGACTCTATGACTCAAGTAATCTATTCAATAGGCTCCGAGGAGCGAGATATTACAAACATGGGTCTCATGACCCAACATTCAGAGCATACAAATCAAGCACAAGCGGAAGCTATCATGTCTGAGTACAGACATCTATAAATGAAAAAGGCTGAGAAGCCTGACTATCTACCAAATCCTGCCGAGGCACAAGATCGTAGCTGAGGTAACAAGCTAAACGTCGAAGTCCACGCGAAACTACTAGTGAGACCGAAGTCTCTCTGCAAAAACATAAAATAGGCAAACGTGAGTACAAATGTACCCAGCAAGACTTACATCAGAACTATCTACATATGCATCATTATCAACAAAGGGGATGGTGGGGTTTAACTGCAGCAAGCCAGCTTTGAGTCGGTGGCTATCCTGAACTACGACTGCGAGTAACTCTTTTGAGGTGGCGCACACGAGTCCACATATTCACCATATCAATACACCACTATGGATCCGCTCCCGTCTCCCTACGAGAACGCCATTCATAGCACTCACGCTTATCTTGCGTATTTTAGAGTATCCACTTTCACTTGTCTATGAACTGATATAAGCAACCCAGAAGTCCTTTTCCGCGGACACGGCTATTCGAATAGATGATGTTAACCCTGCAGGGGTGTACTTCTTCACACACGCTCTCACCACTTACCGCCGTTTACACGACATGTACTCGGCAACCTTCAAGCGGAAGCCCAACATGGGTGTCGGCCATGGCCTGCCTAAACACTCGAGTCTCTAGTCCAGGTTTATCGCCTATTCGGGTTCCATCCATGAGGAGATCCGGCCGGAGTTTCGCTCACAGCCCCAAACGATGTGAACAGGGTTCCCGAGACACCAATCGGGCGCACGGTACACCGTGCCACGTGCCTACCGCATCACAGCCCACCCCTACGGTCAGCGCTGCCCACGGCCTCCAGCATACTACAAACACCAGAAACTACTTGCAACTCCTGGACAGAGGACAAGGGTGATTAAGAAGCCGAGAGGGTCCATTGGTTTCGGGCCCAATGCGTGGTAGTAGCTGAATCATGGATCACAAACACAGAACTCAGTTCCTGAGGACGGCTGCAATGAGACAATCCACCATGTACTCCTACATGGCCTCTCACCGCTACCTTTACCAAATCGTGTTCACACACTTAGCTCACACACCGTAGGACATGTTCACACACCTCTGATTCATCCCCGATGAATCAGACCTGACTCAACTCTAAGCAGTAGCAGGCATGACAAACAAACATGAATGAGTAGGCACAACAGGGCTCAAACAACTCCTACTCATGCTAGTGGGTTTCATCTATTTACTGTGGAATGACAGGTCATGCAAAGGATAAAGGGGTTCAGCTACCGCAGCAAGTAACAGATGAATCGATGTTGTCCTAATGCAGTAAAAGAGAGCAGGAGCGAGAGAGTGGGATTTTATCGGAATGAACAAGGGGGTTTTGCTTGCCTGGCACTTCTGAAGATAACATTGAGTCTTCATCAGTGTCAACGATCACATCATCGGTATCACGTCTATCGAGAGGGGACAAATACCGGCAACACAGAGGGGAACACAATCAATGCAATGCACAATATGATGCATGATCATGACATGGCAAAATGAATGTGTTTTGAGCCAATGCAACTAGCAACAGATTAAATGAAGTTGCTTTGAATACAAGATTCAAATTCAAACTCCATATGTGATTATTTAAATGCCCTTTAATTGATTTTTGCTAAACAGCAGCTATAAGTTGTTCTAACATGCATGAAAATGGTACAGATGGATTCCTTGAATTTTTCTGATAATTTTTCATATATAAATTATTTAATTTGGAGTTACGGTTGAATTTCTATGAATTATTGAAGTTTTGGGTATTTTCTGGAATTTCTGAATAATAATAAATCCAGAAATGAATTTACTGCGTCAGCATGACTTCACAGTGACGTCAGCAAGTCAACGGCGTTGTCCAGGTCAAATCTGACCTATGGGGCCCACATGTCAGCTGCACAGTGATTTAACACAGTTTAATTGACTTAACTAAATGGTTAGCCGGGTTAATTAAAGGGTAGGGCCCACCTGTCAGTGGCCCTAGGCCTGGGTTAGTGGGGTGGTTAGGCCCTAATGACCCACCACGTCGGACTTGCCGGTGGTTGGACGACGGCGACGACCCAGAGCGGCGGTGGCTCGCCGGAGTTATGCCAGAGGCGACGAATCGACGCGCCAAGGGCACCAGGAGGTAGCCCGTGCCCGTGCGCATCTAGGGGGACCAACGGGAGGTGCGGGGGGTGGCCGGGGTTCGCCGGAATGAAGCCCGAGGCGGCGGCCGGAGCTCGGGGGTTCGCGGGACTGGCGCTGCAGCTCACAAACGAGGGAGCTGAGGCGCTGGAGGGGCTCTACGGGTCACGGCTAGCGCAACGGTGCACGCCCGTGACCAAATGGTCACCGGGATTTCGCCGGCGACGAGTACGTGCGGCGGAGCGTCTCGGCTCCGGCGGAAGCAATGGCTAGAGCGGCCCAACGGCATGGGAAGAAGAGGGGAACGGTTCAGTGGCTCACCGCGAGTCCAACGAGCGCGGGGGCGAGGCCGGGGACGCTCTGTGGCCGGCGAATCAAGCGACGACAGCCGTCGGTGCAGAGGAAGAAGATGGCGTCGGTGACGGCGCTCCAGGGCGTCCGGCGTCTTGTGGCTCCGTGGTAGGGACGGGAACGTCACGGTGGAGCTCGGGGGCGCGTCGGAGAGGCGTGGGGAAGGCGGTGGCCGCGGTGGTGCTCGGCGGCGTGCTGCGGTGCGCTCGGGGATCACAGGAAGAGAGGGAAAGAGAGAGCCAGGGGAGGGGGAGCGGTCCAGAGGGAGTGAGAAGGGCCAGGGGCTGCGTGGCCTTGCGGACGGAGTCCAGGGCGACGAGAGGAAGCAGGAGGTGGCCGAGGCAGCGTCGGCGCGCGCCACGCCTCGCCTCTGTTCGTCCTCCTGGCAGAGGAGGAAGAGGACAAGGGGGAAAGGAGGTGGGCTGGGCCTGTGCAGGTGGGCTGCACAGTGTTGGGCTGTGGGTGGCTGCCAGGTAAGGTCCAGGTAAATTCTGTTTTATATTTTTCTGTTCTGTTTTGTTTTTATTTAATTCTTTTGCCACTGTTTTGAATTTAAAAATAATTCAAACAATGCCAAAGCTCCTCTGAATATTTTATATTGCTAGATGGACTTTTCCAGAAGCTTATAAAATATTTCAGGGGGTATTTGAAATTATATTCTAATTATATGAATATAATTCAAATTCACATAGCTAATGAATTAAATCCAAAGTCCCCAAAAATAAATCCTTAAAAATGTTCAATATTTTGGTTGGGACCAGAACCCTTACCAAAAATTATCAAACATTTAAAAAGGCATTTTGGAGCAATGAATGAGATTTCTAGGGTTTCTGCCCCTCTTTTATTTAGGGTTTTGAGGCTTCCAATATTCCTCAATTCAAGTTTCAAAAATATAGACATGATGCACACATGAAGCTAGCCTAGAGCATTACCAGAAGCTAGGCATGTGACACGCGCATCGACCAGATTGTTGACTCCACGGCTGGGTGTGACCTCTTATCGTTCCTCGGCGCCTACTCGGGATACCACCAGATCTTCATGACAAAGGAAGACGAGGAAAAGACAGCATTCATCACGCCATGTGGTAAGTATTGCTTTTTATGGATGCCTTTCGGGTTGAAGAGTGTTGGCTTGAACTTTGCGAGAGCAGTCCAAATTGGTTTTGAGCCCCAACTACATAGAAATATGGAAGCTTATATGGATGGCATAGTGGTCAAAACCAAGGACAAAGCGACCCTTGTGCAAGATCTGGAGGAAAACATTTACAAACCTGCGCAAGATCAACCTCAAACTGAACCCTGAGAAGTGTGTCTTTGGCGTCCCGTCCAGCAAGCTTCTCGGGTTCTTTGTGTCCCAGCGCGGGATTGAAGCAAACCCAGATAAGATCAAGGCCATCGAGCAGATTGAGGCGCCCAAGAGGATCAAGGACGTGCGTCGGCTCACTGGTTGCGTTGCCGCCATGAGCCGGTTCATCTCCAAGTCCGCGGAGCGCGCCCTTCCTTTTTTCAAGATCTTGAAGAAGGCTGGGCCAGTGGAGTGGACCCCAGAGGCCGAGGCGGCGCTGCAGGATTTGAAGAAATACCTCTCCTCTACCCAGTGCTGGTTCCGCCCAAACCACAAGAACCGTTGTTGCTTCACCTTGCGGCAACAAATCAAGTGGTTAGCGCCGCACTAGTGGTGCAGAGAGAGCTCGACAAGGAGGCAGCAGCAGCGGCAGAGCCAACAGATGGCAAGCCGAAACCCTCTCCCACAGGGCTCGATCCCAGCAAGATTGAGTCCCCTACAGGGGTTGACGCCAGCTCGACAGAACCCACATGACCAGGGGAAGAGGCGCAGAATAAGAAGATGGTGCAGCACCCAGTGTACTTCATCAACTCCCTCTTGTAGGGGGCTAGGTCGAGGTACTCAGGTGTGAAAAAGCTGCTCTTCAACCTCCTTATGTCTTCAAGGAAGCTGCGCCATTACTTCCAAGTGCATGAGATCACGGTGGTTACCCGCCTCCCGTTGCAACAGATACTACACAACCCAGATGCGACGGGGAGGCTCACGGAATGGGCCCAGGAGCCGTCGAGTTTCGGTTTGAAATTTGAAAGTACCTCGACGATTCAGGGCAAAGTCTTGGCGGAGTTTGTTGCGGAATGGACCTCGACGCCTGACGAAGAGGTACAGGAGACCGCTCTCCCCGACAAGGAAACGAGCCGCAACTGGATCATGTACTTTGATGGTGCCTTCTCACTGCAAGGTGCCGGTGCTGGTGTGCTGCTTGTCGCACCCTCTGGAGAGCACCTCAAGTATGTTATCCAGATGCACTTTCCCCGGGAGATGTCGACCAACAACACCGCCGAGTACGAGGGTTTGCTTGCCGGTCTTAGGATCGTGGCAGACCTCGGGGTTAAGAAGCTCATTGTCAGGGGCGACTCACAGCTCGTCGTCAGGCAGATCAACAAAGATTATCAAAGCCCATTGATGGAGGCTTTCATAGATGAGGTGAGGAAACTGGAGGAGCGCTTTGACGGTATACAAGCGGAGCATGTCCCCGGGCGGAGAACGATGTCGCCGATTACCTGTCAAAGCGCGCCGCCCTCAAGCTACCTGTGGAACCAGGTACTTTTGTGCTTCAGTTAACCCAACCATCTGTTGAGCCGTCGACCAGGCAGAGCAAGCGGAGGAAGATAGGCCCCGGCAAGTACTTCCCCACTGAGCTCCCCGGAGCCGCTGGCGAAGATGTTGCCGTGGATGCCGCTCCTGCCGCAGAGCAACCGACTCCGGCAGGACCTCAGGGCATGGCCGTGGAGGCACCCACTCCCGCGGCAGAAGAGATGCCTTTGGTCCTTGCCGTCGAGCCACAGGTTCCGGCATGGGCGCAACACACCGTCCGTTTCCTTCAAAAAGGAGAGCTTCCTCAGGAGTAGGAAGCGGCAGAAAGAGTAGCCCGCCGGTCTGCTCTGTACCAATTCGTTGATAACGTGTTGTACAGAAGAAGACCGAATGGGGTGAAACTGATGTGCATCTCCCGGGAGGAAGGACTAAAGCTGTTGGCAGAGATACATGGAGGCATATGTGGCTCCCACATAGGGTCGAGGGCCCTTGTCGGCAAGGCTTTCCGGCAAGGTTTTTTCTGGCCCACCGCCCTCCAGGATGCGACGGCACTAGTAACCAATTGTGAAGCATACCAGTTCCATTCGAAGAAGCTTCATCAACCAGCTCAAGCCCTTCAGACTATCCCTCTCTCCTGGCCCTTCTCGGTCTGGGGGCTCGACATACTGGGCCCTTTCCCCCGTGCCGTCAGGGGCTTTGAGTACTTGTACATCGCAATCGACAAGTTCACAAAGTGGCCAGAGGTGGAAGCAGTGAGGAAGGTGACAGTGCAGTCGGCCATCAAGTTCTTAAAGGGGCTAATGTGTCGTTTCGGGGTGCCCAAGAGGATCATCACCAACAAAGGCACACAGTTCACGAGCCACGCCTTCATGCAATACATTGAGGACCTCGGCAGCAGGGCCTGTTTTGCTTCCGTGGCGCATCCACGGAGCAACGGCCAAGCGGAGAGAGCAAATGCTGAGGTCCTGCGAGGCTTCAGGACGAAGACTTTTGACAGGTTGCGCAAGAGTGGAAGGCGCTGGATTGATGAGTTGCCGACGGTTCTTTGGTTAATCAGAACGATGCCAAATCGAGCCACCAGCCAGACGCCCTTTGCCCTAGTGTATGGGGCAGAAGCAGTTCTCCCCACGGAAGTCATCTACGGGTCACCTCGAGTGCTCGCTTATGATGAGCTTGAGCAAGAGCAATTGCGGCAAGATGACGCGACGCTCCTTGAGGAAGATCATCTCCGGGTGGCTGTGAGAGCAACACGCTACCAGCAAGCCTTGCGCCGCTACCATAGCAGCAAGGTTCATGCCCGGAGCTTTGAGGAAGGCGACCTTGTTCTTCGGCACGTTCATTCGGCCAAGAATTCCAACAAGTTGACGCCGAAGTGGGAAGGCCCTTGTCGGGTAACGCGAGTCACCATGCCCGGCGCAGTCCGGCTGTAGACCGAAGATGCCATTCCAGTGAGCAACTCATGGAACATCGAGCATCTTCGCAAGTTTTACCCATAAGGCGCGGCTGCCGGGCCTCCCGGCAAGCCACCCTTTTTACAAGCCTTGCCGGCAAGGCATGTAACCCTTTGTACAAAGCCAGGCACAGACCCCGAGCATAAATAAACGAAGCGTTGGCGCCCTAAGTTATAGCATGCATGCTAGATTGAGTCTCTTCCTTGGTTAGGGTTGATAGTGCTTAGCGGCGGCTAACCCCTAGCTTAGAGGTCGAGTGCGTGTCTCTCTGTTCCTCTCTGTCTTCTTTGGTTCGTAGGGCACGTAAGTATTCTTGCCGAGCTGTTTTGGAAGAAAGGGAACGGACCGGCGCCTAGACCCCAGCAAGCCAGAGTTGCCGGGGGCTGCAAGAACAAGGGTCCCTTCGTGGCAAGCCAAGGTCGCCGGGGGCTGCAGATCCAGATAAGTCTTTTATCCTCTATCATGCATTTCGTTATGGACTGGGACATGCGATACCCCGTTATATATATAAGCTGATGTGCTCCCCCTTTTCGGTACCCAAGGGTTATCCCCTGGGTCCGAATTTGGTCGTGGCGGCAAGGAAGGGGAACGGGGAGCCTAAGCCCACCTCATCCCCGCCTCCGCCAAGAGCGTGAAAGGTTGAGAAAGGTGGGGAGAAGGAAAGGCCTGTTGCCGGGCGAAAAAGTGTTTGTCTTAAAGATAACAAGGATTCACTCCTTGTCGTGGATTCCTCCCGCGAACGAAAATCCCGTCAAACATCCCTTTTTCATTAAAAAACACCCCGTACAGGTACAGTTCATACGAAATGAAAAACATGAACAAGGGGATTACAAGTTCTAAAACTAAGAAAGGCCCGAACGCTTACAAGACTAAAAAGATATAAGGTGCCCGTAATCCCTTTCTTGTCCCTCTCCTTAGGAAATGGAACAAGAAATCAGAATGGCAAAAGGGGCGCCTAGGCGAGCTACGAGTGGTAGAATACACCAAGAGAACATCTCGGTGGCCGTCCAAGGGCTGGATGGTGATGGCGGCGCCGAAGGCAGAGCTCAAAGACGAGGCGGCAGGACGTCAACACGCGACGAAGGCGTTGGTGCCCGCATACTCTGACTTGATGGCCTTGCCGCCCGTCCTCTTCCTCTTCCGCAGCCTCCCTACGCCAGCCGCCCAAGGAGACGACCCCGAGAAGTTCAAGGAGCCGGCAACACGGATGATGGGGTCACCGGTGCCGCTCGGAGCGGCGCCCGACGCCTAGTCGGACCCATCATCCTGCCGCCCGCTACCCTCGTCGTCGCTGCCGTTGTCTTCCTTGCCACTCTTGCTTGAGGAGGAATCTTCATCGTCGGAGGAGCTCTCCACGCAGCACCTCACGCGGGTCCCGAAATGCCCGAAGATCTTGACGGAGAGGAGGCCACCCTCCATTAGTTTGAAATGGAGAGCCAGCCCGTCCGTCAAGCTATGGAGCCAGGCAAAGGTCTTCCACCCTCGGTGAAGATACATGACGTGAGGGGCGGGGAACTCGAAATCGACCCACGTGCCACTGTTCCCACAACCCCTCATGTGCAGCCGCAGCGCCTGCGGCGGATCCAACTCCATCTCCCGCACAAATGGGGTCGGAAGGCGAAGGCGACGGCGCGGCGGATGGCGCACCCTGATGAAGATTTCGTATGGGTTGTCCCCGGCGTGGCCCTCCATCGGAGGAGGTGCTACTAGAGGAGGCGAGGCGGATCTGCCGCCCCGTCCTCCTCTCCCTCAGGCACCGCGACAGCCTCGACCTCGCCCCCTCGCCGCCACCGATGATGCATCGCCACGCCCCCTCGCCATAGCAGAGGAAGAAAGAAAGCAGGAATGGGGAGAGGCAGATGGCGAGAGGCTGAGGGGCACCGTTCCTCCCGCTCTCCTCTTTATAAAGGGGTGGGGGCGAGGCCCGGCCGCCCCCTCTCGGCCAATCTGGCTTCTTGAAGTGACAGCAAGCGGGGCCGTCGACCGCCCTCCCCGCTCCATTGAAGGCTCGTGGGAATCGACCCGCACGCGCGCGATTGGCCATGTCCCACGCGCCTGCCATTCGCTCTGCGTTATGCATGCAGCAAACATGGCGCAAGGGGCGGGCGCAATGGGACGCATGAAACAACGGTTCCCGAGCGAGGGTAGTAAATAGGAGGCGGCCTTGCGGTCTCGAAGAGACACGCAAGCTGCCTCTTTACTGTCCACCGCAAGGTGACGCCAGCACGCCCACATCATGCACGCGCAGGAACCCCATGTCGCGCGTTCAACGCGGGTCGTGGGGATGCGTAGCGGACGGAACAGTGGCCGCGGTAAAAATCTGCCCCAACTGCCCGCGCACCATTCTGGGCCTGGCCCAACAACGTGCTGCGCTTATGTGTGGCCTAGGCACAGGGGCTCCTGTCGGTGTACAAAAGTAGGGGCTCTGCTTTTGACCCCTTTACTTGTACACGGGCAGTCAGAGCCTCCCGCCACCGCCACGTATAACATGGCAGGAAAGGGGAGCCGGAGGAAAGCCGAAGCCACAAGGACAACCGAAGCAACAACAAGGACCAAGGCCACAAAGAATAGATAGGCGTAGCAGGTTCCCCCGCCAAGACCCTTGCCAGGGCAGCTCGCCCACGCCAACCGAAGTAAGCCACCCTTGAGCCCACCAACACTCGACAAAAGCGTTGGGACAGGGCTCGGGAGGCACCTCCGTGGTGGCATGCAGATCTTTGAGAAGACAAAAAATGCTCAAGATCAAAAGAGGATAGGAAGGCAACTATCCTCATCGAAGGAACCCACAAGACCCCCGGCAAGATCTTGCCGAGGGAGCCAGCGCGCCACGACAAGACCCTTGCCGGGCCACCAAGACCCTTGTCGGGCCACTCAGCAAGACCCTCGCCAAGCGCACCGGCAGGGCCACCGCTAGGCCCGCACAAGCCAAGTCACCGCCACCATTTGCATGCAGCTGCCGACCCAACCAGCTAGGCGGGCACCTGCGTGGCAACATGCAAACCTTCGTAGAGGCTCCACCACCGCGCCACCTCAGCTGCCTGCCTACCTACATGGCACCACATGCATCGCTGGCCATGAGCCCACATGTCGGAGCGAGGAGGAGTGGTGACGGACGGGACGGGCCACGCCCCCGTCCCCGATAAAGCAAAGGGACACCTAAGCCTCGCATTTAATGCATCTTGTCCTGTAATACTAGCGATAAACTCGCAATGCTGTAGCACTTTCCACCTCCTGTGTGCCACTGTGGCAGCCCCTTTCGCCTATAAAAGGAGGCCCATGGCACACATAGAAGGGATTCTACTCTTTCAAACCTCGTAGCACCTAGAGCTAGTTCGAGTGCTCAAGAACACTAATACATCCACCAAAGCAGGATCGTAGGGTTTTACGCATCTTTGCGGCCCGAACCTGGGTAAATCCCTCTGCGTCATCTACTAGTCCTGCTCTCCTCACGACCCCGCGCCCCGTAACCATAGAAGGGATTCCAGTGATCCCATAGGTGTCGTTTCCCACCGACACCAGACCTGCCTGACTTTCACTAGAATCTCTCACGGGTGCTATCTGGGCTCGCCCGACTTTAACAAAAGGTCTGAAGAAAAGTCAAGGTAACTATGTGTCCAAAACATCAAGGGGAAAACCCAAGGAATCATCCTTGATGGATTCAAATTGATGTAATCACCAAGGTGAACGTAGGAGGAATCACCCTTGAGGTTCACACTTGAGGGGTTGCACGACAGAGTCGTGTCGGGAGTGGTGAAGGAGGAATCACCCTCGCTGACCACGACCAAATAGCTACACTACAAAGTTATCATCAGGAGTGCGTTACGAGTTATCACCCTCGGCACTCGATAGTAGCTCTACAGAGTCGTACAACAAAGGGGGTGAGGTGATGTGTCGGGCTCTGGTCGTCGATCACGTTGATTGAGTCATCGTTCATCAAGCGGGGGAACTGGGACCAGGTGAGGGGTCACTGATGGATCAGTAACCAACCTATACTAAGAAGTTTAGGATAAGTTGGTAAGGTAGAATTAGCTGGTTACAAAAGTAGGCTATGAATCAGAATAGGAGCAATCAATAACAGTAGCAAACTCTAATGCACGCATGAGAGAGAAAGGAATGGGCGATATCGGAGTGATCAAGGCGGTTTGCTTGCCTCGAAGCTCTGCTGAAAGGGAAGAAGACTCGGAAGTGACATAGTCGATCATAGTGGCATCAACAACGGTCTTTGGGTCTACCGAAGAAGAGGGGGAAGAAAAAGTACATACAAAGCACATAGATGCATCACATGACTACATGCAGAGCTAGGGTTGTTCTAACATAGTGTTAATTCATACCGATGAAGGGGAATAACATCCGGGAAAGTTTCCTGAAGTTTGGCATTTTTGGACAGATGAAAGAGAGGGGACGGTTCCATGTTTGATATGATAGGGGCATGTGACAGATGAACGGAGGGCATATTCGGATTCACCAAATTTTTCTGAGCAACTTTCATGTACAAACCTTTTTCATCTGACTTACGATTTATATTCTATTAATATTTAAAATTTTAAACAATTTCTAAAATTAATATTAAATCTAAAATAGAGTCATTGCACCAGCATGATGTCGTCATGATGTCAGTGTTGTACACTAACCATTTACTGGTCAAACAGGGCAATAGGGCCCGTCTGTCATTGACCTAACAAAACTAACCGTTTTAATTAACTAAGTTTAGTTAATTAGGTTAATTAACCATGCTAATTACGTTAATTAAGTTTAATTAATTAAGTTATTGATGCATTATTTATTTATTTTTTCTTTTAAAAGGGGGCGGGCCCCATCTGTCAAAGGCCCATAGGCCACATGAGCGGGTTAGCAGGCGTGGGCGCGGGGCGAAGGCTGAGCCTGGCATGGCGATGTAGCAACGGGCGCTGGGTAGGAGCGGCGCGGCTGGCTTCAGTGCATGTAGCAGCATCAGCCAGCAAGGGCAACAATAGTTGGCCGACGGGCAGCGGCAGGGGAATGCGAAGGCGGCTAGCGAATGGGAGGTGGCCGGCGGTGGCGATAGGGGCGCGGCTGTCGTTTCCAGTGGCGGGTGGAGGCGCGGCGCTACTGTGGGAGGAGCTGCAGGGGGCGGCATCGGTGAACGGGAGTTAAGCATGTAGCGGCGTGTGACCAAAGAGGATTGCGGGCGCGACAACGCGCGGCTAGGCAAGCATGGGGGCGGCCAGGCGG
>NC_041391.1:370717029-370745345 GCF_002162155.2 Triticum dicoccoides | reverse complement strand
GGTAAGTTGTGGGTGGCGTCAGGATTCGGGTGCGGGCGACTACAGCAATGAGAGGCTCGGCAGGGACTGCGGGCTGGTGTTACGGCTTACTACGGCATCGATGTGCATGGTCGAGGGCTTAGGCAAAGTCAACATCGCTCGAAACAACAACGACGAGAGGCACAGCGGAGACGATCTACAACCATGGCGGCTAGCTAGAAAGAGGGGCAGAACCAGAGCACAGGGAGGAGGAGGAGGAGCGGAAACTCACTGGGGAGGCGGATGGCGTTGACGTAAAGGCAACAGTGGTCGAAGGAAGAAGACGAGCTCAATGCGGCCGTGGCGGTGGTTCTGAGCTCCAAGTCAGGGCGCAGATGATGTAGAGGAGCTCGGCATAGCTCCTGGGCATGACTACCGCGCACGGGGCGGTCGGTGGCTGCGGTTAGATCGAAGCCATGGCAGCAACGACGCTCGGATGTGGTGGAGATGCATGGGGAAAGGAGCGAGAGGGCTGGGTTCTGTCAGATTCAGGGCTCCATAGACCCAAGAAGGTTCAAACTCTGGGGCGTGTGCGAAGATCTCAACCCCTCAAGTCTCGAGCTTGCCGCTCTATATCCTAGCCTTGCTGGATTCGTGTGAGCGGGGAAGAAGATGGACACAAGAGTTTTACCCAGGTTCGGGCCACCTTGCGGTGTAAAACCCTCCTCCTGCTTTGTGGTGGATTAGCCTCACGAGGAGGTTTGAGGATGAACTAGTACAGTGGATGAGCTACGTTGCAAGGGCTCGGGGGGTGAGAATGAGTCAACCAGGATCGGATACCCTCTACGGTGGTAGCTAACCTATATTTATAGTGGCCCTGGTCCTCTTCCCTTAATGCTTAGGCGGGAAGGGATTCCACAATGGCAACTTGAAAGGGGACAAGTAGTACATCTAATCCTGATGAAAGGTGGTCTTCACCTGCAAAACTTCTGGTCGTGACGCAGCTGTGGCCTCGGTGATGACATTTGTCCTGCCGAGCCCGTGGTCCTAGTCTTTTTGCACAGGAATGGAAACCTTTGGGGACTTCCTCGGGAACCCATGCCTGTCCTTTCCTCCTTAGCACCAAAGAGGAAACTTGTCGGGTTCAGGGCTCCGCAGACCCAAGAAAAGTTCAAACTGCGGGTCGTGTGCGAAGAACTCAACCTATCTAGCCAACTGACTCGTTGCCCCATGGCCTAGCTCGATGAAAAAGGAATAAGATGGACTCACTTTACCCAGGTTCGAGCCACCTTGATGTGTAAGATCCTACTCCTGCTTTGTGGTGGATTTGCCCCATGAGGGGCAGAGGATGAACAAGTACAAGAGATGAACAACCTCGCGAGGTCTGCTCTGGTGAGGGAATGACTCGAGAGGTTCGGATCGCTCTCTATGGTGGTGGCTAACCTATATTTATGTAACATCCAAAAATTCTAAATTTTGGAATGTTATATTTAATAGATAGTTATGATTGATTGTTTGATTACTTGTGCGAAACTGAGTGAAATTCGAAACTTTTGAAAGTTAAATGAGAGGGAATAAAAGGACTTCCCCAAACTTTCACCTTGCATTCATGATCTTTGTGAATTCAAATTCATTTCATCACAAAACCCTGGAGAGAAGATGGCATGACTTATTCCATTTAAATAAATAAAAAGGGTTTTTGAAAATATTTGACTATCACTTGGAAGTATTTCAAATTCAGAAACTTCAAGCAACTCAATGATTTTCATCAGAGAAGATAAAATGACTTGTTCAAAACATATGAAATATGAGTTGGGAGTTTAAAAGGATCAAATTTAAAGTCCTTTTGGAAATTATTTTCAATTTGGAGTTATTTGGGTTTTATTCAAATTATATTTTCTCAAAAAATAAAATATATGGAAATTAGGGTAAAATGATTCCCTACATCAGAAAATTGGAGAGAAATAAATTTGGATTAATTTTGGTATTTTTAAAATGATTTTTACTGGATTTTATTATAGCTGTAGCACTCTTTGCTTTATTTGAATTATTGAGGACTTTATTTGAAGCTATAATAATGTTCATCTTGTAGGAAATCTTTTTCGGAAAATTTTGATATATTATCTGCCTATATAATTTTTTTATTTACTTGTTATTTGTTTTTTTGTTTGTCTGGAAAAATGTTTTTCTTAAAAGAAATGTTAAAAAAAAAGATCTCTGGACCGACCGGACCGGGCCGGCCAAGCTCACCATGCCATGGCCCAGCCGGCCCAAAGCCGCGCACGCCTCGTCCCCGAGCTCAGGACGGAGTCCCGAGCGACCCCGCGCCGCCGCCGTGCCCATCTCGGACAGCCGCCGCCGCCTCTCCTTTTCCCCTTCTCCACGCCTCAGGCCTCCTCTCCCTCCTTAAAAAGCGGCCCCGGGCCCCGCTCCTCCTCCTTTGCCGCAAACCACAGCCACCGTCGCCCTCGCCGGAGTTCCCGCCTCCAACGAGATTTGTCGCTCGCCACCGCGCTCCGTTCCGTCACCCTCGACCTCCGCCGACGCCGCCATCGCCTTCCCCTCCTCGCGCCGCTTCTCCCCGACTCCACGGCCACGCCGGAGGACCGCCGGAGCCCGCCGCGACCGCCAACCGCCGCCGCCGCCGGCGGAATTCCCCGCCGGCGCCGAACCGTTGTGAACCGGTATAACTGCCGCCCGGTTTTCTCGGTTTTCCTTTTTAGTTCGGTTTTCCTTTAAAAAAAACCTAGACTAGATCTTTTTTCGGGGTTTTATTAAACAGCGAACGTCCACTGTTTAGATCTTATAAATGAACGTTCGTTATTTAGCCTTTTTGTTTTCTGTTTATTTACGTCAGGGACCAATTCATAATTATATTTCTTACAAACTAGTCCTTCTATTTCAAACTACCACGACGTTTTACTAGTTTGTCCAAATTCAACGAAACCAATGCCCAGTTCTTTGTTATGATCCCCTCTATCCATTAATCCAACTCAAACATGTGTTTGAAAGTTTAAAATTTGAATTAGACCATATTTGAATTCAAACTTCGTTGGATCATAACTTGAGTTCCCTAGTTCCGTTTGAGTTTATTCTTTTTGCAAATCGAAGCTCTTGACCTAAACTTTATGATGGCCAAATCCACCCAATTTTGGTAATGTTAGAAATTGTTTTCTGTTGAAAGAGTTAATTGCCTGGTTTTGAAGTTTTTCGAGATCTTTCCATCGATTCTTTTGCGTGATTGCTTATGTGTGGTTACTATTGCTTGCTTATGATAGATTGACCGGAGTGTGACAAGTAGATCTATCAAGAGTTTTGAGTGCGAATCATCTTCATCAATTGTACAGGCAAGTTCACACTTTGATCATATCCCTTTCATACCCAGTTTTGATGCATTAGTTTCAACCCTCAAACATTGCATGGTTAGGAGTTGATAATATGTGGGTATTGGGAAGTAGTTGATGAGGTAGAACCTATTGCCCTGTTTATTACCAAACCCTTGGGAGTTACTTCAACGTTATGCTTATATTGCTATGCTATGCTCGTAGACGTGGTTTGGTTTGAGTGATCCATGATAGATGTGAGATTGTTAATTAATGGTTAACTTAAGGTGGCTACTTTAATACACATCTGGGTGGATTGAGGCACCCGGGGAATCCAGTATTTCCTATTTTTTTGGAAATCCCGGGGTTCCGTGTGATTTTCCTACGGACCGCCACCCAGGCTCAAAGGGATCATAAGATTATTCATGCTAGAAACTTCTGTGTGCAGCGACAAGCCATTATGGGCTCTGGCATAGTTGAGTATGTTGCGTGAGCTCTTGAAGAGGTAGACTAGCAGATGTAGGGGGTGTAGGTGGTACTGTCTACCCGGAGTAGAGAGTTAATGCTTCTAAAAGACTGTGTCTCGGTCATCCGTTTCTCAAACATCATGAAGTGCGAGAAATTCAACGGAGGAGATCGATTCTTGTGGGGAAAGTGTGCAAACCTCTACAGAGTGTACAAACTAATCATGGTTAGCCGTGTCCCCGGTTATGGACATGGTGAGTATCTGGTTCTTGGATTATTATGTTGATCTCATCACGTTACTTAAATAATTTGTTGGGTTGATGATTATTAATTTGGGATTGAGTTGGAGGAACCTTCTCAATATTTTCAACAAACTTTATAGTTAAATAAAATATATTCCTTTGTTGTAGGGAAAAACTGGCTTTATGCAAAAATAAACCTAGAGCTTTCCACCAGCCAAATATGCATGTAGTGATATCTTTTGTTCATCATTTATCCTATGGTGTGAATTTTCCAGTACATTCAATGTACTGACCTACATGGTGCAACGTCTAATGTTGCAGGAATCTTACGACGAGTAAGTGATACATTAGGGTTATGATTTCTACACTCAACTTTGCTGTTGGTGTTGATGGGAATCCACAACCTTGTTGTTTCTTCCACTTTATGGATTGAGGTAATAGTATTTACGTTATTTTATACATGTGATTTACCTCTTTTATAAATTCTCGAGTACTGTGTGTGTCAGCATACCGATCCAGGGATGACACATAAGCACAGAGACTTGACCGTTTGAGGTCGAGTCGCTACAAGATGGTATCAGAGCACATGTTGACTGTAGAACGTGACCCTAGAGACTGGCAAGCCCATAGGAAAGATTTTCTCTACAACTTTCTTTTCAAAAAGATCTCTTACCTCTCTTCTCTTCTGAGCTTATTCAAATATCCCCTTTTAGTTAGACTATGCCCTTTCCCCTTTTGACCACGCAAAGATTCGACTGATGAGATCACTCCAAGAAGTGCAAGATATCGGACAACTAAGACTACTTTGGAATAAAGAGGATTTTTACCGTGCATTACAATGATGGAACATACAACGGTTGAAGACTCCGAAGACTAGGAGAATTTGAAGGCCCTGTAGAATTTTCCAGATTTGTAAGACCTAGGAAGGCTACCCTTATGGAATATGTCAGACTATGAAGCTGTCGATTACCCGAGATCAAGGTGTATCGAAGAAAGACCATAACATGGAGCATTAGAACTCCAAGTTTTTGTCAAGAAAACCCTAAGACAGGAGATATCAATTATGGAATGAAAGCTCATGGCAGTAACATGGGCATAGACACGGCTGACCATGGTGTTATTTTATTACCCGCTTATGTTATTGTCATCATGCGGAGTTAAGCATGCAGATGCATGGAAGGATTGGATGGTAGAAGGATGATGGAGCATCTGTCAGCAAAAGATGAAGTTTTAACCTCAGCTGGTGTATCACCAAGATCTGGAGTATTACATCAAGAAGTTTAAGATTGGACCTGCAGGAAGCTATATTTGACAAGCCGGAGAAGCAAAACCTCAAGATACCGAAGATTTGCCAGGAACTGAAGGACAGTAGGACCATGGTTCATGTCAAGGACATGGAAACCCAGAAGTTTGGAACACAACTCCAGAATATTAAAGGAGGTCATGGGAAACTTCGCGTCAACAGAGATGATCTGGCAAAAGGACTTGAGAAGGACAAGCATGATCGAAAGAAGTCATCGGAGACATGAATAAGAAGAGTTTGGCGACTTTGAAGATTTATTGACCTTTAGAAGATCAAACCCCTGTTATACCTACGTTAGACGCGACGATTGTGAGCTGTCATTTGTTTGTTGTTTTTCCGACAGCCACAAAAATAAAATGCCTTTTCAAAACTATTGTTTGTTTTGTGTGTATCCCTCTCTATCTCTCTTATCTCACACCAAAACCCCTGGACCCAATAGAGGATGAATGGAGATGAGCTCATATTATCTGGACCAATGAGTCAATTGGAGACGGACCGATGGATTCAGAACATGGAGGATCACATGAAGAATAACCCTATAGCCGGAAAGGATATGGCCCAGAATGCTCTTCAATGCTTTGAAAGAGGTGCTGCTACTTGGTGGAGGATGTACCAAACCATCAATGGATGGCAAGGAGTAACCACTTGGGAAGAATTTAATTTGACTTTGCCAAAGTCTCGGTTTGTGTCCTAGAGATTGGAGCCCTATGTAAATGATATGAAGAAGCCTTGTGCATGTAAGATTTGTGGAGAAATGGGACACACCCATAAAGAACACAAGAATGAATGCCCTAATTGTGAAGGAAGTCACCCAACTAAAGGATGCCCAACTAGGCAGATCACTTGTTTCTTGTGTGAAGGAACTACCCACTACCCTGCTCAGTGTCACATTTACCCCATGGTACCAAGAACCATCCAGCAGAAGAAAGAAGCAATGAAAGGAGCCCTCCTGGAAATTTTAGGAGAACCTGTGATGAAGGAAGAGGTGGAGGACACACCTGAAGAAGACCCAATTAAACCCTGCACCAAGTCATGCTATTCATGTGGAGAAGAAGGACATATCTCCCAGGATTGTGTGAATGGGGATCTAGTAGAATTCCCGACAGAGGAAGTAGAGTATGACCCACAGGAAATAGAAGCCCTGATTGGAACGGAAAAATCCAGGAAGAGAAGTATATTGGATACCAGGAAGGACTTGAGTCATATCACCTGTTTCAAGTGCAAGGAGACAAGGCACTACTTCAGCGGTTGCCCAAAAAGGAAACCTCGAGACTTGTCAGAAGTGATATGTTTTCGTTGTAATGAAGCAGGACACTTTGCCAGAGATTGTCCCAAGGAGGAGACTTGTGCTAAATAGTTGAGTTAGCAACAAAAGAAATGTAGTAGTAGTAGTGGGAACAATTCTTTTACATTGAGGTGTTTAGTTGAGGCCTGTAATGGAAATGCAGGAGATTGTAATAATTTGAGAATCAATGAAGTTAGCATCATTGGTGCTGAAGTGGATTGTATGATTTGTTACCCTATGGTGAAAGATTTTTGACCATTTTCGAGGATATGAGAAATACGGTCTATGGATAAGTTTGTGCATTTCAAGTAACTATGAGAACCCTTGACCCCTGGAAAAGATAATGATATTCCACGAAGTGGACTACGGAAAAAATAAGTATGGGTTTATCTCAATAAGTGGGAATACCCCAAGAGTATGAAGGGATGAAGTATCATTGGATATAAAGGAGGTATGATGTTGTTAATAAGGAGCAATTGTAACTCTAGGATGAGTATGAGTAATCACGTTTTAGTTTGGTACCAAGAGAAGGAAGAGAGACAGTACAACGATGGGTTTAAGAATGCTAGGAAATTGGATGTTGGAATAATGATTAGACCCCCTGATGATGAGTTCAAGGTTTACAAGTGATGAGATGGGCCATAACCCACAGGCCCCAAGACCTGCCAAGAAGCAAGCACACTCTTGCTGAAGGAAAAACCCTGGAAGAGTTATGATTTTATCAGCAGACGATTTTATAGGAGTTACGCAAAACCAGAGAGTGTGTAGAAACGATAGATGTTTTGTTTGGCTTGTAGAATCAATGGATTTATCCGAACTTAGTTCGTTGACAAGAGAAATTCTGCAATGCTTGTGAGGATGACCGAGTGTTAGAATGCGAGATTTGCTAAACCATATACACGGAAATGATTTGGGTGCGGGATGGATTTATCACCATACCGACTTGCTCTTATTATTCGCCCTGCTATATGGGATGGTAAATCTGAGTGACTTACCTATAGTAGAGAGACGATGATCAAAACCTTGTTTAAACCTTAGAATGGTATAAGTATTTTTCCCTTGTACAAGGCAGTTGTTGCCAATCATAGGACATACGGTGAGGCTCAACCCAGACCCATTTCCTGCAGGAGAAACCATAAATGGTTGACCACCATGAGATATCGATAGTTGTTTCATATTGGCGCCAGACCCGTCAGCTAAGAAGACCCAGTCTCAGAATAACCCTACCAAGATGAAAGGATAGAAGAATTGCGGTAAAGGTTATGCCACCACCGGAAGAGCCCAGAGAAGGAATTATCTAGAGGATCAGAGAAGATCGACACTGTCAACAATAAGGATGGAGTATATGAGTTTTGATGGAACCGTGACAATGCTTCTAAGGGTGGTAGCAACCGAGACCCCCTGTGATGATCGATGGATTTTGAGAAGAACCCAACGCTAACCTATTTCTTGCTAGCCTCTCCGAATCTCGAGGACGAGATTCATTTTAAGGGTGGTAGGTTTGTAATGTCCCAAAATTCTAAATTTTGGAATGTTATATTAAATAGATAGTTATGATTGATTGTCTGATTGCTTGTGTGAAATTGAGTGAAATACAAAACTTTTAGAAGTTAAATGAGAGGGAATAAAAGGACTTCCCCAAACTTTCACCTTGCATTCGTCATCTCCGTGAATTCAAATTCATTTCATCACAAAACCCTGGAGAGAAGATGGCATGACTTCTTCCATTTAAATAAATGAAAAGGGTTTTTGAAAATATTTGAATTTCACTTGGAAATATTTCAAATTCAGAAACTTTAAGCAACTCAATGATTTTCATGAGAGAAGATAAAATGACTTCTTCAAAACATATGAAATATGAGTTGGGAGTTTAAAAGGATCAAATTTAAAGTCCTTTTGGAAATTATTTTCAATTTGGAGTTATTTGGGTTTTATTCAAATTATTCTTTCTCCAAAAATAAAACATATGGAAATTAGGGTAAAATGATTCCCTACATCAGAAAATTGGAGAGAAATAAATTTGGATTAATTTTGGTATTTTTAAAATGATTTTTATTGGATTTTATTAGAGCTGTATCACTCTTTGCTTTATTTGAATTATTGAGGATTTTATTTTAAGCTAGAATAATATTCATCTTGTAGGAAATCTTTTTATGAAAATTTTGATATGTTATATGCCTATATAAAATTTTTATTTACTTGTTATTTGTTTTTTTGTTTGTCTCGAAAAATGTTTTAAAAAAAAGATCTCTGGACCGACCGGACCGGGCCGGCCCAGCTCGCCAGGCCACGGCCCAGCCGGCCCAAAGCCGCGCGGGCCTCGTCCCCGAGCTCGGGACGGAGTCCCGAGCGACCCCGCACCGCCGCCGTGCCCATCTCGGACAGCCGCCGCCGCCGCCTCTCCTTTGCCCATTCTCCACGCCTCGCGCCTCCTCCCCCTCCTTAAAAAGCGGCCCCAGGCCCCGCTCCTCCTTCTTTGCCGCAAACCGCAGCCACCGCCGCCCTCGCCGGAGTTCCCGCCTCCGACGAGATCTGTCGCCGCCGCCGCACTCCGTTCCGTCACCCTCGACCTCCGCCCACGCCGCCATCGCCTTCCCCTCCTCGCGCCGCTTCTCCCCGACTCCGCGGCCGCGCCGGAGGACCGCCGGAGCCCGCCGCCACCGCCAACCGTCGCCGCCGCCGCTGGAATTCCCCGCCGGCGCCAAACCGTTGCGAACCGGTATAACCGCCGCCCGGTTTTCTCGGTTTTCCTTTTTAGTTCGGTTTTCCTTTAAAAAAACCTAGACTAGATCTGTTTTTTTTGGGGTTTTATTAGACAGCGAACGTCCACTGTTTAGATCTTATAAACGAACGTTCGTCATTTAGCCTTTTTGTTTTCTGTTTATTTACGTCAGGGACCAATTCGTAATTATCTTTTTTACAGACTAGTCCTTCTGTTTCAAACTACCACAACTTTTTACTCGTTTGTCCAAATTCAACGAAACCAACGCCCACTTCTTCGTTATGATCCCCTCTATCCTGTAATCCAACTCAAACATGTTTTTTACAGTTTAAAATTTGAATTAGACCAGATTTGAGTTCAAACTTCGTTTGATCATAACTTGAGTTCCGTAGCTCCGTTTGAGTTGATTCTTTTTGCAAATGGAAGCTCTTGACCTAAACTTTCTGATAAGGCCAAATTCACCCAATTTTGGTACTGTTAGCAATTGTTTTCTATTGAAAGAGTTAATTGTCTGTTTTCAAAGTTTTTCGAGATCTTTCCATCGATTCTTTTGCGTGATTGCTTATGTGTGGTTACTATTGCTTGCTTAGGATAGATTGACCGGAGTGTGACGAGTAGATCTATCAAGAGTTTTGAGTGCGAATCATCTTCATCAACAGTACAAGCAAGTTCACACTTTGATCATATCCATTTAATACCCAGTTTTTATGCATTAGTTTCAACCCTCAAACATTGCATGGTTAGGAGTTGATAATATGTGGGTATTGGGAAGTAGTTGATGAGGTAGAACCTATTGCCCTGTTTATTACCAAACCCTTGGGAGTTACTTCAACATTATGCTTATATTGCTATGCTATGCTCGTAGACGTGGTTTGGTTTGAGTGATCCACGACAGATGTGAGATTGTTAATTAATGGTTAACTTAAGATGGCTACTTTAATACACACCTGGGTGGATTGAGGCACCTGGGAATCCTGTGTTGCCTGTTTTTTTGGAAATCCCGGGGTTCCGTGTGATTTTCCTATGGACCGCCACCCAGGCTCAAATGGATCATAAAATTATTCATGCTAGAAACTTCCGTGTGTAGCCACAAGCCATTATGGGCTCTGGCATAGTTGAGTATGTTGCGTGAGCTCTTAAAGAGGTAGACTAGCAGCTGTAGGGGGTGTAGGTGGTATTGTCTACCCGGAGTAGAGAGTTAATGCTTCTAAAAGACTGTGTCTCAGTCATCCGTTTCTCAAACATCATGAAGTGCGAGAAATTCAATGGAGGAGATCGAGTCTTGTGTGGAAAGTGCGCAAACCTCTATAGAGTGTACAAACTAATCATGATTAGCCGTGTCCCCAGTTATGGACATCTTGAGTATCTGGTTCTTGGATTATCATGTTGATCTCATCATGTTACTTAAATAATTTGTTGGGTTGATGATTATTAATTTGGGATTGAGTTGGAGGAACCTTCTCAATATTTTCAACAAACTTTGTAGTTAAATAAAATATATTCCTTTGTTGTAGGGAAAAACTGGCTTTATGCAAAATAAACCTAGAGGTTTCCACAAGCCAAATATGCATGTAGTGATATCTTTTGTTCATCATTTATCCTATGGTGTGAATTTGCCAGTACATTCAATGTACTGACCTACATGGCTGCAACGTCTGATGTTATAGGAATCTTACGACGAGTAAGTGATTCGTTAGGGTTATGATTTCTACACTCAACTTTGCTATTGGTGTTGATGGGAATCCACAACCTTGGTTTTTCTTCCGCTTTATGGATTGAGGTAGTAGTATTTACGTTATTTTATACATGTGATTTACCTCTGTTTTAAATCCTTGAGTATTGTGTGTGTCAGCATACCGATCCAGGGATGACACTTAAGCACAGAGACTTGACCGTTTGAGGTCGGTTCGCTACAATTTATAGTGGCCTCGGTCCTCTTCCCCCCAAAACATAGGTGGGCAGGGATCTCATAGTGCCCAATTTGTTAGGGGACAGGTAGTACATCTTATCTTCATGAAAGGTGGTCTTTGCTTGCAAATCTTCTAGTCGTGACACCGCGGTGGGCTCGGCGATGAAATCCATCCTACCGTCCTGATGGTCTTGGTCTTATTGCACCGGAACGAAAACCTTTGCCAGATTCCTCGGGAACCCACACCTGTGCTTGCCTCCTTAGCACCAAAGGGGAAACAGTCTTCTCTACGCCCGCTAGCGCCCGCCTGGCCTTAATCGTCATGGTTTGCATCACCGCAACATCATGAGGTTGGGCACCTGCATACGAATCTCCGCTCCTCAGGAGCAGCCTGGGAAGCCGCTCCCTCACGAGGTCTTGGAGTTGCTCGCATCGCGATGCTTGGCCTATTGTGAGGGTCTTGTCTTGGGTGTCTTGTAGACGGGCTGTACCAGGCCGTTGATGGAGCCACGCCATGGGCCGCAGGTAGGCAAGTCTGGGTACCCTAGTTCCCAGAATGCCAAAAATAGCACCTGGGCCCAAGGCGCGCACGGACTCAGCTTCAAGGTGAAGCTAAAGGCAAGGGCGAAGCGCCGCGGGCCCCAATCGCCTGCGGGCCAGGCTGACGCATGGCGCTTTATAGGATGTGGGCGTCTCCACTTCCTGATGCTACCTCAACAACTGCCCAGGCTCACAAAAGACTGGCGCCCGCTACCCAACCATCATTGTCGACTTTGTGCCTGCTCCAGATCCGCTCTCATCCTGGCGAAAGCAGCTCCAGATCTGGTCAAGATCCTCCTCCCTTCTACAACTCTTCCTCCAAGATCCCGTGAATGGCGTCCGGGAACCAAAACCTGCCGCCCAGCCACGAGCTCCTCCTCCTCTGCTGCGCTGGCCCTCTACATGTCCTCTATTACCGAGGAGAAGCACCTCACCGCCGCACTCATGTTGACGACGGGCGGTGACAATGAATGGGGTGATGCCATCCTCCTAGCCGGCTCCGCCGAGCAGAGGACCTTGGCATGGACCGTTTACTCCTTCTTCCTCCACAGCATATTCGCGGGGCTCGTCCTACCTTTCTTCGGGTTCTTCACCGCCATTCTGGGCCACTACCAGGTCCACACTCTACATCTTCAGGCCAACTCCATCCTCCTCTTGTCCATCTTCTCCTCTTACTGGGAGGCGTTTGTGGGCATGAGGCCCTCCGTTGCGCTCCTATGCCACTTCTTCTATCTACGGATGCACGACCCAACCAGTGCTTCGGTTTTGTGTCCTTCGCCACAGTCAACAAGGGTAACACGCTCATGAGGGCCAAGAAGAAGTGGAGAACTTCCGGCGCCGGTGGGTCTTCATGGATGCCAAGGACATCAATGTGCGACTGGAGTTGCCAACCGAGCTGCCTGAGAAGTTCAATAGGTGGGGTCACGAGAAGTTCTCTGACCCCCGGGTGGCGCCGTTCTTGAGGAATATGATTGCTGACATGGATGCCCAGGCGCTGACGAGGGACATGCTTGTCAAAGTTCCTGACGCAGCGCATGGCCCCTCTCCAATCGCACACGCACCCCATGTGGGAGTTCAAGGGTGCAGAGGACGACATCCGGCTGCACTATGGGAGCTTGACTGGCGAGGAGCTGGACAAGGCCATGAACACCCTACTCGAGGGGGGGTCTGGGCAACCTCCCTGTGGCTTACATTCCGCTGTACCGGCGCGCCGATAGGATGGCGCTGGTCGCTGCCTTGCCCGTCTTGAACGAACTCTGGCTCGTGCCGCCCGAGCTCCCCAACTCCCCGATGCTGGTGTCCTCCGGCGACAACGCCGGTGAAGGGGGTGAAGAAGACTCGGAGGTAACCATGGACGATGCGGCGGAGACCTCTCCGCTGTCTTAGAGCGAGCTTTGCCGTGACCTCATAGATGATGATGATGATGCCGTTGAGCCCCCAGTCATGGAATCCCCGCGCCCCACCGGGGTCGTCACGAGATCCGGGGCCAGTCCCCCGGCCCCACGGAGGCAAGGCCAAGCGACCCCGAAGAAGAGTGCGCCGGCGCCCCCTCCTCAAGGAGACGCCTCCGCCTCTACCGTTGTCGTCGCGCCGAAGCCAGCCGATGCGCGCCCCACCACCCCCAAGACACGGCAAATGCCGCGCCCAGGAAGGTCGGAGGTGCCCTAGCCCTGGCTAGGAAGAGGGCATACATTACCCCTGATGAGTAAGTACCTTACCTTGTTTATGTTTGCCGCCCTTGATGCCGTTCCCACAATACTCTCCTTCTTGTGACCAGGGTGGGCATAGTGGTGAAGAAGAGGAAGGAGGAAGCCGGGAACCCTAAGGCGCCACCACTCACCAAAGCCGTGGCGGCTTTGATGCGGACGGAAGAGGTCACCTCGCACCCCCTCGCAACAGAGCGGGCCCTCAAGGGTGTGGTGGCGGAACCTCAGGAGGAGTCTGCCTCCCCGGGCCAGCCGGCTCTGGAGCCGCCGGAACCCATCATGCCTGATAGGGACTCAGAGCCCACAACAACGCGCGCTGCACCCGACGCTGCCTCCCTGACGGCAACGCCAGCCCCTGCGCCAATGCCGGCTGCTCATCGAGCCCTTACGCTGGCTGACTGCGGCCCGCTCATCAGATCAGGCGCCCTAGATGTCGGGGGGATTGACACCGGGTAGCCTCTTCTGGACCTAATAATTTTTCAAGTCATCGGGGCTGGCAAAGCCCCTCATGCCATCTAGTCATGCATGCTGGCTTCCAGAAGATGGCACACCCATAGAAGGCGTCTTTGGGGGCGGGCCAACTTCCAGCAGCCGGCCCCTCCATCCCCTTGGAATCTGCACTCACCTGCTACGACGGGACAGGGCATGGAAACAGTGTCGTCTGCTCCCCCATATCCTGGAGGAGAGTGGCTACAGTACGAGCTGACCCAACAGCCACCTACCCGCCTGGCGCGGGACTGTGGCCATGCGACTCATGACGCGACCCTCGTCAGCAAGGACCGTGCCATGGTAGAAGGCAATCAACATGGCCTACAGGCTTCCAAACGATGGCACATCCCTCAAAGGTGGCCTCGGGGGCGGGCCAGCTTCCAGTAGCTCCTTCCCCTCAAAGTCTGCACCCACTAACTACGACAAGAAGGAGCGTGGCTACAGTGAGCGTTGACCAAGCGGCCACCTACCTGCCTGATGCGGGACTGTAGCCATATGACGCATGACACGGCCTTTGTCATCAAGGACAGAGCTATAGTGTAAGGCAATCAGCGTGGCCCGCAGGTGGCATGCCCTACCCGTCGGTCAGATTCTTGGTAGCCGACGGGGCCCTCCAGAGGCGGGCCCCAGCAGCCTGCGGAGAACTCGGCGACTTTAGACACTGATGTCCGGGTCCTACACCTGACCATATTACCATTGTACCCCTGGGGGGTAGGCCTATAAAACCCCCCAGGCTCACCCATGCAAAGGGTCCAGCCTTCATTCCACACACCCACACCATATCTAGGAGAAGAGAGGTAGCTCTACCCTTCTTCCTCCTCTAGCAACATGGCACAAGGAGCAACCTTGTACACTCTTGATCATAGTCATCATAGCAGGACTAGGGGTGTTATCTCTTTGGAGAGCCCCGAACCTGGGAATGTCTCGTGTGTTACCGAGCTCGTGCTCACTCTCGCTTCCGGAACCCGATGACTTCCTCATGGCTCCACCCACGATAAGCCACCCCCCTGGCATCTAACGTGAGATTACCACGACAGTTGGCGCCCATCATGGGGCCGTTCGCGGTGTCGGCTGGAGTTGTGTTCCAAACAGGAACCACCCTTCCCTTCGGCAAGTGTGTCACGTCTGGCTTGATCAACCAGCCCAATGCATTCACTTGTGCTTGCACCAGCGCATCGCCTGACGTGGGAGTCGTTTGCCCTGCAAGCTGCCTCATCGGCCTCTTCAGAAAGCTCAGCATTTCTGATGTGGTTGCTTCCGACGCGTGATCTGCTTGCTCAGTGAGCCACCTCACCGACCTCTTCGAGAAGCTCATCCTCTCTGATGCAGCCACCTCCGACGGGTACCCTGGTGAGGTGGTGGTCATCGACGATCCGCTTTCTCCCCTGTCGCTAGCGACGCCTCTACCCGCGCACTCGGCGTTGATGTCTTCATGGAGGTGATGGTCACTAGGAACATCCAGAACACTACCCGGGCCACCGGAGACCCATTGCAAGCAGCAATACGGGATCTAGCTGCTCCCGTCGGCACAGACGTCGGCCCAACAACGCTAGAAGAAATTCGCGTCAAGCTCCTTGACAGCATCACCAAGATGGCGGCCATGAAGCGGTGCGTTGTCGCTAACTAGCGCGAGATCGACCGCAAAACGGGTGGCACGCCGGCTGCAGCCGAGCCTAGCCAAGCTGGCACCATCCCGCAACACGGTGCGGCCATAGCTAGTGTCAACGTTCTGGATACGAGGGTACCTAGACTTTCCTGCCTGTGGCCCATGACGCGGCTCCATTGACGGCCAGGTACGACCCAGCTTTAGCATCAACAACTCAAAACCCTCGCGAGGGCCCATGCCTTGCGAGGTGGATGACACCAAGACCTCCAAGGGCCCCCCTCAGGCTGGCTCCCGAGGAGCGGAGATTTCTACGCAAAGGCACACCTCGCGACGTTCGGCTGACATGAGCCACGACGACCGAGGCCAGGCGGGCGCGAGCGGGCGCAGAGTACCAGTTTCCCCTTCCATGCAAAGGAGATAAGCAGCAGGCGTGGAGTCCTGAGGAATCAACCATATGTTCCCAATCTGGTGCAACAAGACCAAGACCGCCAGGATGACAGGACGGAGGTCACCACCGAGCCCACCGCAGCATCACGACCAGCGGCATTTGCAGGCGAAGACCACTTTAGTCTGGATAGGACGTAGTTGTTGTCTCCCTTCAAATTTGGCCGTTGTGGGATCCCTTCCCGCCTACATTTGGGAAGAGGACCAAGGCCACTATAAATAGGACCTAGCCACCACCAACAGGGTGGTGGATAGAATCCATTCCACACACACAGTCTCACTAGATCACTTGAGCTCAAGAACATGCCTCCCGAGACTATTCTCCACTGTACTAGTTCTTCCTTAGCCCCTCGAGGCAAATCCAGCACAAAGCAGGAGTAGGGTTTTACACCGCACGGTGGCCCGAACCTGGGTGACAGCTGTGTCTTCCTTTCCTTTGAGCTCGACGCGATCAACTAGGAGGTTAGCAAGTAGTCAGGCTGGGTAGGTTGAGATCTCCGCACGCACCCCAGAGTTCAAACCTCTCAAGGGTTTGTGGAACCCGAAATCCGCATTTGGCGCGTCAGGTAGGGGTGCGTCGGATCTTCTCTTCCATTGATCGATTCACCGCTACTCCGACACTTCCATGGCTGACGCGCGTCGGGCTCGCACTGAGCGTCAAGCCGCAGTCACAGCCCGCGTCGCTTAGATGACACCGGCGGGTGACGACTGTCCTCGCCGTCCCCCATCGCTAGCGGCAAATGCTGCCTCGGGCCCTGCTGGCCACGAGCAGCAAGCTTCATTGTTGTAACCCACCATGCGCCGCGACGAGTACACCGCCACTCCGTCGCTGACTCCGGTCGCTTCGTCCTACCACGCGCGTTGTGGCCCAACGAATGCTCAGGCCGCGCTGCTCATGGCACGGGAGCTCCTGCGCTACCGCCCAGTCTACGACTTCTATGAGGAGTGGCTCGAACGCATTGCCGAGCTCGTCAGCACCGTCAGAGACTCTACGGCACCATCCCGCTCACTGCCTCAGTCGCCGCCTGCTGCAGGCAACGTGGCTCACGGGGCGCCTCCTCCACATCCAGTGTAGGGCGCCATTATCGAGCCGAGGCGGGCTGCGCCACGGCGTGACCCGCTGTTGGAAATATGCCCTAGAGGCAATAATAAATTAGTTATTATTATATTTCCTTGTTCATGATAATTGTTTATTATCCATGCTATAATTGTATTGATAGGAAACTCAGATACATGTGTGGGTACATAGACAACACCATGTCCCTAGTAAGCCTCTAGTTGACTAGCTCGTTGATCAATAGATGGTTACGGTTTCCTGACCATGGACATTGGATGTCGTTGATAACGGGATCACATCATTAGCAGAATGATGTGATGGACAAGACCCAATCCTAAGCCTAGCACAAAGATCGTAGTTCATATGCTAAAGCTTTTCTAATGTCAAGTATCATTTCCTTAGACCATGAGATTGTGCAACTCCCGGATACCGTAGGAATGCTTTGGGTGTACCAAACGTCACAACGTAACTGGGTGGCTATAAAGTTGCATTACAAGTATCTCTGAAAGTGTCTATTGGGTTGGCACGAACCGAGACTGGGATTTGTCACTCCGTGTAAACGGAGAGGTATCTCTGGGCCCACTCGGTAGGACATCATCATAATGTGCACAATGTGACCAAGGGGTTGATCACGGGATGATGTGTTACGGAACGAGTAAAGAGACTTGCCGGTAACGAGATTGAACAAGGTATCGGCATACCGACGATCGAATCTCGGGCAAGTACAATACCGCTAGACAAAGGGAATTGTATACGAGATCGATTGAGTCCTTGACATCGTGGTTCATCCGATGAGATCATCGTGGAACATGTGGGAGCCAACATGGGTATCCAGATCCCGCTATTGGTTATTGACCGGAGAACGTCTCGGTCATGTCTGCATGGTTCCCGAACCCGTAGGGTCTACACACTTAAGGTTCGATGACGCTAGGGTTATAAAGGAAGTTTGTATGTGGTTACCGAATGTTGTTCGGAGTCCCGGATGAGATCCCGGACATCACGAGAAGTTTCGGAATGGTCCGGAGGTAAAGATTTATATATGGAAAGTTGTTGTTCGAGTTCCGGAAAAAGTTCGGGTTTTTTCGGTATTGTACCGAGAAGCTTCCAGAAGGTTCCGGAGGATTCTGGAGGGGTCCGGAGGTCCGGAAATTGTTCCAACACGTCCAATACAGTAGCATGGGCTGTAGGGGGCACCCTCGCCTTAATGGGCCAGGGGCACCAGCCCCCCCAAGGCCCATGCGCATGGGAGAGGGGAAACCCTAAGGGGGAGGGCCTCCACTTGACTTTGGAGGCACTCCTCCCCCCCTTGGCCGCCGCCCCCTCCTCAGATTGGATCTGAGGGGGCCGCCCCCCCTCTCCCTTGCCCCTATATATATGTGGGGGGTGGGAGGGCAACCGCACCACAAGTTCTGGCGCAGCCCTCCCCCTCTCCCAAGTACTCCTCTTCTCCCGCGGTGCTTGGCGAAGCCCTGCAGGATTGCCACGCTCCTCCATCACCACCACGCCGTTGTGCTGCTGCTGGATGGAGTCTTCCTCAACCTCTCCCTCTCTCCTTGCTGGATCAAGGCATGGGAGACGTCACCGGGCTGTACGTGTGTTGAACGCGGAGGTGCCGTCCGTTCGGCACTAGGATCTCCGGTGATTTGGATCACGACGAGTACGACTCCTTCAACCCCATTCTCTTGAACGCTTCCGCTTAGCAATCTACAAGGGTATGTAGATGCACTCTCCTTCCCCTCGTTGCTGGTTTCTCCATAGATAGATGTTGGTGACACGTAGGAAAATTTTGAATTTCTGCTACGTTCCCCAACAGTGGCATCATGAGCTAGGTCTATTGCGTAGATTCTTTGCACGAGTAGAACACAAAGTAGTTGTGGGTGTTGATTTTGTTCAATATGCTTACCATTACTAGTCCAATCTTGTTTCGACGGTATTGTGGGATGAAGCGGCCCGGACCGACCTTACACGTACTCTTACGTGAGACAGGTTCCACCGACTGACATGCACTTGGTGCATAAGGTGGCTAGCGGGTGCCAGTCTCTCCCACTTTAGTCGGAACGGATTCGATGAAAAGGGTCCTTATGAAGGGTAAATAGCAATTGGCATATCACGTTGTGGTTTTTGCGTAGGTAAGAGCTTGCTAGAAACCCATAGCAGCCACGTAAAACATGCAAACAACAATTAGAGGACGTCTAACTTGCTTTTGTAGGGTATGCTTTGTAATGTGATATGGCCATGAAGAATGTGATGAATATATGTGATGTATGAGATTGATCATGTTCTTGTAATAGTAATCACGACTTGCATGTCGATGAGTATGACAACCGGCAGGAGCCATAGGAGTTGTCTTTATTTATTGTATGACCTGCGTGTCATTATACAACGCCATGTAATTACTTTACTTTATTGCTAACTGGTAGCCATAGTAGTAGAAGTAATAGTTGGCGAGACAACTTCATGAAGACACGATGATGGAGATCATGATGATGGAGATCATGGTGTCATGCCGGTGACGATGATGATCATGGAGCCCCGAAGATGGAGATCAAATGGAGCAAAATGATATTGGCCATATCATGTCACTATTTGATTGCATGTGATGTTTATCATGTTTATGCATCTTATTTGCTTAGAACGACGGTAGTAAATAAGATAATCCCTTATTAAAATTTCAAGAAAGTGTTCCCCCTAACTGTGCACCATTGCGAAAGTTCATCATTTTGAAGCACCACGTGATGATCGGGTGTGATAGATTCCTACATTCACATACAACGGGTGTAAGCCAGATTTACACACGCGAAACACTTAGGTTAACTTGACGAGCCTAGCATGTACAGACATGGCCTCGGAACACAAGAGACCGAAAGGTCGAGCATGAGTCGTATAGTAGATACGATCAACATGAAGATGTTCACCGATGATGACTAGTCCGTCTCACGTGATGATCGGACACGGCCTAGTTGACTCGGATCATGTAATCACTTAGATGACTAGAGGGATGTCTATCTGAGTGGGAGTTCATAAGATGAACTTAATTATCCTGAACATAGTCAAAAGATCTTTGCAAATTATGTCGTAAGCTCGCGTTTTAGTTCCACTGTTTAGATATGTTCCTAGAGAAAATATAGTTGAAAGTTGACAGTAGCAATTATGCAAACAGTAGAAAGCTTATGTCCTTAATGCACCGCTCAGTGTGCTGAACCCCAAACGTCGTTTGTGGATGTTACGAACATCGGACATACACGTTTTGATAACTACGTGATAGTTCGGTTAAACGGTTTAGAGTTGAGGCACCAAAGACGTTTTTCAAAACGTCGCGGAACATATGAGATGTTTCGAGGGCTGAAAGTAGGATTTCAGGCGTGTGCCCACGTCAAGAGGTATAGGACTTCCAACGATTTTCTTAGCCTGCAAACTAAGGGAGAAAAGCTCAATCGTTGAGCTTGTGCTCAGATTGTCTGAGTGCAACAATCACTTGAATCGAGTGGGAGTTGATCTTCCAGATGAGATAGTGATGTTTCTCCAAAGTCATTGCCACCAAGCTGCTAGAGCTTCGTGATGAAGTATAACTTATCAGGGATAGATATGATGATCCTTGAGGTATTCACGATGTTTGACACCGCGAAAGTAGAAATCAAGAAGGAGCATCAATTGTTGATGGTTGGTGAAACCACTAGTTTCAAGAAGGGCAAGGGCAAGAAGGGACATTTCATGAAACGGCAAATCAGTTGCTGCTCCAGTGAAGAAACCCAAGGTTGAACCCAAACCCGAGACTAAGTGCTTCTGTAATAAGGGGAACAGCCACTGGAGCAGAATTACCCTAGATACTTGGTAGATAAGAAGGCTGGCAAGGTCGATAGAAGTATATTGGATATACATTATGTTAATGTGTACTTTACTAGTACTCCTAGTAGCACCAAGGTATTAGATACCGGTTCGGTTGCTAAGTGTTATTAACTC
Source organism: Triticum dicoccoides (assembly GCF_002162155.2). Taxonomy (NCBI): domain Eukaryota; kingdom Viridiplantae; phylum Streptophyta; class Magnoliopsida; order Poales; family Poaceae; genus Triticum; species Triticum dicoccoides. The sequence goes on along the minus strand of NC_041391.1, from coordinate 370,724,336 downwards.
GAAATAAAAGCTACGAAATAAATGGAGACTAGCTAAAGATGAGCTAACGATACGTGTTGGAAGTGTTTCCAAGGTTGATGTGATCAAGCATTGCACGCCCCCTCTACCATCGAGATTGGTGTTAAACCTAAATAATTGTTATTTGGTGTTTGCGTTGAGCATAGACATGATTGGATTATGTCTGTCGCAATACGGTTATTCATTTAAGGATAATAATGGTTACTCTATTTATTTGAATAATACCTTCAATGGTCTAGCACCTAAAAAGAATGGTTTATTGAATCTCGATCGTAGTGATACACATTTTCATGCCAAAAAGGGATATAAGATAGTAATGATAGTACCACTTACTTGTGGCACTGCCATGTAAGTCATATTGGTGTAAAACGCATGAAGAAGCTCCATGTTGATGGATCTTTGGACTCACTCATTTTTGAAAAGTTTGAGACATGCGAACCATGTCTATTGGTGTATACGCATGAAGAAACTCCATGCAGATGGATCATTTGGACTCACTTGATTTTGAATCACTTGAGATATGCAAATCATACCACATGGGCAAGATGACTGAAAAGCCTCGTTTTCAGTAAGATGGAACAAGATAGCAACTTGTTGGAAGTAATACATTTTGATGTGTGCAGTCCAATAAGTGCTAAGGCACGCAGTGGATATTGTTATGTTCTTACTTCACAGATGATTTGAGTAGATACTGAGTATATTTACTTGATGAAACACAAGTCTGAATTATTGAATGGTTCAAGTAATTTCAGAGTGAAGTTGAAGATCATCGTGACAAGAGGATAAAATGTCTATGATATGATCATAGAGATGAGTATCTGAGTTACGAGCTTTGGCACGCAATTAAGACATTGTGGAAATTGTTTCACGATTAATACCGCTTGGAACACCATAGTGTGATGGTGTGTCCGAACATCATAGTTGCACCCTATTGGATATGGTGTGTACCATGATGTCTCTTATCGAATTACCACTATCGTGCATGGGTTAGGCATTAGAGACAACCACACTCACTTTAATAGGGCACCACGTAATTCCGTTGAGACGACACCGTTTGAACTGTGTTTTGGAGAAACCTAAGTTGTCGTTTCTTAAAAGTTTGGGGCTGCGACGCTTATGTGAAAATGTTTCATCGTGATAAGCTCGAACCCAAAACGGATAAATACATCTTCATAGGATACCCAAAATGGTTGGGTATACCTCCTATCTCAGATCCGGAAGCAAAAGTAATTGTTTCTAGAAACGGGTCCTTTCTCGAGGAAAAGTTTGTCTCGAAAATTGAGTGGGAGGATGGTGGAGACTTGATGAGGTTAATGAACCATTACTTCAACCAGTGTGTAGCAGGGCACAGGAAGTTGTTCCTGTGGCACCTACACTAATTGAAGTAGAAGCTTATGACAGTGATCATGAAGTTTCAGATCAAGTCGCTACCGTACCTCGTAGGGTGACAAGGATGCGTACTACTTCAGAGTGGTACAGTAATCCTGTCTTGAAGGTCATGTTGCTAGACAACAATGAACCTACGAGCTATGGAGAAGCGATGGTGGGCCCAAATTCCGACAAATGGTTAGAAACCATGAAATCCGAGATAGGATCCATGTATCAGAACAAAGCATGGACTTTGGTGTACTTGCCCGATGATCGGCAAGCCATTGAGATAAATGGATCTTTAAGAAGAAGACAGACATGGACGGTAATGTCACCGTCTATGAAGCTCGACTTGTGGCGAAGAGTTTTTCACAAGTTCAAGGAGTTGACTACGATGAGATTTTCTCATCCGTAGCGATGCTTAAGTCTGTCGGAATCATGTTAGCATTAGCTGCATTTATGAAATCTGGCAGATGGATGTCAAAAACGAGTTTCCTTACCAGTTTTTGTAAGGAAAGGTTGTATGAGATACAATCAGAAAGGTTTTGTCGATCCTAAGGATGCTAAAAGGTATGCTGGCTCCAACGATCCTTCCATGGACTGGAGTAAGCATCTCGGAGTTGGAATGTATGCTTTGATGAGATGATCAAAGATTTTGGGTTTATACAAAGTTTATGAGAAACTTGTATTTCCAAAGAAGTGAGTGGGAGCACTATAGAATTTCTGATGAGTATATGTTGTAAACATATTGTTGATCAGAAATGATGTAGAATTTCTAGAAAGCATATAGGGTTATTTGAAAAGTGTTTTTCAAGGGAAAACCTGGATTAAGCTACTTGGACATTGAGCATCAAGATCTATGAGGATAGATCAAAACCTCTTAATGGTACTTTCAAATGAGCGTATACCTTGACATGATCTTGAAGGTGTTCAAGATGGATCAGTCAAAGAAGGAGTTCTTGCCTGAGATGTAAGGTACGAAGTTAAGACTTAAAGCTCGACCACGGCAGAATAGAGAGAAAGGACGAAGGTCGTCCCCTATGCTTCAGACGTAGGCTCTATAGTATGCTATGCTGTGTACCGCACCGAAAGTGTGCCTTTCCATGAGTCAGTCAAGGGGTACAAGAATGATCCAGGAATGGATCATTGGACAGCGGTCAAAAAATTGTCCTTGGAGTAAATAAGGACATGTTTCTCGATTATGGAGGTGATAAAGAGTTCGGCGTAAAGGGTTACGTCGATGCAAGCTTTAACACCTATCCAAGTGACTCTGTGTAGCAAACCGGATACGTATAGTGGAGCAACCATTTGGAATAGCTCCAAGTGGAGCGTGGAAGCAGCTTTTACAGAATGACCTAGAGATTTGCGAAGTACATACGTATCTGAAATTTGCAGACCCGTTGACTAAAACCTCTCTCACAAGCAAAACATGATCAAACCCCAGAACTCATTGAGTCTTAATCACATGATGATGTGAACTAGTTTAATGACACTAGTAAACTCTTTGGATGTTGGTCACATGGCGATGTGACGTGTGAGTGTTAATCACATGATGATGTGAACTAGATTATTGACTCTAGTGCAAGTGGGAGACTGTTGGAAATATGCCCTAGAGGCAATAATAAATTAGTTATTATTATATTTCCTTGTTCATGATAATTGTTTATTATCCACGCTATAATTGTATTGATAGGAAACTCAGATACATGTGTGGGTACATAGACAACACCATGTCCCTAGTAAGCCTCTAGTTGACTAGCTCGTTGATCAATAGATGGTTACGGTTTCCTGACCATGGACATTGGATGTCGTTGATAACGGGATCACATCATTAGCAGAATGATGTGATGGACAAGACCCAATCCTAAGCCTAGCACAAAGATCGTAGTTCATATGCCAAAGCTTTTCTAATGTCAAGTATCATTTCCTTAGACCATGAGATTGTGCAACTCCCGGATACCGTAGGAATGCTTTGGGTGTACCAAACGTCACAACGTAACTGGGTGGCTATAAAGGTGCATTACAAGTATCTCCGAAAGTGTCTGTTGGGTTGGCACGAATCGAGACTGGGATTTGTCACTCCGTGTAAATAGAGAGGTATCTCTGGGCCCACTCGGTAGGACATCATCATAATGTGCACAATGTGACCAAGGGGTTGATCACGGGATGATGTGTTACGGAACGAGTAAAGAGACTTGCCGGTAACGAGATTGAACAAGGTATCGGCATACCGACGATCGAATCTCGGGCAAGTACAATACCGCTAGACAAAGGGAATTGTATACGGGATCGATTGAGTCCTTGACATCGTGGTTCATCTGATGAGATCATCGTGGAACATGTGGGAGCCAACATGGGTATCCAGATCCCGTTGTTGGTTATTGACCGGAGAACGTCTCGGTCATGTCTGCATGGTTCCCGAACCCGTAGGGTCTACACACTTAAGGTTCGATGATGCTAGGGTTATAAAGGAAGTTTGTATGTGGTTACCGAATGTTGTTCGGAGTGCCAGATGAGATCCCGGACATCACGAGGAGTTTCGGAATGGTCCGGAGGTAAAGATTTATATATGGAAAGTTGTTGTTCGAGTTCCGGAAAAAGTTCGGGTTTTTTCGGTATTGTACCGAGAAGCTTCCAGAAGGTTCCGGAGGATTCCGGAGGGGTCCGGAGGTCCGGAAATTGTTCCACCACGTCCAATACAGTAGCATGGGCTGTAGGGGGGCGCCCTAGCATTAATGGGCCAGGGGCACCAGCCCCCCAAGGCCCATGCGCATGGGAGAGGGGAAACCCTAAGGGGGAGGGCCTCCACTTGACTTTGGAGGCACTCCTCCCCCCCTTGGCCGCCGCCCCCTCCTCAGATTGGATCTGAGGGGGCCGGCCCCTGTCAGGACCCCGACTCGATGTCACATCGATCTAGCTTGTAACACCCCATATCACTTTGCGGCCTCACGCACGGTATCCCCACGGGTGTCGCCTTACCTTTGCCCGGGACCGTTTGCGCCTTTTGGCTCACGTATATGATAGTGTCGCTAGCATCCATATGATAAAGAGCCCGGGCTGACATGACTAGTCGTAAACCCAAAGTGGCACAGTGCTTACAGGGACAGGCATCCATGACCCAGCAACGAACGTGTCGGTCATCAGCAAGTGGGTCCGGGCTGTAGCACTGGGCTAGCAGGACTCCGGTAAACCGGGCTGTAGCGGGCTAACAGGACTCCGGTACTCAATGCGTGACATTTCCCCGAAGGGACAGACACAGGAATGAAGAAGGACACATGCCGGCCAGCCTAAGTGTTCCAGAGCAGTAGCAAGCTACCATGGCTCAGTGGTAACACTAGGAGACATTTCCCGGTAAGAGAGGCTACTAAGGATAAACAACTAGGTAGTAAGATCCCACACATATCAAGCATTCCAATCATACACACAATATGCTCGATATGTGCAAACACAACAAGGCATCACAACATGACTCTATGACACAAGTACTTTATTTAAGGCTCAGAGAGCCATACATAACATACACAAAGGTACGGGTCACACGACCCAGCATTCAAGTCATACAGTCATACAAACTAGCAGAGGAAGTAACTTGTCTGAGTACAGACAACTAGTAAAATAAAAGAGGCTTGGAAAGCCTAGCTATACTACGTGGTCCTTCACAAGCTCAGGATCACCACCTGGGCCTTAGCCTACTCATTGATGTCAACGTCTACGTAGAACCCATCAGAAGGGGTTGCAGCGTCTTTTGTAAAAATGTAAATTATACCAATATGAGTACAAAGGTACTCAGCAAGACTTACATCAGATCCTACATACATGAATATTATCAAGAAGGGTTGGTGGAGTTATTGCAGCAAGCCAGCTTTGACTCTTGGCTAGGCTAACCTACGAGACTCCAACTTGAAATGGTTTTGCGCACACGAGTCCACTACTCTCCACTTCAATACACTACCGAGGATCCACCTCCATCTTCCTACGGAAGAGCCATCCTCGGCACTCACACTTATCTTGAGGCTTTTAGTAGTTTCCATTTACTTGTCTATGAACTGTATAGGCAACCAAGTAGTCCTTTACCGCGGACGCGGCTATTCGAATAGATCATGATAACCCTGCAGGGGTGTACTTCTTCATACATGTTTCCACCACTTAGCGTCTGCACACGACATGTGCTCGGCAGACTTCAAGCGAAAGCCGACGTGGGTGTAGACCACGACCTACCTAAACACTTAAGCCTCTAGTCCAGGTTTATCGCCTATCCAGGTTCCATCCGCAGGGAGTCTGGCCGAGGTTTCCCATACGGCCCCGAACGATGTGAACAGGGTTCCCGAGATACCTAACGGGTATTCGGTACACCCGGCCACGTACCTACCGCATCACAGCCCACCCCTACGGTCAGCGCTGTCCACGGCCTCCAGTAGGCTACAAACACCAGAAACTACTTGCAACTCCTGGACAGAGAGCTAGGGTGAATAAGAAGTCGAGCGGGGTCATATTTCAGGGCCCAATGCATGGTAGTAGCTGTATCTTAAATCACACATACAGATCTCAGTGCTTAAGGTCGGCTTCAATGAAACAACCGACCATGTACTCCTACATGGCCTCTCATCGATACCATTACCAAATCGTGTTCACCACACCACTCTCATTAACGACATAATCATTTCACTCTAGCCATCACCCAGATGAACCATACCTGACACGACTCTAAGCATAGCAGGCATAGCAAGGTAGGAACAACACATACATATGTCTCAATCAACTCCTACACATGCTAGTGGGTTTCATCTAGTTACTGTGGCAATGACAGGTCATGCAGAGGAAATGGGTTCAACTACCGTAGCACACAGCAGTTTGAAACGCGTTGTCTTAATGCAGTAAAAGAGAGCAGGAGCGAGAACATGGGATTGTATCGATATGATCAAATGGTTGGTTGCTTGCCTGATGGTTCGATGCACTGATACGGTTCTTCGTTAGGGTAATCACGGTACTCTTCGGGGGCAGAACCTGCCGCAAAGAACACCGATACACAACCATCACCAAACAATGTGCAACAATATGATGCATGCATGAAACATAGCAATATGAGTGTGTTGGGCTAATGCAACTAAGACCAGAAGGGTTTGAACCAATTTGAATCAAAGATTCAAATTTCAAACTCAAACATGGCCTTTTAAAGTGCTTTTCCTTGTTCTGCATTAAACATCAGGTTAACTTGTTTAATCATGCATGAAAATAGTACAGATGGATAGATTGGATTTTTCTGATCATTTTTCATATATAATTTGTCTGATTTGGAGTTACAGAATAAAAGTTATGAATTTTTGAAGTTTAAACTATATTCTGGAATTTCCTATATTAGATTAATTCCAGAAAATCAATTATTGCGTCAGCCTGACGTCAGTGTGACGTCAGCAGGTCAACGGAACACGTCCGGGTCAAACCTGACAGTGGGTCCCGCATGTCAGTGTGATTAGATTAATTAAAGTTTAATTAAAACTAAACCTGTTTAATTAACAGGGCTGGGCCCCACCTGTCATTGACTCAGGGGAGTCAACCAGGGCCCACCCGTGGTCAAACCCGGGTCGGCTGCACCGGCGTTTAGCCGCCGGCGTGCCCGACGCGGCGGCGAAAGTGGTTTTGGCCGTTTCGGCCACCAAATGGGTCGCGGAGACCACCGGAGTTGGCGCCGGCGACGACTTTGGGGCCACCGGGGTTCGGCCGAAGACGAACTTGACACTAGAGGGGTCGGTGAGGCTCGGGGAGTGGCTAGCTAGGTGCTAAGTGACACGGTGAGCATGATGGACACCGTGGAGTGGTCGGAGGGTGACCGGGAGCACGTCGGCGACGAGCTCCACGGCGGTGGGTGCGGTTGAGCTCCGGGAGGTCGCTACACAGCTCGGGAGCAAGAAAAGGAGGGGGGG
>NC_041391.1:370708164-370716279 GCF_002162155.2 Triticum dicoccoides | reverse complement strand
CATTTTAGAAGGGCATTTCAGGTTCATTGAAAAAGTTTTTAGTAAACCCTAGTTGGTTTCAGAGGGGACTGGGGGTTCTGTCATCCCCATTTCAGGTTTCTGGTGAAAGAATAAACATGATGCAACACTCTAATGCATGACTAGCTAGGGTGTGACAACTCACCCCCACTCAAAAGAATCTCGTCCCGAGATTTGGGTTCCTCCGGGAAGAAGGCGGGATACTCAAGTCGAAGACGATCCTCCCTTTCCCAAGTTGCTTCATCCTCAGAATGGTGCGACCATTGAACTTTGAGAAACTTGATATTATGACGTCGAGTGGTACGCTCGGCCTGATCGAGGATACGAATGGGGTACTCTCGATATGTAAGATTATCTTGGAGATCAAGTGTTTCGTAGTCCACTCCACGGATAGGATCCGAAAAGCAACGCCTGAGTTGAGAAACGTGGAAGACATCGTGGACTCTGGAGAGGTGCAGAGGTAGTTCCAACTGGTAGGCAACTTCTCCTCGTTTAGCGAGAATGCGAAAAGGTCCAATGTAACGAGGAGCCAATTTGCCTTTGATACCGAAACGATGGGTTCCCTTCAGAGGGGTAACCCGAAGGTAAGCCTTCTCGTCAACCTCGAAAGTCATAGCCTTATGTTTTCGGTCATATTGACTCTTTTGACGAGATTGGGCTGTTTTCAACTTTTCACGAACGATGCGAACTTGCTCTTCTGCTTCCTGAATCATATCCGGGCCAAAGAATTGTCTTTCCCCGGTCTCTGACCAATTAAGGGTTGTTCGACACCGTCGTCCATAGAGAACTTCAAAAGGGGCTTTACCCAAGCTAGATTGATAGCTGTTGTTGTAAGCGAATTCGGCAAATGGAAGGCACTTCTCCCAATCCATTCCGAATGAGATAACAGAGGTTCGAAGCATGTCTTCTAGGATCTGGTTGACGCGTTCCACTTGACCACTCGATTGAGGGTGAAAAGCGGTGCTAAAGGAAAGGCGGGTTCCCATAGCATTTTGGAAACTTTCCCAAAATCGAGAGGTGAAAAGACTTCCTCGATCCGAGTTAATTTCCAGAGGAACACCATGGAGAGACACTATCCGGGAGATGTATAAGTCTGCCAATTGACTAGAGGTTATACTCTCGCGAACAGGTAAAAAATGGGCCACTTTGGAAAGACGATCAACAACGACGAAGATAGCATTATTCCCTCTTTTGGTCCTGGGAAAACCGGTAATGAAGTCCATACCAACTTTATCCCATTTCCATTCAGGAATGGCTAAGGGTTGAAGGGTGCCAGCAGGCCGTTGATGCTCTGCTTTTACACGACGACAGACGTCGCAGCTAGCAATATACTGAGCAATTTCTCTCTTCATCCTAGTCCACCAGAACCTCTGGCGTAGGTCCTGATACATCTTGGTACTACCGGGATGAATGGTGAGAGGGGATTCATGAGCCTCCTTAGGGATCAACTGTCGTAGATGCTGGTTCTTGGGAACCACTAAACGGTTCCCAAAGTACACAACACCATGATCATTTGTGGAGAAACAACTAGCACCTCCGCTAGCAATGTTCTCCTTGATTTTAGATATTCCCTTATCTCGCTTTTGGGCAGCGATGATTTGATCTGTAAGAGTAGGTTTCGCTACCAAGGTGGAAAGAAATCCTTGAGGAACAATGTGAAGGTTAAGCTTCCGAAATTCCTCATGGAGAAGCGGTTGACTTTGTTGTAACATCAGGTTGTTACAACAAGATTTACGACTTAGCGCATCAGCCATGACGTTGGCTTTCCCTGGGGTGTAAGTTATTCCTAAGTCGAAATCTGTGATCAACTCAACCCAACGTCTTTGCCTGAGATTCAAATCCGGTTGGGTGAAAATGTACTTCAGACTTTGGTGATCAGTGAATATTTCGCAATGGTTACCGAGGAGGTAATGTCGCTAGGTCTTAAGTGCATAGACTACGGCTGCAAGCTCTAGATCATGAGTAGGATAATTCTCCTCATGTGGGTGCAATTGCCGTGAAGCGTAAGCAATTACGTGTCGATCTTGCATGAGAATGCAACCTAGTCCTTGTCGCGAGGCGTCACAGTAGATAACAAAGTCCTTGGAGAAGTCTGGCGGTACTAGTACGGGAGCAGAAGTCAGGCGTCTTTTCAGTTCCTGAAAGCTGTGCTCACATTGTGGAGTCCATTCGAACTTTTTATCTTTCTTGAGGAGTTCGGTTAGAGGTTTAGCAACTTTGGAGAAGTTTTCGACAAAGCGACGGCAATAACTCGCTAAGCCTAGAAAACTCCGAACTTGCTTGACCGATTCAGGTGGAGTCCAATTAAGGACGGCTTGAACTCGCTCAGGGTTAACAGCAATACCTTTACCAGATATTACATGACCCAGATAGGTCACTTCTGACAACCAAAATTCACATTTGGAAAACTTGGCATAAAGGCGGTGCTCTCGAAGTTTCTTCAACACTAGCCTTAGATGTTCGGCATGTTCCTCCTCGTTCTTGGAGTAGATGAGTATATCATCGAGATAAACTACGACGAATTTATCCAAATACTCCATGAAGATTGAGTTCATTAACCGAGAAAAGGTGGCTGGAGCGTTGGTTAAACCGAAGGACATGACGGTGTTCTCGTATTGGCCATAACGAGTAACAAAGGCCGTTTTAGGAATGTCCCCGTTTCTGATTTTGATTTGATGGTAGCCCAACCTCAAATCCATTTTGGAGAAGACTGAGGATCCAGCAAGCTGATCATACAGGTCGTTGATCCTAGGGAGCGGATATTTGTTCTTGATTGTGACCAAATTGACAGGTCGGTAATCTACAACCATCCGGTCCGTACCATCCTTCTTCTTGACGAAGAGGACGGGGCAAGCCCACGGAGATGAACTAGGTCGGATGAAACCCTTTTTCAAGGACTCATCGAGTTGTTTCTTAAGCTCGGCTAGTTCTAGTGGTGCCATCTTATAGGGTCTTCTAGAAATCGGAACGGTTCCTGGAATGAGGTCTATTACGAACTCAACATCCCTGTCAGGTGGAACACCTGGCAATTCCTCTGGGAAGACATCCGGGAAGTCACGGACTACCAGAACGTCCTCAAGGTCTGGCAAAGGGCTGGCGTTAAGAGAATATAATTGTCGCTTGGCTAATTGGGTCAAGACATTGACTATCTTCCCCGAAGGATGAGTGAGTTGAACAGTCCTAGAGAAGCAATCAATTTTGGCATGATGAGCTGACATCCAGTCCATACCCAAAATGATATTAATATCTGAAAATTTGAGAGCTATCAAAGATGCAAGGAAAACAAGTCTGTCGACTTGGATTTCATTTCCATAACTTACCCTGGAGGTCTGCCATCTAGAACCGGGAGTAGAAATTTCCATAGTGGATGGCATGTTACAGAATGCGGTGTTATGCAAACGAGCATAGTTCTCGGATATAAATGAATGAGAGGCTCCTGTATCGAAAAGAACAGATGCCGGGTGGCAATTAACAAGGAGCGTACCGAGAACGACGTTGGGATCCTCTTGAGCTTCTTCGGCAGAGATACAGTTGACATGGCCACGTGTAGCGGTGGCCGGCTTGGCGTGGAACACTTTCCCTGTCGGCTTGCCACGGCCAACAGCTTTAGCAGAATGGTTGGGGTTGGTCTGGGGACACTCACGCATATAGTGGCCAGATTCCCCACACTTGAAACAAGTCACGGAACTGGTACGTGGAGGAGCATTGTTGGTTGGACCCCCATAGGGCTTGGCTGGTGCAGACTGTTGAACAGGGCGAGGCGCCTGGAAAGATGGCCTCGGTGTGAACCTGGGTGGCAGGGCGGTGTTGGGCACCCACATGCGGCGCTTCTGAGGACCAGCACCGGATGAGGAACCCATGTCACGGCCATGCTTGCGTGTTGCGTCATAATCAGTCTGACCAGTTTCAGCACTGATGGCCTTGTTAACAAGTTTCTGAAAAGATGTGCACTCATGCAGACGGAGGTCCCGGCGAAGCTCAGGACTAAGCCCCTTACGGAACCTTGCTTGCTTCTTGGCATCAGTAGAAACTTCCTCAGTTGCATATCGTGCGAGGTTACCGAACTCCCTGCTGTAAGCATCCACAGAGAGTCGGCCCTGAGTGAAACTGCAAAATTCCTCACGTTTACGGTCCATGAGACCCTTCGGAATGTGATGTTCACGGAAAGCCTCGCTGAATTCAGCCCAAGTAGTGACATGGCCCGCTGGGCGCATAGCTCCATAATTCTCCCACCATAGACTGGCGGGGCCTTCAAGATGATATGCAGCAAAGGTGACCTTGTCGGCCTCAGCTACTAGCGCGGAACGCAGCTTGTGAGAGATACTGCGAAGCCAGTCATCAGCGTCGAGAGGCTCGACGGAGTGGTGGAACGTGGGTGGATGTAACTTGATGAAATCACCGAGTGACACCACGTTAGTCCTCTGATGGTGTGCTGTGTTCTGTTCAATACGCTCCAACAAACGGTTGGTCTCCCGCTTGTTTCTTTCGGCTTCCATCATAACCTCGGCTAGGGAAGGAGGATGAGGAAGATTTGCATTCCTGACTTCACTGCCTTCGGCCTGCTCTTGAGGAGCAGGGTTAGTGCGCGTGTTGACCATCCTAGGTAAACAAGACAATGATTTAGTCAGAATGATAAAATTCCGACATAGGATACAGAATGTAAGGAATAACTCGAATGCAAGATGATCATCCGTATGACATGGTAGATATAGAAACTGCTTCTTTATTCCATCGTCATACACACCATATAGGGTTTAGTACAAGACCAAACAAGGAACTATTACGGTGAAAAGAGGATTACATCTCATCGGAGGCATTCCAAGCTCCTATACATTATTTTTCTACACCTCCGGAATGCGATACAACTAGGTCATATCCCACGAGTCACGCAGGACGATAGACGACACAGCTAACACGAACTAGTGATACTACCACTAACTCAGACCGATCCGTAGTAGTCCTCGTAGAAGTCACCTCCATAGCCTGGAAGCTCAACATGATCATCCGGAAACAGACGATCTCGCGGAGCTTGTGGACCATAGGGACTAGGATGAGGTCTTGGACCAACAGACGGCGGCCTGCGGGGACCGCGAGGTGGGGTGAGCCTCCTACATCACGCCAACCCATCACGTCTGGCAGAGCAGATCTCACAGGATAGAGATCGCGCATATCCGAATATCCAGCTTGCACCGCCGGTGCAAACCGAGTCAATGTGGCCCAGTGGTCAGCACGGGTATTGAAGAGCTCTAACCTCAAGGCCCGATTTTCATGGTCCTTATCCTCGAGCATCTCAGCAGTGGTGCGAGTCCGTGAATCCTCCTGGGTGGGGTCAGCATAGATAGCCTGGAGATACCCTTGTGCTCCCGGAAGTGATCCTGGCATATACCGGAAATCAGAGTCCCGAAATAGGCCAGACCTGACTCGCATGATGGTCATCATAGAGTAGGCGGCGTCCTGCACAGCCATATCAATAGTAACCCCGAGTCCATAGGAGCAGTGAAGGGGCTCGGTGGACCCAGGATAAGATGGAAATATCCTGACAGTGCAGAGATACTGGCTTTGATTAAAGTCTCGGAATTGCTCTTCGATCGTGTACTCAGGATACCAACGGTATCCAGCCTCAGTCATTACCCTGACCAACATGGCGGTATGACCGGCTACATCTAGGCATCGAGTCAGGCGAACCACTTGATTGAGGTCGCGAGTGGCCATCTGAAAACACAATCATAATGCAAAGGCATTAGAATTTCTAACAAAATTTCGGCAGCATAACAGCTGTAAATGCTCAAGAAGGATTTTGAGACATTTAACAAAGGATTTCATACACACTCAACATCATCATATCAAGTTCTGAGTCCATCCTAGAAACATAATGTGGTAGTAGAATTGAACTAGGCTTGTATCCATCAAACCTATAAGGTACTACTGATTAGTAACACGTGATCCTGATAGAGAGAATAGATCCTAATTCCTTAACCCCCGGTGGAAGAATAGACTGACTCAGATCAGAATGTCATAAGATAAAGGAGTAAAAAGAGCCTTACGTGCCAACCCACAAACAATTCCCCTACATATAACTAAAGAATTTCTAGACTCAACATCGACCAGTTTGGCTTGGAGAACCTACAGGCAGAACCTGGCTCTGATGCCAACGCTGTCAGGACCCCGACTCGATGTCACATCGATCTAGCTTGTAACACCCCATATCACTTTGCGGCCTCACGCACGGTATCCCCACAGGTGTCGCCTTACCTTTGCCCGGGACCGTTTGCGCCTTTTGGCTCACGTATATGATAGTGTCGCTAGCATCCATATGATAAAGAGCCCGGGCTGACATGACTAGTCGTAAACCCAAAGTGGCACAGTGCTTACAGGGACAGGCATCCATGACCCAGCAACGAACGTGTCGGTCATCAGCAAGTGGGTCCGGGCTGTAGCACTGGGCTAGCAGGACTCCGGTAAACCGGGCTGTAGTGGGCTAACAGGACTCCGGTACTCAATGCGTGACATTTCCCCGAAGGGACAGACACAGGAATGAAGAAGGACACATGCCGGCCAGCCTAAGTGTTCCAGAGCAGTAGCAAGCTACCATGGCTCAGTGGTAACACTAGGAGACATTTCCCGGTAAGAGAGGCTACTAAGGATAAACAACTAGGTAGTCAGATCCCACACATATCAAGCATTCCAATCATACACACAATATGCTAGATATGTGCAAACACAACAAGGCATCACAACATGACTCTATGACACAAGTACTTTATTTAAGGCTCAGAGAGCCATACATAACATACACAAAGGTACGGGTCACACGACCCAGCATTCAAGTCATACAGTCATACAAACCACCAGAGGAAGTAACTTGTCTGAGTACAGACAACTAGTAAAATAAAAGAGGCTTGGAAAGCCTAGCTATACTACGTGGTCCTTCACGAGCTCAGGATCACCACCTGGGCCTTAGCCTACTCATTGATGTCAACGTCTACGTAGAACCCATCAGAAGGGGTTGCAGCGTCTTCTGTAAAAATGTAAATTATAGCAACATGAGTACAAAGGTACTCAGCAAGACTTACATCAGATCCTACATACATGCATATTATCAAGAAGGGTTGGTGGAGTTATTGCAGCAAGCCAGCTTTGACTCTTGGCTAGGCTAACCTACGAGACTCCAACTTGAAATGGTTTTGCGCACACGAGTCCACTACTCTCCACTTCAATACACTACCGAGGATCCACCTCCATCTTCCTACGGAAGAGCCATCCTCAGCACTCACACTTATCTTGAGGCTTTTAGTAGTTTCCATTTACTTGTCTATGAACTGTATAGGCAACCAAGTAGTCCTTTACCGCGGACGCGGCTATTCGAATAGATCATGATAACCCTGCAGGGGTGTACTTCTTCATACATGTTTCCACCACTTAGCATCTGCACACGACATGTGCTCGGCAGACTTCAAGCGAAAGCCGACGTGGGTGTAGACCACGACCTACCTAAACACTTAAGCCTCTAGTCCAGGTTTATCGCCTATCCAGGTTCCATCTGCAGGGAGTCCGGCCGAGGTTTCCCATACGGCCCCGAACGATGTGAACAGGGTTCCCGAGATACCTAATGGGTATTCGGTACACCCGGCCACGTACCTACCGCATCACAGCCCACCCCTACGGTCAGTGCTGTCCACGGCCTCCAGTAGGCTACAAACACCAGAAACTACTTGCAACTCCTGGACAGAGAGCTAGGGTGAATAAGAAGTCGAGCGGGGTCATATTTCAGGGCCCAATGCATGGTAGTAGCTGTATCTTAAATCACACATACAGATCTCAGTGCTTAAGGTCGGCTTCAATGAAACAACCCACCATGTACTCCTACATGGCCTCTCATCGATACCTTTACCAAATCGTGTTCACCACACCACTCTCATTACCGACATAATCATTTCACTCTAGCCATCACCCAGATGAACCATACCTGACACGACTCTAAGCATAGCAGGCATAGCAAGGTAGGAACAACACATACATATGGCTCAATCAACTCCTACACATGCTAGTGGGTTTCATCTAGTTACTGTGGCAATGACAGGTCATGCAGAGGAAATG
>NC_041391.1:370704510-370706818 GCF_002162155.2 Triticum dicoccoides | reverse complement strand
CCTGGACACGATGAGAGGACGCACGGGTGGCAGGGAGCACGGCTACGACGAAGGCACGGCGATGGTGGCGTCGGCCATGGCGGGGGAGCACGAGGGGGAGGAGCTGGAGAGGAGAGGGGGTGTCTGGGGGGTTCGGGGGAGCGAGAGAGGCTGATCCACAACGTCACCGGGCGCGGGGAGCGGCGAGGCGGCGAGCAGGTGTGTGGAGCGCGCTGCGGTCGCCGTCGGGCACCTGCCTGCCTGGCCGGCAAGCAGCTCGCTGGAGCGGCGCTGGGCTGGGTCGGCAGGTGGGCCGGGTGCTGGGCGCCAGGTAAGTTTTTTCCATTTCTTTCTGTTTTCTGTTTTTTTAATACTTCTGCAACTTTGTTGAATTAAATAAAATACTTAGGCAACTCCTAAAATCACCAAACTACTCCTGGTCCATAGTTGGATTATTTCCAACATGAAACATTTTAGTTTGGAGATATTTGAGCATTTAAATATTTTATATAATTTTAAATGCCCAAATTCAAATATTTATGATTTAATTCAAAAACCCTAAGATGGCCTAGGAAAATGTGCATCACTTTTGGCAGAGGTTCTGAACCAAGACAAAAATGATGGGCATTTTAGAAGGGCATTTCAGGTTCATTGAAAAAGTTTTTAGTAAACCCTAGTTGGTTTCAGAGGGGACTGGGGGTTCTGTCATCCCCATTTCAGGTTTCTGGTGAAAGAATAAACATGATGCAACACTCTAATGCATGACTAGCTAGGGTGTGACAGCCCCCCTCTCCCTTGCCCCTATATATATGTGGGGGGTGGGAGGGCAACCGCACCACAAGTTCTGGCGCAGCCCTCCCCCTCTCCCAAGTACTCCTCTTCTCCCGGGGTGCTTGGCGAAGCCCTGCAGGATTGCCACGCTCCTCCATCACCACCACGCCATTGTGCTGCTGCTGGATGGAGTCTTCCTCAACCTCTCCCTCTCTCCTTGCTGGATCAAGGCATGGGAGACGTCACCGGGCTGTACGTGTGTTGAACGCGGAGGTGCCGTCCGTTCGGCACTAGGATCTCCGGTGATTTGGATCACGACGAGTACGACTCCTTCAACCCCATTCTCTTGAACGCTTCCGCTTAGCAATCTACAAGGGTATGTAGATGCACTCTCCTTCCCCTCGTTGCTGGTTTCTCCATAGATAGATCTTGGTGACATGTAGGAAAATTTTGAATTTCTGCTACGTTCCCCAACACCCGCAGCGTCAAGCGCCCGCGTGTGAGGAAGCAAGCTGTCAAGTGGTGCACTGGCCCCAAGAAGATGCACGTGCGCTTCCAGCTCCTCCACGTCATGACCCTGCGCTGCCAATGTGTCACAACCTAGCTAGTCATGCATTAGAGTGTTGCATCATGTTTACTCTTTCATCAGAAACTTGAAATGGGGATGACAGAACCCCCAGTCCCCTCTGAAACCAACTAGGGTTACTAAAATAATTTTTCAATGAACCTGAAATGCCCTTCTAAAATGCCCATCATTTTTGTCTTGGTTCAGAACCTCTGCCAAAAATGGTGCACATTTTCCTAGGCCATCCTAGGGTTTTTGAATTAAATCATAAATATTTGAATTTGGGCATTTAAAATAATATAAAATATTTAAATGCTCAAATATCTCCAAACTAAAATGTTTCATGTTGGAAATAATCCAACTATGGGCCAGGAATAGTTTGGTGATTTTTGAACTTGCCTAGGTATTTTATTTAATTCAACAAAGTTGCAGAAGTATTAAATAAAACAGAAACAGAAATAAAAAAGGGGAAAACTTACCTGGGCTCCTCCACTGTGCGGCCCAGCCAGCTGGCCGGCCCAGCCAGCAGCCGGCCCAGCCCACCACTGCAGCTCTCCGTCGTCTTCCTCCCCTCGCCCCGAAGCTGCTGCGTGCTCGCGCGCGCACGGCCGCGCGGCCACCTCCTGCTTGCCGACGCGCTCCTGGCCGCATGGACGACTCCCGCAGGCCGTCCCGATCCCCCCCTGCTCTCTCTCACTCTCCCCCGGCTCTCCCCTCCTCTCCCTCGCTCTCTCTCTCACACGGCCGAACACCACCGTCGCCGCCGTTCGCCATAGCAGCCATCTCCGGCCACCCCTCGCTTCCCCGACTAGCTCAGGAGCTCCGCCTCGACTCCCTCTTCCTCCCCACCGCTCCACAGCTCCCCGGAAGCCCTGCATCGCCGCCACGTCGCCGTTCCCCTCTTCAGGCTCCGATCATCGTCGCCGTCGAATTCGTCGTCTCCAGCGCGTCCCCGAGCCCGCTAACCACCTCTGCAGCCCCGCGGTGAGCCCC
>NC_041391.1:370699697-370701531 GCF_002162155.2 Triticum dicoccoides | reverse complement strand
CTTCGTTGTATTTGCACATATCGAGCATATTGTGTGTATGATTGAAATGCTTGGTATGTGTGGGATCTGACTATCTAGTTGTTTATCTTTAGTAGCCTTTCTTACCGGGAAATGTCTCCTAGTGTTGCCGCTGAGCCATGGTAGCTTGCTACTGCTCTGGAACACTTAGGCTGGCCGGCATGTGTCCTTCTTCGTTCCTGTGTCTGTCCCTTCGGGGAAATGTCACGCTTTGAGTACCGGAGTCCTGTTAGCCCGCTACAGCCCGGTTTACCGGAGTCCTGCTAGCCCAGTGCTACAGCCCGGACCCACTTGCTGATGACCGACACGTTCGAAGCTGGGTCATGGATGCCTGTCCCTGTAAGTCTGTGCCACTTTGGGTTTGCGACTAGTCATGTCAGCCCGGGCTCTTTATCATATGGATGCTAGTGACACTATCACATACGTGAGCCAAAAGGCGCAAACGGTCCCGGGAAAAGGTAAGACGACACCCGTGGGGATACCGTGCGTGAGGCCGCAAAGTGATATGAGGTGTTACAAGCTAGATCGATGTGACATCGAGTCGGGGTCCTGACAGCGTTGGCATCAGAGCCGGACTGCCTGTAGGTTCTCCAAGCCAAACTGGTCGATGTTGAGTCTAGAAATTCTTTAGTTATATGTAGGGGAATTGTTTGTGGGTTGGAACGTAAGGCTCTTTTTACTCCTTATACCTGATGACTTTCTGATCTGAGTCAGTCCATTCTTCCACCGGGGGTTAAGGAATTAGGATCTGTTCTCTCTATCAGGATCACGAGTTACTAATCAGTAGTACCTTATAAGTTTGATGGATACAAGCCTAGTTCAGTTCTACTACCACATTATGTTGTTAGAATGGATCCAGAACTTTGATATGATGATGTTGAGTGTGTATGAAATCCTTTGTCAAATGTCTCAAAATCCTTCTTGAGCATTTACAGCTGTTATGCTGCCGAAATTTCGCTAGAAATTCTAATGCCTTTGCATTATGATTGTGCTTTCAGATGGCCACTCGCGACCTTAATCAAGTGGTTCGCTTGACTCGATGCCTAGATGTACCCGGCCATACTGCTAAGTTGGTCAGGGTAATGACTGAGGCTGGATACCGCTGGTATCCTGAGTACACGGTCGAAGAGCAATTCCGAGACTTTAATCAAAGCCAGTATCTCTGCACTGTCAGGATATTTCCATCTTATCCTGGATCCACCGAGCCTCTTCACTGCTCTTATGGACTTGGGGTTACTATTGAGATGGCTGTGCAGGATGCCGCCTACTCTATGATGACCATTATGCGAGTCAGATCTGGTATATTTCGGGACTCTGATTTTCGGTATATGCCAGGATCACTTCCGGGAGCACAAGGGTATCTCCAGGCTATCTATGCTGACCCCACTCAGGAGGATTCACGGACTCGCACCATTGCTGAGATGCTCGAGGATAAGGACCGTGAAAATCGGGCCTTGAGGTTAGAGCTCTTCAACACCCGTGCTGACCACTGGGCCACTTTGACTCGGTTCGCACCGGCGGTGCAAGCTGGATATTCAGATATGCGCGATCTCTATCCTGTGAGATCCGCTCTGCCAGACGTGATGGTTTGGCGTGATGTAGGAGGCATCACCCCACCTCGCGGTCCCCGCAGGCCACCGTTTGTTGGTCCAAGGCCTCATCCTAGCCCCTATGGTCCACAAGCTCCGCGAGACCGTCTGTTTCCAGATGATCATGTTGAGCTCCCAGGCTATGGAGGTGACTTCTACGAGGACTACTACGGATCGGTCTGAGTTAGTGGTAGTATCACTAGTTCGCACTAGCTGTGTCGTCTATC
>NC_041391.1:370698691-370699687 GCF_002162155.2 Triticum dicoccoides | reverse complement strand
GGATAGATTGGATTTTTCTGATCATTTTTCATATATAATTTGTCTGATTTGGAGTTACAGAATAAAAGTTATGAATTTTTGAAGTTTAAACTATATTCTGGAATTTCCTATATTAGATTAATTCCAGAAAATCAATTATTGCGTCAGCCTGACGTCAGTGTGACGTCAGCAGGTCAACGGAACACGTCCGGGTCAAACCTGACAGTGGGTCCCGCGTGTCAGTGTGATTAGATTAATTAAAGTTTAATTAAAACTAAACCTGTTTAATTAACAGGGCTGGGCCCCACCTGTCATTGACTCAGGGGAGTCAACCAGGGCCCACCCGTGGTCAAACCCGGGTCGGCTGCACCGGCGTTTAGCCGCCGGCGAGCCCGACGCGGCGGCGAAAGTGGTTTTGGCCGTTTCGGCCACCAAATGGGTCGCGGAGACCAGCGGAGTGGAGCTGAGGACGAGCCGCAGCTCTTGGTGGAGTCCGTTGGGGTCGGGGTGGCCGGAGTTGGCGCCGGCGACGACTTTGGCGGCCACCGGGGTTCGGCGGAAGACGAACTTGACGCTAGAGGGGTCGGTGAGGCTCAGGGAGTGGCTAGCTAGGTGCTAAGTGACACGGTGAGCATGATGGACACCGTGGAGTGGTCGGAGGGTGACCGGGAGCACGTCGGCGACGAGCTCCACGGCGGTGGGTGCGGTTGAGCTCCGAGAGGTCGCTACACAGCTCGGGAGCAAGAAAAGGAGGGGGGGAAGATGGCTAAGCTCACAGTGAGTGCGACGAAGCCCTTGGTGTGGCCGGAGATGGATCGGAGCAACGACGGCATTGAAGGGGATCTCCGGCGACGGTGGTTCGGGCGAGGTCGTTGCGGTGGACTCGGGCGTTGCGAGCGCTCGGGGCTCGGCTTGCTCGATGGAGTGGACAGCGGCGGAGCTCCTGGACACGATGAGAGGACGCACGGGTGGCAGGGAGCACGGCTACGACGAAGGCACGGCGATGGTGGCGTCGGC
>NC_041391.1:370597710-370696288 GCF_002162155.2 Triticum dicoccoides | reverse complement strand
CCCCGACTAGCTCAGGAGCTCCGCCTCGACTCCCTCTTCCTCCCCACCGCTCCACAGCTCCCCGGAAGCCCTGCATCGCCGCCACGTCGCCGTTCCCCTCTTCAGGCTCCGATCATCGTCGCCGTCGAATTCGTCGTCTCCAGCGCGTCCCCGAGCCCGCTAACCACCTCTGCAGCCCCGCGGTGAGCCCCCAGATCGTTTCCCCCTTCTCCCCTGGTCTCTTTCGACCTCTAGGCCCTAGCCCCACCTTGGCCGAGAGCTCCACGCCGCCGGCGATGTCGCCGTCGTGGCCACGGTCACCGTAGCACCCAACCGAGCACACCATCGTGCTCCACACCTCACTAGGAGCACGTAGCGCGCACTAACGCCTCCCCAAGCCCCCTGCAACGTCGATTCCGACTGCACCCGAACTCCGGCAGCCGCAGCCGAGCTCGCCGCCGTCAACTCCGGCCACCCTGAGCCCAACCACCACCACCAATAGTCGCGGCTCTACCTCAGCAACACGTAGATGCCTTCCGCCGTCCATTTGGTTGCCGGAATGGCAAAAAGCACTTTCGCCGCCGTCTCGGGCCTCGCCGGCGTCATGTCGCCGGTGGGGTTTGACCTGTCCGACCTGAGGTTTGACCCCCCAGGGTCACTGACGCGTGGGCCCTGTCGGTCAGATGGTTAGATTAGCGCTAACCACTGTTAGTTAACCCCTGACACTGACCAGTGGGCCCCAGCGCCACTAATTAGTAATTAGAATTAATTTAACCCTGTTTAACCCCCCTGTCACTGACGTGTGGGCCCCACACGTCAGGTTTGACTCTAGCCAGCCGCAGTTGACCACTGACGTCATGCTGACGTCATGCTGGCGCAATAATTATAATTTCTGGATTTAAATTAAATCAGGAAATTCCAGAATATTTTTAAACTTCAAAAATTCATAACTTTTATTCTGTAACTCCAAATTGGACAAATTATATATGAAAAATGATCAGAAAAATCCAATCTATCCATCTGTACTATTTTCATGCATGATCAAACAAGTTAAATTGATGTTTTTAACAGAACAAGGAAAAGCACTTTAAAAGGCCATGTTTGAGTTTGTAATTTGAATCTTTGATTCAAATTTGTTCAAACCCTTCTGGTTTTAGTTGCATTAGCCCAACACACTCATATTGCCATGTTTCATGCATGCATCATATTGTTGCATACTGTTTGGTAATGTTTGTGTATCGGTGCTCTCTGCGGCAGGTTCTGTCCCCGAAGAGTACCCTGATTACCCTAACGAAGAACCGTATCAGTGCATCGAACCATCAGGCAAGCAACCAACCATTTGATCATATCGATACAATCCCATGTTCTCGCTCCTGCTCTCTTTTACTGCATTAAGACAACGCATTTCAAACTGCTGTGTGCTACGATAGTTGAACCCATTTCCTCTGCATGACCTGTCATTGCCACAGTAACTAGATGAAACCCACTAGCATGTGTAGGAGTTGCTTGAGCCATATGTATGTGTTGTTCCTACCTTGCTATGCCTGCTATGCTTAGAGTCGTGTCAGGTCTGGTTCATCTGAGTGATGGGCTGGAGTGAAATGATTATGTCGGTAATGAGAGTGGTTTGGTGAACACGATTTGGTAAAGGTATCGATGAAAGGCCATGTAGGAGTACATGGTGGGTTGTTTCATTGAAGCCGACCTTAAGCACTGAGATCTGTATGCGTGATTTAAGATACAGCTACTACCATGCATTGGGCCCTGAAATATGACCCCGCTCGACTTCTTATTCACCCTAGCTCTCTGTCCAGGAGTTGCAAGTAGTTTCTGGTGTTTGTAGCCTACTGGAGGCCGTGGACAGCGCTGACCGTAGGGGTGGGCTGTGATGCGGTAGGTACGTGGCACGGTGTACCGAATACCCGTTAGGTATCTCGGGAACCCTGTTCACATCGTTCGGGGCCGTATGGGAAACCTCGGCCGGACTCCCTGCGGATGGAACCTGAATAGGCGATAAACCTGGACCGGAGGCTTAGGTGATTAGGTAGGTCGTGGCCGACACCCACGTTGGGCTTCCGCTTGAAGGTTGCCGAGTACATGTCGTGTAAACGACGGTAAGTGGTGAGAGCGTGTATGAAGAAGTACCCCCTGCAGGGTTAACATGATCTATTCGAATAGCCGCGTCCGCGGTAAAGGACTACTTGGTTGCCTATACAGTTCATAGACAAGTAAATGGAAACTGTTAAAAGCCTCAAGATAAGTGTGAGTGCCGAGGATGGCTCTTCCGTAGGAAGACGGAGGCGGATCCTCGGTAGTGTATTGAATTGGTGAGTAGTGGACTCGTGTGCGCAAAACCATTTCAAGTTGGAGTATCGTAGGATAGCCTAGCCAAGAGTCAAAGCTGGCTTGCTGCAATAACTCCACCAACCCTTCTTGATACTATGCATGTATGTAGGATCTGATGTAAGTCTTGCTGAGTACCTTTATACTCATGTTGCTATAATCTACATTTTTACAGAAGACGCTGCAACCCCTTCTGATGGGTTCTATGTAGACGTTGACATCAACGAGTAGGCTTAAGACCCAGGTGGTGACCCTGAGCTTGTGAAGGACCACGTAGTATAGCTAGGCTTTCCAAGCCTCTTTTGTTTTACTAGTTGTCTGTACTCAGACAAGTTACTTCCGCTGCTGGTTTGTATGACTGTATGACTTGTATGTTGGGTCGTGAGACCCGTACCTTTGTGTATGTTATGTATGGCTCACTGAGCCTTAAATAAAGTACTTGTGTCGTAGAGTCATGTTGTGATGCTTCATTGTATTTGCACATATCGAGCATATTGTGTGTATGACTGAAATGCTTGGTATGTGTGGGATCTGACTATCTAGTTGTTTATCTTTAGTAGCCTCTCTTACCGGGAAATGTCTCCTAGTGTTACCGCTGAGCCATGGTAGCTTGCTACTGCTCTGGAACACTTAGGCTGGCCGGCATGTGTCCTTCTTCGTTCCTGTGTCTGTCCCTTCGGGGAAATGTCACGCCTTGAGTACCGGAGTCCTGTTAGCCCGCTACAGCCCGGTTTACCAGAGTCCTGTTAGCCCAGTGCTACAGCCCGGACCCACTTGCTGATGACCGACACGTTCGAAGCTGGGTCATGGATGCCTGTCCTTGTAAGTCTGTGCCACTTTGGGTTTACGACTAGTCATGTCAGCCCGGGCTCTTTATCATATGGATGCTAGCGACACTATCATATACGTGAGCCAAAAGGCGCAAACGGTCCCGGGAAGAGGTAAGGCGACACCCGTGGGAATACCGTGCGTGAGGCCGCAAAGTGATATGAGGTGTTACCAGCTAGATCGATGTGACATCGAGTCGGGGTCCTGACAGCGTTGGCATCAGAGCCGGACTGCCTGTAGGTTCTCCAAGCCAAACTGGTCGATGTTGAGTCTAGAAATTCTTTAGTTATATGTAGGGGAATTGTTTGTGGGTTGGAACGTAAGGCTCTTTTTACTTCTTATACCTTATGACTTTCTGATCTGGGTTATTTCGGGACTCTGATTTCCGGTATATGCCAGGATCACTTCCGGGAGCACAAGGGTATCTCCAGGCTATCTATGCTGACTCCACTCAGGAGGATTCACGGACTCGCACCACTGCTGAGATGCTCGAGGATAAGGACCGTGAAAATCGGGCCTTAAGGCTAGAGCTCTTCAACACCCGTGCTGACCACTGGGCCACTTTGACTCGGTTCGCACCGGCGGTGCAAGCTGGATATTCAGATATGCGCGATCTCTATCCTGTGAGATCTGCTCTGCCAGACGTGATGGTTTGGCGTGATGTAGGAGGCATCACCCCACCTCGCGGTCCCCGCAGGCCACCGTTTGTTGGTCCAAGGCCTCATCCTAGCCCCTATGGTCCACAAGCTCCGCGAGACCGTCTGTTTCCAGATGATCATGTTGAGCTCCCAGGCTATGGAGGTGACTTCTACGAGGACTACTACAGATCGGTCTGAGTTAGTGGTAGTATCACTAGTTCGCACTAGCTGTGTCGTCTATCGTCCCGCGTGACTCGTGGGATATGACCTAGTTTGTACTCCTTCCGGAGGTGTAGAAAAATAATGTATAGGAGCTTGGAATGCCTCCGATGAGATGTAATCCTCTTTTCACCGTAATAGTACTTTGTTTGGTCTTGTACTAAACCCTGTATGGTGTGTATGACGATGGAATAAAAGAAGCAGTTTCTGTATCTACCATGTCATACGGATGATCATCTTGCATTCCGAGTTATTTCTTACATTATGAATCCTATGTCGGAATTTTACCATCCTGACTAAATCATTGTCTTGTTTACCTAGGATGGTCAACACGCGCGCTAACCCTGCTTCTCAAGAGCAGGCCGAAGGCAGTGAAGCCAGGGATGTAAATCTGGCTCATCCTCCTTCACTAGCCGAGGTGATGATGGAAGCTGAGAGAAACAAGCGGGAGACAAACCGTTTGTTGGAGCGTATTGAACAGAATACAGCACACCATCAGAGGGCTAACGTGGTGTCACTCAGTGATTTTATCAAATTGCATCCACCCACGTTCCACCACTCCGTCGAGCCTCGCGACGCTGATGACTGGCTTCGCAGTATCTCTCACAAACTGCGTTCCGCGCTGGTAGCGGAGGCTGACAAGGTCACCTTTGCTGCATATCATCTTGAAGGCCCCGCCAGTCTATGGTGGGAGAATTATGGAGCTATGCGCCCAGCGGGCCATGTCACTACTTGGGCTGAATTCAGCGAGGCTTTCCGTGAACATCACATTCCGGAGGGTCTCATGGACCGTAAACGTGAAGAATTTTGCAGTTTCACCCAAGGCCGACTTTCTGTGGATGCTTACAGTAGGGAGTTTGGTAATCTCGCACGATATGCAACTGAGGAAGTGTCTACCGATGCCAAGAAGCAAGCAAGGTTCCGTAAGGGCCTTAGTCCTGAGCTTCGCCGCGACCTCCGTCTGCATGAGTGCACATCTTTTTCGAAACTTGTCAACAAAGCCATCAGTGCTGAAACTTGTCAGACTGACTATGACGCAACACGCAAGCATGGCCGTGACATGGGTTCCTCATCCGGTGCTGGTCCTCAGAAGCGCCGCGTGTGGGTACCCAACACCGCCCTGCCACCCAGGTTTACACCGAGGCCATCCTTCCAGGCGCCTCGCCCCGTTCAACAGTCTGCTCCAGCCAAGCCCTATGGGGGTCCAACTAACAATGCTCCTCCACGTACCAGTTCCGTGACTTGTTTCAAGTGTGGGGAATCTGGTCACTATATGCGTGAGTGTCCCCAGACCAACCCCAATCAATCTGCTAAAGCTGTTGGCCGTGGCAAGCCGACAGGAAAAATATTCCACGCCAAGACGGTCACCGCTTCACGTGGCCATGTCAACTGTATCTCTGCCGAAGAAGCTCAAGAGGATCCCAACGTCGTTCTCGGTACGCTTCTTGTTAACTGCCACCCGGCATCTGTCCTTTTCGATACAGGAGCCTCTCATTCTTTTATATCTGAAAACTATGCTCGCTTGCATAACGTCGCATTCGGTGATATGCCAACCTCTATGGTAATTCAAACTCCGGGATCCAAATGGCAAACTTCTAGAGTAAGCCATGGAAATGAAATCCAAGTCGACAGACTTGTTTTCCTCGCGTCTTTGATAGCCCTTAAATCTTCAGATATTAATATCATTTTGGGTATGGACTAGATGTCAGCTCATCAAGCCAAAATTGATTGCTTCTCTAGGACTGTTCAACTCACCCATCCTTCGGGGAAGATAGTCAATGTCTTGACCCGAATAGCCAAGCAACAATTATATTCTCTTAACGCCAGCCCTTTGCCAGACCTTTCGGATGTTCCGTTAGTCCGTGACTTCCCGGATGTCTTTCCAGAGGAATT
Organism: Triticum dicoccoides; assembly: GCF_002162155.2. Classification (NCBI taxonomy): domain Eukaryota; kingdom Viridiplantae; phylum Streptophyta; class Magnoliopsida; order Poales; family Poaceae; genus Triticum; species Triticum dicoccoides. The sequence continues at coordinate 370,690,388 of NC_041391.1, read as the reverse complement.
GCCAGGTGTTCCACCTGACAGGGATGTTGAGTTTGTAATAGACCTCATTCCAGGAACCGTTCCGATTGCTAGAAGACCTTATAAGATGGCACCCCTAGAACTAGCCGAGCTTAAGAAACAACTCGATGAGTCCTTGAAAAAGGGTTTCATCCGACCTAGCTCTTCTCCGTGGGCTTGCCCCGTCCTATTCGTCAAGAAGAAGGATGGTACGGACCGGATGGTTGTAGATTACCGACCTGTCAACTTGGTCACAATCAAGAACAAATACCCGCTTCCCAGGATCAACGACCTGTATGATCAGCTCGCTGGATCCTCAGTCTTCTCCAAGATGGATTTGAGGTTGGGCTACCATCAAATCAAAATCAGAAACGGGGACATTCCTAAAACGGCCTTTGTTACTCGTTATGGCCAATACGAGTACACCGTCATGTCCTTCGGATTAACCAACGCTCCAGCCACCTTTTCTCGGTTAATGAACTCAATCTTCATGGAGTATTTGGATAAATTCGTCGTGGTTTACCTCGATGATATACTCATCTACTCCAAGAACGAGGAAGAACATGCCGAACATCTAAGGCTAGTGTTGCAGAAACTTCGAGAGCATCGCCTTTATGCCAAATTTTCTAAATGTGAATTCTGGTTGTCAGAAGTGACCTATCTGGGTCATGTAATATCTGGTAAAGGTATTGCTGTTAACCCTGAGCGAGTTCAAGCCGTCCTTAATTGGACTCCACCTGAATCGGTCAAGCAAGTTCGGAGTTTTCTAGGCTTAGCGAGCTATTGCTGTCGCTTTGTCGAAAACTTCTCCAAAGTTGCTAAACCTCTAACCGAACTCCTCAAGAAAGATAAGAAGTTCGAATGGACTCCACAATGTGAGCACAGCTTTCAGGAACTGAAAAGACGCCTGACTTCTGCTCCCGTGCTGGTACCGCCAGACTTTTCTAAGGACTTTGCTATCTACTGCGACGCCTCGCGACAAGGACTAGGTTGCATTCTCATGCAAGATCGACACGTAATTGCCTACGCTTCACGGCAATTGCACCCACATGAGGAGAATTATCCCACTCATGATCTAGAGCTTGCAGCCGTAGTCTATGCACTTAAGACCTGGCGACATTACCTCCTCGGTAATCGTTGCGAAATATTCACTGATCACCAAAGTCTGAAGTATATTTTCACCCAACCGGATCTGAATCTCAGGCAAAGACGTTGGGTTGAATTGATCACAGACTTCGACTTAAGAATAACCTACACCCCAGGGAAAGCCAACGTCATGGCTGATGCGCTAAGTCGTAAATCTTATTGTAACAACCTGATGTTACAACAAAGTCAACCGCTTCTCCATGAGGAATTTCGGAAGCTTAACCTTCACATTGTTCCTCAAGGATTTCTCTCCACCTTGGTGGCGAAACCTACTCTTACGGATCAAATCATTGCTGCCCAGAAGCGAGATAAGGGAATAGCTAAGATCAAGGAGAACATTGCTAGCGGAGGTGCTAGTTGTTTCTCCACAAATGATCATGGTGTTGTGTACTTTGAGAACAGTCTAGTGGTTCCCAAGAACCAGCATCTACGGCAGTTGATCCTTAAGGAGGCTCATGAATCTCCTCTCACTATTCATCCCGGTAGTACTAAGATGTATCAGGACCTACGCCAGAGGTTCTGGTGGACTAGGATGAAGAGAGAAATTGCTCAGTATATTGCTAATTGCGACGTCTGTCGTCGTGTAAAAGCAGAGCATCAACGGCCTGCTGGCACCCTTCAACCCCTAGCTATTCCTGAATGGAAATGGGATAAAATTAGTATGGATTTCATTACCGGTTTTCCCAGGACTAAGAGAGGGAATAATGCTATTTTCGTCGTGGTCGATCGTCTTTCCAAAGTAGCCCATTTCTTACCTGTTCGTGAGAGTATAACCGCTAGTCAATTGGCAGACTTATACATCTCCCGAATAGTGTCCCTTCATGGTGTTCCTTTGGAAACTAACTCGGATCGAGGAAGTCTTTTCACCTCTCGATTTTGGGAAAGTTTCCAAAATGCTATGGGAACCCGTCTTTCCTTTAGCACCGCTTTCCACCCTCAGTCGAGTGGTCAAGTGGAACGCGTCAACCAAATTCTAGAAGACATGCTTCGAGCCTCTGTTATCTCATTCGGAATGGACTGGGAGAAGTGCCTTCCATTTGCCGAATTCGCTTACAACAACAGCTATCAATCTAGCTTAGGTAAAGCCCCTTTTGAAGTTCTCTATGGACGACGGTGTCGAACACCCCTTAACTGGTCAGAGACCGGGGAAAGACAATTCTTTGGCCCGGATATGATTCAGGAAGCAGAGGAACAAGTTCGTATCGTTCGTGAAAAGTTGAAAACAGCCCAATCCCGTCAAAAGAGTCAATATGACCGAAAACATAAGGCTATGACTTTCGAGGTTGACGAGAAGGCTTATCTTCGGGTCACCCCTCTGAAGGGAACCCATCGTTTCGGTATCAAAGGCAAATTGGCTCCTCGTTACATTGGACCTTTTCGCATTCTCGCCAAACGAGGAGAAGTTGCCTACCAGTTGGAACTACCTCCGCACCTCTCCAGAGTTCACGATGTCTTCCACGTTTCTCAACTCAGGCGTTGCTTCTCGGATCCTATCCGTGAAGTGGACCACGAAACGCTTGATCTCCAAGATGATCTTACATATCGAGAGTACCCCATTCGTATCCTCGATCAAGCCGAACGTACCACGCAATGTCATAATATCAAGTTTCTCAAGGTTCAATGGTCGCACCATTCCGAGGATGAAGCAACTTGGGAAAGGGAGGATCGTCTTCGACTCGAGTACCCCGCCTTCTTCCCGGAGGAACCCAAATCTCGGGACGAGATTCTTTTGAGTGGGGGTGAGTTGTCACAACCTAGCTAGTCATGCATTAGAGTGTTGCATCATGTTTACTCTTTCATCAGAAACTTGAAATGGGGATGACAGAACCCCCAGTCCCCTCTGAAACCAACTAGGGTTACTAAAATAATTTTTCAATGAACCTGAAATGCCCTTCTAAAATGCCCATCATTTTTGTCTTGGTTCAGAACCTCTGCCAAAAATGGTGCACATTTTCCTAGGCCATCCTAGGGTTTTTGAATTAAATCATAAATATTTGAATTTGGGCATTTAAAATAATATAAAATATTTAAATGCTCAAATATCTCCAAACTAAAATGTTTCATGTTGGAAATAATCCAACTATGGGCCAGGAATAGTTTGGTGATTTTTGAACTTGCCTAGGAATTTTATTTAATTCAACAAAGTTGCAGAAGTATTAAATAAAACAGAAACAGAAATAAAAAAGGGGAAAACTTACCTGGGCTCCTCCACTGTGCGGCCCAGCCAGCTGGCCGGCCCAGCCCACCACTGCAGCTCTCCGTCGTCTTCCTCCCCTCGCCCCGAAGCTGCTGCGTGCTCGCGCGCGCACGGCCGCGCGGCCACCTCCTGCTTGCCGACGCGCTCCTGGCCGCGTGGACGACTCCCGCAGGCCGTCCCGATCCCCCCCTGCTCTCTCTCACTCTCCCCCGGCTCTCCCCTCCTCTCCCTCGCTCTCTCTCTCACACGGCCGAACACCACCGTCGCCGCCGTTCGCCATAGCAGCCATCTCCGGCCACCCCTCGCTTCCCCGACTAGCTCAGGAGCTCCGCCTCGACTCCCTCTTCCTCCCCACCGCTCCACAGCTCCCCGGAAGCCCTGCATCGCCGCCACGCCGCCGTTCCCCTCTTCGGGCTCCGATCATCGTCGCCGTCGAATTCGTCGTCTCCAGCGCGTCCCCGAGCCCGCTAACCACCTCTGCAGCCCCGCGGTGAGCCCCCGGATAGTTTCCCCCTTCTCCCCTGGTCTCTTTCGACCTCTAGGCCCTAGCCCCACCTTGGCCGAGAGCTCCACGCCGCCGGCGATGTCGCCGTCGTGGCCACGGTCACCGTAGCACCCAACCGAGCACACCATCGTGCTCCACACCTCACTAGGAGCACGTAGCGCGCACTAACGCCTCCCCAAGCCCCCTGCAACGTCGATTCCGACCGCACCCGAACTCCGGCAGCCGCAGCCGAGCTCGCCGCCGTCAACTCCGGCCACCCCGAGCCCAACCACCACCACCAATAGTCGCGGCTCAACCTCAGCAACACGTAGATGCCTTCCGCCGTCCATTTGGTTGCCGGAATGGCAAAAAGCACTTTCGCCGCCGTCTCGGGCCTCGCCGGCGTCATGTCGCCGGTGGGGTTTGACCTGTCCGACCTGAGGTTTGACCCCCAGGGTCACTGACGCGTGGGCCCTGTCGGTCAGATGGTTAGATTAGCGCTAACCACTGTTAGTTAACCCCTGACACTGACCAGTGGGCCCCAGCGCCACTAATTAGTAATTAGAATTAATTTAACCCTGTTTAACCCCCCTGTCACTGACGTGTGGGCCCCACACGTCAGGTTTGACTCCAGCCAGCCGCAGTTGACCACTGATGTCATGCTGACGTCATGCTGGCGCAATAATTATAATTTCTGGATTTAATTTAAATCAGGAAATTCCAGAATATTATTTAAACTTCAAAAATTCATAACTTTTATTCTGTAACTCCAAATTGGACAAATTATATATGAAAAATGATCAGAAAAATCCAATCTATCCATCTGTACTATTTTCATGCATGATCAAACAAGTTAAATTGATGTTTTAAGCAGAACAAGGAAAAGCACTTTAAAAGGCCATATTTGAATTTGAAATTTGAATCCTTGATTCAAATTTGTTCAAACCCTTCTGGTTTTAGTTGCATTAGCCCAATACACTCATATTGCCATGTTTCATGCATGCATCATATTGTTGCACATTGTTGGTGATGTTGTGTATCGGTGCTCTCTGCGGCAGGTTCTGTCCCCGAAGAGTACCCTGATTACCCTAACGAAGAACCGTATCAGTGCATCGAACCATCAGGCAAGCAACCAACCATTTGATCATATCGATACAATCCCATGTTCTCGCTCCTGCTCTCTTTTACTGCATTAAGACAACGCGTTTCAAACTGCTGTGTGCTACGATAGTTGAACCCATTTCCTCTGCATGACCTGTCATTGCCACAGTAACTAGATGAAACCCACTAGCATGTGTAGGAGTTGCTTGAGCCATATGTATGTGTTGTTCCTACCTTGCTATGCCTGCTATGCTTAGAGTCGTGTCAGGTCTGGTTCATCTGGGTGATGGGCTGGAGTGAAATGATTATGTCGGTAATGAGAGTGGTGTGGTGAACACGATTTGGTAAAGGTATCGATGAAAGGCCATGTAGGAGTACATGGTGGGTTGTTTCATTGAAGCTGACCTTAAGCACTGAGATCTGTATGCGTGATTTAAGATACAGCTACTACCATGCATTGGGCCCTGAAATATGACCCCGCTCGACTTCTTATTCACCCTAGCTCTCTGTCCAGGAGTTGCAAGTAGTTTCTGGTGTTTGTAGCCTACTGGAGGCCGTGGACAGCGCTGACCGTAGGGGTGGGCTGTGATGCGGTAGGTACGTGGCACGGTGTACCGAATACCCGTTAGGTATCTCGGGAACCCTGTTCACATCGTTCGGGGCCGTATGGGAAACCTCGGCCGGACTCCCTGCGGATGGAACCTGAATAGGCGATAAACCTGGACTAGAGGCTTAAGTGTTTAGGTAGGTCGTGGTCTACACCCACGTCGGCTTTCGCTTGAAGTCTGCCGAGCACATGTCGTGTGCAGACGCTAAGTGGTGGAAACATGTATGAAGAAGTACACCCCTGCAGGGTTAACATGATCTATTCGAATAGTCGCGTCCGCGGTAAAGGACTACTTGGTTGCCTATACAGTTCATAGACAAGTAAATGGAAACTACTAAAAACCTCAAGATAAGTGTGAGTGCCGAGGATGGCTCTTCCGTAGGAAGACGGAGGTGGATCCTCGGTAGTGTATTGAAGTGGTGAGTAGTGGACTCGTGTGCGCAAAACCATTTCAAGTTGGAGTATCGTAGGATAGCCTAGCCAAGAGTCAAAGCTGGCTTGCTGCAATAACTCCACCAACCCTTCTTGATACTATGCATGTATGTAGGATCTGATGTAAGTCTTGCTGAGTACCTTTGTACTCATGTTGCTATAATCTACATTTTTACAGAAGACGCTGCAACCCCTTCTGATGGGTTCTATGTAGACGTTGACATCAACGAGTAGGCTAAAGACCCAGGTGGTGACCCTGAGCTTGTGAAGGACCACGTAGTATAGCTAGGCTTTCCAAGCCTCTTTTATTTTACTAGTTGTCTGTACTCAGACAAGTTACTTCCGTTGCTGGTTTGTATGACTGTATGACTTGTATGTGGGGTCGTGAGACCCGTACCTTTGTGTATGTTATGTATGGCTCACTGAGCCTTAAATAAAGTACTTGTGTCGTAGAGTCATGTTGTGATGCTTCGTTGTATTTGCACATATCGAGCATATTGTGTGTATGATTGAAATGCTTGGTATGTGTGGGATCTGACTATCTAGTTGTTTATCTTTAGTAGCCTTTCTTACCGGGAAATGTCTCCTAGTGTTGCCGCTGAGCCATGGTAGCTTGCTACTGCTCTGGAACACTTAGGCTGGCCGGCATGTGTCCTTCTTCGTTCCTGTGTCTGTCCCTTCGGGGAAATGTCACGCTTTGAGTACCGGAGTCCTGTTAGCCCGCTACAGCCCGGTTTACCGGAGTCCTGCTAGCCCAGTGCTACAGCCCGGACCCACTTGCTGATGACCGACACGTTCGAAGCTGGGTCATGGATGCCTGTCCCTGTAAGTCTGTGCCACTTTGGGTTTGCGACTAGTCATGTCAGCCCGGGCTCTTTATCATATGGATACTAGCGACACTATCATATACGTGAGCCAAAAGGTGCAAACGGTCCCGGGAAAAGGTAAGACGACACCCGTGGGGATACCGTGCGTGAGGCCGCAAAGTGATATGAGGTGTTACCAGCTAGATCGATGTGACATCGAGTCGGGGTCCTGACACAATGGTGGTGTTGCGCGAGTACCAAGACCAGGCTCCACCACCCCGACGTGTTCCCGTGACCATAGCAGGGTGCCGCACGTTCACCCCAGAGCTGTGCAATGTCTTTTGGCCGGGGAAGTTCAAGCCTGACCTACCCCCACGGTACGACGACACCACCGACACCGCCGAGTTCCTGTAGCTCTAGGAGCCGAGCATCGAGGCAGCCAGCAACGATGAGAAGATCATGGCGAATTGGTTCCCCATGGCCGTCAAGGATGGTGCACGCTCCTGGCTCCTGAACCTCCCTGTGGGATCGGTTTCCTCCTGGGATGGGATGTGAGAGCTCTTCATCGCCAACTTCCAGGGCACACACGACCGCCCACCGGCTATGGGTGACCTACGACGCATTAGGCAACAACCAGGAGAGACCATGCAGAAGTACATACAATGCTTCAACAACGTTTGCCTCAAGATACCCACGGTGTGGGACGAGGCCATCATCTCAGTGTTCACTGATGGCGTCCACGACGTCAAGATGAAGGAGGAACTCACCATACATGAAGACCTTTGCACAGCTCTGGAGATGTACAACATGGTGAACAAGTGCGCGAGGGATGAGGAGGGATGCTTCTCCCTCCTCGAGCTCCCCGATGCAGACCAAGAAGACAAGAAGGCCAAGGCCAAGGACGTGAAGCGCAAGGGACCGGTTTTGCTCGCAGCCAAGCCAGAGATGAAGTGCGGCTGAGACCACCCAGAGTCACCCAAGGGCAACCGTTCGTTCCGCGTCTTCCACAACGTGCACAACCACAACACCAACGACTATCAGGAGCTCAGGGCCCTCCGCGACAGGCGCCTCGGTGGTCGCCCCGATCGCAACGATCGAGGCAATGACCGTGGAGGTGGCCGAGGTGGAGGACGCGGGACGGCCGCGACCATCGTCAGGAGTGGCGCGACCAGCCTCGGGAGGACCACTGGCAAGGCCAGCCTCGCGAGGATCGGCCTTAGGGCAACGCTTGTCTTCTTCCGCTGCCTCCGCCGCTGAGAAGGAACAAAGACCATCACCAGGACAAGGGGGCTGGGGGCTTCCAAGAGCCTCGTGACATCGCCTGCATCTCGGGCGGCTCCTAGGCCCCAGCCTCTCATTGCGCCTTTAAGCAGTTTTCGCGTCAGGTGAACGCAACCCTTCCCAAGCTTAAGGAGACACGCCCGCTCAGGTGGACCAAGTACGCCATCACCTTCGACTCCTCCGACCAGCTCAAGTGCACGGTGATGACCCACAAGTGTAGGGGATCTATCGTAGTCCTTTCGATAAGTAAGAGTGTTGAACCCAACGAGGAGCAGAAGGAAATGACAACAGTTTTCAGTAAGTTATTCTCTGCAAGCACTGAAATTATCGGTAACAGATAGTTTGGTGATAAGGTAATTCATAATGGGTAACAAGTAAAAAAAAGTAAATAAGGTGCAGCAAGGTGTCCCAATCCTTTTTGTAGCAAAGGACAAGCCTAGACAAATTCTGATATGGAGAAAAGCGCTCCCGAGGACACATGGGAAATATCGTCAAGCTAGGTTTCATCACGCTCATATGATTCGCGTTCGTTACTTTGATAATTTGATATGTGGGGTGGACTGGTGCTTGGGTACTGCCCTTTCTTGGACAAGCATCCCACTTATGATTAACCCATATGCAAGCATCCGTAAATTCAAAAGAAGTATTAAGGTAAACCTAACCATAGCATGAAACATATGGATCCAAATCAGCCCCTTATGAAGCAACGCATAAACTAGGGGTTAAGCTTCTGTCACTCTAGCAACCCATCATCTACTTATTACTTCCCAATGCCTTCCTCTAGGCCCAAACAATGGTGAAGTGTCATGTAGTCGACGTTCACATAACACCACTAGAGGAGAGACAACATACATCTAATCAAAATATCGAACGAATACCAAATTCACATGACTACTTATAGCAAGACTTCTCCCATGTCCTCAGGAACAAAAGTAACTACTCACAAATCATATTCATGTTCATAATCAGAGGGGTATTAATATGCATATAGGATCTGAACATATGATCTTCCACTGAATAAACCAACTAGCATCAACTACAAGGAGTAATCAACACTACTAGTGACCCACATGTACCAATTTGAGGTTTTGGGACAAAGATTGGATACAAGAGATGAACTAGGGTTTGAGAGGAGATGGTGCTGGTGAATACGTTGATGGAGATTGACCCCCTCCCAATGAGAGGATCGATGGTGATGACGATGGTGATGATTTCCCCCTCCCAGAGGGAAGTTTCCCCGACAGTACAGCTCCGCTGGAGCCCTAGATTGGTTTTGCCAAGGTTCCGCCTCGTGGCGGCGGTGTTTCTTCCCGAAAGCTTGCTTATCATTTTTTCCAGGGTAAAAGACTTCATATAGCAGAAGATGGCCACCGGAGGACTGCCAGGGGGCCCACGAGGCAGGGGCGCACCCAGGGGAGTAGGGCGCGCCCTGCCCCCCTAGTGGACAGGGTGTGGGCCCCCTCTGGTACTTTCTTTGCCCAGTATTTTTTATTAATTCCAAAAATAACTTTTGTGGAGTTTCAGGACTTTTGGAGTTGTGCAGAATAGGTCTCTAATATTTGCTCCTTTTCCAGCCCAGAATCCCAGCTGCCGGCATTCTCCCTCTTCATGTGAACCTTGTAAAATAAGAGAGAATAGGCATAAGTATTGTGACATAACGTGTAATAACAACCCAGAATGCAATAAATATCGATATAAAAGCATGATGCAAAATGGACGTATCAACTCCCCCAAGCTTAGACCTCGCTTATCCTCAAACGGAAGCCGAAATCGAAAAATATGTCCACATGTTTAGAGATAGAGGTGTCGATAAAATAAAACACGGACATGAGGGCATCATGATCATTCTTATAACAGCAACATATATATATATATATATTGTCAGATGATTTATTATGCTCAAGTAATAACCTATCCACAATGTCAAGTATGAATCAGAAACTCAATTGCAATTTGTCATAACATCGGAAAGAGTCAATATAAGAGCTTTTCAGCAAGTCCACATACTCAACTATCATTTAGTCTTTCACAATTGCTAACACTCACTCAATACTTATGGGTATGGAGTTTTAATCGGACACAGAGAAAGATTGGGGCTCATAGTGTTGCCTCCCAACCTTTACCTCAAGGGTAATGTCAAAAATAATAGTTCATGCTAACTTACATCCAATGGGATATATATATTAGGATCTTTCCAACACAAGGTGCTTGCCAAAGGATAAAATGTAAAAAGGAAAGGTTAAGATCACCATCACTCTTGCATAATGTATAAGACAAGAATAAAAGATAGGCCCTTCGCAAAGGGAAGTAGAGGTTGTCATGTGCTTTTATGGTTGGATGCACGAAATCTTAATGCAAAAGAACGTCACTTTATATTGCCACTTGTGATATGAACCTTTATTATGTAGTCCGTCGCTTTTATTCCTTACATGTCACAAGATCGTATAAAGCTTATTTTCTTCACACTAATAAGTCATACATATTTAGAGAGCAATTTTTATTGCATGCAACATGACAACTTACTTGAAGGATCTTACTCAATCCATAGGTAGATATGGTGGACTCTCATGGGAAAACTGGGTTTAAGGATACTTGGAAGCACAAGTAGTATCTCTACTTGGTGCAAGGAATTTGGCTAGCATGAGGGGGAAAGGCAAGCTCAACATGTTGGATGATCCATGACAATATACTTTATTTCGAATATAAGAAAACATAACCCATTACGTTGTCGTCCTTGTCCAAGGCCAACTCTTTAGCATGTCATATTTTAATGAGTGCTCATAATCATAAAAGATGTCCAAGATAGTATATTTATATGTGAGAACATCTCTTTCTTTATTACTTCCTATTAGTTGCAACGATGACCAAAACTATTTTTGCCAACTTCCAACAACTTTTATTCATCATACTCTTAATATGTAAAGTAATTACTCTCCATAAGATCAATATGATCTCTTTATTTCTTTTTACACTTCTTTTATTCCCCCAAGATCAAGGTGAGATAACCAAGCCCTTGACTCAACACTAATCTTTATTATATATAGCTCACGTGTCGGCGTTCTGGGAACGGGGGTCCCCAGACTTGCCTGCTTGCGGCGTGCTGCGTGGCTCAACCAGTGGCCCAGTACGGCCCGTCTTCATCAACCAAAGCTCAAGACCGTCGTGAGGGGCCAAGCCTCGCAGGGCAGACGACACAAGGCCTCCTCAAGAGTGACCTCGCCAAACAGGCTCGCGAGGAGGCGGAGAGATCAAGGCAAGGGATGCCACGCGAGGTGCTCGTGACGCAAGCCATGATGATCAAGACCAGGCAGGTGTCAGGCGGGCGCCAACCTGCGCAGTGTCCTTGTTTCCTCTTTGGTGCAAAGGAGGCAAGCGCAGGCGCGGAGTACCATGGCATCAGGCAAAGGTTTCCATATCGGTGCAACGAGACCAAGACCAGCAGGATGGCAGGACGGAGGTCACCGTGGAGCCCAAGACGGCGTCATCACCAGCACCTTTGGGAGTCGAAGACCACCTTTAGTCAGGATAGCTTGTACTATCTGTCCCCTAACAAAATGGTCGTTGTTGGATCCCTTCCTGCTCAATATTTGGGAAGAGGACCAGGGCCTCTCTATATAGGGCTAGCTACCACAGTAGAACGATGAGTCAAGTTCATCCGCACACCACCCCAAGAACACCTCTCCTCGCGAGGTTGTTCTTCCTCTATACTGTTCATCATCAGCCCAAGAGGCAATCCACCACACCACACACTGGATTAGGGTATTACACCACAACGATGGCCCGAACTAGTATAAATCTCGTGTCTCTTGTGTTGTTCATCGATCTACCATAGGGATCGAGGCGAGACTGAGAGCGAGATTCGGCAGGAGGAGTTCTTCGTGCGCAACCCAGTGTTCGAACCTTAAGGGTTTCACTGGAATCCGACATCCGACATTTGGCGCGCCAGGTAAGGGTGCGCCGGAGCTCTTCCTTCCGTCGGCCCGCTCTCTGATAACCCGCAAGTATACGGGATAGTTGTAGCCTCTTTCGATAAGTAAGAGTGTCGAACCCAACGAGGACCTAAAGGTAGATCAAATACTCTCTCAAGTCCTACCGGCCACTGATAGGACTCTACGCACGCTTGACGTTCGCTTTACCTATAACAAGTATGTAACTAGAAGTACTTTGTAGGTGTTGTTGGATAGGTTTGCAAGATAATAAAGAACTCGTAAAATAAAAAGTAGGGGTTGTTTAGATAAAGATGCAATAAAGTAAATATAGCAAGTGTGGAAAAGTGGTGGTAGGAGTTGTGAAATTGTTCCTAAGCAATTGACTATGTTACTAGACCGGTAATCACTATTGCAATTCTATTTGAGGGAGAGGCATAAGCTAACATACTTTCTCTACTTGGATCATATGCACTTTTTATTGGAACTCTAGCAAGCATCCGCAAATACTAAAGATTCATTAAGGTAAAACCCAACCATAGAATTAAAGTATCAAGTCCCATTTATCCCATACGCAAACAACCTACTTACTCGGGTCTGTGCTTCTTTCACTCATGACACCCACCATAAGCAAATCATAAACATATTGCAAACCCTACAACGGGAATCCCTCACGCTTGCGCGACACGGAGGGCACAATAAGACAACACCAATAATAAAACATGCAACTCAAACCAATCATAGCAATTCGTCAATCACCGATAGGACAACGAAAATCTACTCAGACATCATAGGATGGGAACACATCATTGGAAAATAATATGAAGTATAAAGCAACATGTTCAAGTAGAGGGTATGGTGAAGATCACAGTGATGATCATGGCCCCCAACGGCGTTCCGGCGCCACCAGTAGCAAGGGGGAGAGAGCCCCCCTTCTTCTTCTTCTTCTTGGACCTTCTCCCTAGATGGGAGAAGTGTTTCCCCTCTGGTCCTTGGCTCCCATGGCGTGGGAGGGGCGAGAGCCCCTCCGAGATTGGATCTATCTCTCTATTTCTGCGTTCTTAGATTCTGCCCCTTCAACGTTTATTTTATATCCGGAGATCTGTAACTCCGATTGGGGTGAATCTTTCGCCCAGATCTTTCTCATAAAATTAGCTTTCTTGCGGCAAAAGAAGAGCATCAACCGCCTTACGGCGGGCCCAGGGGAGTCCAGGGCGCGCCTGCCTCCCTGGGGCGTGCCCCCTATCTCCTAGCCCCCTTGGGCACCACCTCACGTTGATTTTACTTCCCAAAAATCATAAATATTCCAAAATAATTCTCTGTCCGTTGTTATCCCGTTTGGACTCCGCTTGATATGGGTTTTCTACGAAACATAAAACATGTAACAGACAGGAACTGGCACTGGGCACTGGATCAATATGTTAGTCCCAAAAATAGTATAAAAAGTTGCCAAAAGTATATGAAAGTTGAAAAATATTGGCATGGAATAATCAAAAATTATAGATATGACGGAGACGTATCAGCATCCCCAAGCTTAATTCCTGCTCGTCCTTGAGTAGGTAAATCATAAAAAAGATAATTCTTGATGTGGAATGCTACCTAGCATAATCTTGATCATGTGTCTAATCATGGCAAGAATATTAAGACACGAGTGATTCAAAGCAATAGTCTATCATTTGACATAAAAAACAATAATACTTCGAGCGTACCAATAAAGCAATCATGTCTTTTCAAAACAACAAGGCCAAAGCAAGCTTATCCCTACAAAATCATATAGTTTGGCCATGCTTCATTTTCGTCACACAAAATGCCCCCATCATACACAACCCCGATGACAAGCCGAGCAATTGGTTCATACTTTTAAACGTGCTTCAGCTTTTTCAACCCTCACGCAATACATGAGCGCAAGCCATGGATATAGCACTATAGGTGGAATAGAATATAATGATGGAGGTTATGTAGAGAAGACAAAAAATCAACAAAAGAAACTAAGTGGGTGTGCATCCAACTTGCTTGGTCATGAAGACCTAGGGCATTTGAGGAAGCCCATCGTTGGAATATACAAGCCAAGTTCTATAATGAAAAATTCCCACTAGTATATGAAAGTGACAACATAAGAGACTCTCTATATGAAGAACATGGTGCTACTTTGAAGAAGAAGTGTGGAAAAAGGATAGTAACATTGCCCCCTATTTGTTTCTTTTTTTTCTTTTTCTTTTTGTGGGCTTCTTTGGCCCCCTTTTTTATTTAGGCTTCTTTGGCCTTTCCTTTTTTTTCTTTTTTTTTCTTTTCTTTTTTTATGGGGCAATGTTCTATAATGATTATCATCACACTTTTATTTACTTACAACTCGATATTACAACTCGATACTGGAACAAAGATATGACTCTATATGAATGCTTCCGGTGGTGTACTGGGATGTGCAATGATCTAGCATAGCAATGACATAAAAAAATGGACAAGCCATGAAAACATCATGCTAGCTATCTTACGATCATGCAAAGCAATACGACAATGAATGCTCAAGTCATGTATATGATGATGATGAAAGTTGCATGGCAATATATCTCGGAATGGCTATGGAAATGCCATGATAGGTAGGTATGGTGGCTGTTTTGAGGAAGATATAATGAGGCTTATGTGTGATAGAGCGTATCGTATCATGGGGTTTCGATGCACCGGCGAAGTTTGCACCAACTCTCAAGGTGAGAAAGGGCAATGCACGGTACCGAAGAGGCTAGAAATGATGGAAAGGTGAAAGTGCGTATAATCCATGGACTCACATTAGTCATAAAGAACTCATATACTTATTGCAAATGTTTATTAGCCCTCAAAGCAAAGTACTACTACACATGCCCCTAGGGGGATAGATTGGTAGGAAAAGACCATCGCTCGTCCCCGACCACCACTCATAAGGAAGACAATCAAAGAAACACCCCATGCTTCAAATTTGTCACACAACAGTTACCATACATGCTTGCTACGGGACTTGCAAACCTCAACACAAGTGTCTCTACAATCCACAACCACCCACTCGCATGACTCTAATATCACCATCTTTATATCGCAAAACTATTGCAAGGAATCTAACATATCATATTCAGCGATCTACAAGTTTTATGTAGGATTTTATGACTAACCATGTGAATGACCAATTCCTGTCATCTCTCTAAATAGATTTAAGTGAAGCAAGAGAGTTTAATTCTTTCTACAAAATATATGCCCACGCTCTAACAAATATAAGTGAAGCAAAAGAGAATTCCACAAATGGCGGTTGTCTATATGAAGAGAAACAGGCAATCCAAACTTCAAATGATATCAGTGAAGCGCATGAAGCATTCTATAAATCAACCAAGGACTATCTCATACCAGCATGGTTCATAAAATAAAAATTAAACCTAATGCAAAAGACGCTCCAAGACTTGCACATATCACATGAACGAAACGAATACGAAAACATACCGATACTTGTTGAAGAAAGAGGGGATGCCTTCCGGGGGCATCCCCAAGCTTAGACGCTTGAGTCTCCTTGAATATTTACTTGGGGCGCCTCGGGCATCCCCAAGCTTGAGCTCTTGCCTCTCTTCCTTTTCCTCATATCGAGACCTCCTTGTTTAGACACTTCATCCACACAAAACTTCAACAGAAAACTCGGTAAGATCCGTTAGTATAATAAAGCAAATCACCACTCTAAGTACTGTTGCAAACCAATACATATTTTGTTTTTTCATTGTGTCTACTGTAGTATAACTTTTCCATGGCTTAATCCACTAATATAAATTGATAGATTCATCAAAGCAAGTAAACTATGCATCAAAAACAGAATCTGTCAAAAACAGAACAGTCTGTAGCAATCTGAACATTCACCACACTTCTGGTACCCCAAAAATTATAACACAATTAGGAAAAATAAACAAGTTGTATGTAAAGACAGTGCAAAAGGAATCAGAACCGTTTGACCTTCCAGATAGAAATGTAAAATCGCGCACTACAGCCAAAGTTTCTGTCCTGCACCGTACAAACCAACAAGCATTGTAAACAAACCTAAAGGCAAACCTTGGCACATTATTTTTATAATACAATGGAATTGTACAAGGGGATAATTATTTTTGATGAAAAGTTTCTGTAATCAAGATTCACAAAGTTTCCGTGAGCATGAACAAAGTTCAAGGAGCTCTCCCACTTCAACAATGCTTGTCTCTCTCACTTTCACTTTCCTTTTTGAAAAGTTTTAGGTTCCCCTCTTTATTATTTTTTTGTTTTTAAACTATATAAAAGCACTCAACAGAAATAAATGACTATCTAAAACTTCCGGGTTGTCTCCCTGGCAACGCTTTCTTTAAAGCCATTAAGCTAGGCATGTAGTGCTCAAGTAATGAATCCACCCGGATCCCAAGGTATATCAAAGCCAATTTTAATTAACAATGATTTGTAATTTAGTAGTGAGCACAAAGTAACATACATCATGTAATGACGAAGTCTAACTCTCTTCCTATGCATCGGCATGTCATATAAGAACAATTCATGCACACCTAGTAAAGGCCAATGCATAGTATAAGCAGTTTCTTGCAATTTTATCATATTGAAAACATAGAGAGGTGGAGACATAGTTCCTCTCTCATAATAATTGCAAGTAGGAGCAGCAAGCACATGCATATTATATCTATCAAAATCATCATGCGTAATGGTAAAAGGCAACCCATCAATATAATCCTTACTAAGCGCAAGCTTCTTCGATATAGTGTAGTCGTGAGAATTCAAAAAGATAATAGGACTATCATGCGTGGGTGCAATAGCAACAATTTCATGTTTAACATAAGGAACTATAGCAAGTTCATCTCCATCCGAATAGTTCATATTGGCATCTTGGCCACAAACATAGCAAGCATCATCAAAAAGGGATATTTCAAGAGAATCAATGGGATCATAGCAATCATCATAGTAATCATCCTTCGGTAAGCACGAAGGGGAATTAAACAATGTATGAGTTGAAGAGTTACTCTCATTAGAAGGTGGGCACGGGTGATCAATCCGCTCTTCCTCCTTTTGTTCTTCGCTCTGATCATCATCTTTTTCGACCAATGAGCTCACAGTTTCATCAATTTCTTCTTCCATAGCTTACTCCAAAATATTAGTCTCTTCTTGGACAACGGAGACTTTCTCAATAAATGCATTAATATTGTAATTGTATTCATAATTTTCATAGCAATATCTAAGTATAGCAAGATTTTCAGGCCTATAAACATCATCATCTAAAGCTTCATACTTTTCAAACAAAGATTCAATTTCATAAGCAGCCTTAAAAGCAACAAATTCTTCTATTTGTTCCACATCATAGTAATCATAGATACTATTAGCATAAGAAGCTAAGGTTTCATTATCATTAAATTTGCATGAAAAGGGAAGGTGTGGAGCCTTCATCCTAGAGCAACAAGTAATATCATATCTCAAGCATAGATCCCGAGCATACCAAGGCAACATATTAATTTGATCCCATAATAGTTTCCCTTTTTGTGTAAAGCGATAATCCCTAAAGTATTCACGTTGATCCAATGTGTCTCCCATTATAAAGTTGAATGGGGTATTCTCAGGATTATCAACGTAGTACATAATATCTTTCACATAATGAGAATCAAGGGTTTTAGGAGTTACCCCATCTCTATGAGTAGCAAGTACAGCTAGTTTTTTTGGTATTTTGTGTTCCATATCCATAACTAAAGATAGAGAACAACTAAGAACCGCAAATAAAAATTACTTAGTTATAAAGCAAACAAGCACACACGAGAATATTCACCCCATGCTATGACTCCCCGGTAACGGCGCCAGAAAAAGGTCTTGATAACCCGCAAGTATACGGGATAGTTGTAGCCTCTTTAGATAAGTAAGAGTGTCGAACCCAACGAGGAGCTAAAGGTAGAACACATACTCTCTCAAGTCCTATCGGCCACTGATACGACTCTACGCACGCTTGACGTACGCTTTACCTAGAACAAGTATGAAACTAGAAGTACTTTGTAGGTGTTGTTGGATAGGTTTGCAAGATAATAAAGAACTCGTAAATAAGAAGTAGGGGCTGTTTAGATAAAGATGCAATAAAGTAAATATAGCGAGTGTGGAAAAGTGGTGGTAGGAGTTGTGAAATTTTCCCTAAGCAATTGACTACGTTACTAGACCGGTAATCACTATTGCAATTCTATTTGAGGGAGAGGCATAAGCTAAGATACTTTCTCTACATGGATCATATGCACTTATGATTGGAACTCTAGCAATCATCCGCAAATACTAAAGATTCATTAAGGTAAAACCCAACCATGGCATTAAAGTATCAAGTGCCCTTTATCCCATACGCAAAGAACATACTTACTCGGGTCTGTGCTTCTGTCACTCATGCCACCCACCATAAGCAAATCATAAACATATTGCAAACCCTACAGCGGGAATCCCTCACGCTTGCGTGAAACGGAGGGAACAATAAGACAGCACCAATAATAAAACATGCAACTCAAACCAATCATAGCAATTCATCAATCACCGATAGGACAACAAAAATCTACTCAGACATCATAGGATGGCAACACATCATTGGAAAATAATATGAAGCATAGAGCACCATGTTCAAGTAGAGGGTACAGCGGGTTGCGGTAGAGTGGACCGCTGAATATAGATAGGGGAAGGTGACCGAGATGTTGGTGAAGATGATGGAGGTGTTGGTGAAAATCGCGGTGATGATGATGGCCCCCGACGGCGTTCCGGCGCCACCGGAAGCAAGGGGGAGAGAGCCCCCCTTCTTTTTCTTCTTCCTTGACCTTCTCCCTAGATGGGAGAAGGGTTTCCTCTCTGGACCTTGGCTCCCATGGCGTGGGAGGGGCGAGAGCCCCTCCGAGATTGGATCTATCTCTCTGTTTCTGCGTTCTCAGATTCTGCCCCTTCACCATTTCTTTTATATCCGGAGATTCGTAAATCCGATTGGGGTGAATCTTTCGCCCAGATCTTTCTCATAAAATTAGCTTTCTAGTGGCAAAATAAGAGCATAAACCGCCTTACGGGGGGCCCAGGAGAGTCCAGGGCGCGCCTGCCTCCCTGGGGCGCGCCCCTATCTCCTGGCCCCCTCGGGCACCGTCTCGCATTGATTTTACTTCCCAAAAATCATAAATATTCCAAAATAATTCTCCGTCCGTTTTTATCCCGTTTGGACTCCGTTTGATATGGGTTTTCTGCGAAACATAAAACATGCAACAGACATGAACTGGCACTGGGCACTGGATCAATATGTTAGTCCCAAAAATAGTATAAAAAGTTGCCAAAAGTATATGAAAGTTAAAAAATAATGGCATGGAACAATCAAAAATTATAGATACGACGGAGACGTATCACTCTCCACCAACACCGCGCTTCGCCCTCCGGCTCCGGCGGCCGACGCTAGCACTAGCCCAGGGGGCTCCGAGCCTTGGCCCCCGCCTTACGGCAAGTGTAGTGGCCGCGCAAGTTCAAGCCAGAGATGCCGCCGTGCTACGTCGGCGCGGTGGACCCGCTGGCTTTCCTGCTGGCGTACGAGGAGACCATCCTCAAGGCCGGAGGCGACAACAAGGTCATGGCCAACTGGTTTCCCATGGCCCTCACTGGCGTCCCGCACGCTTGGCTGCTCAACCTTCGGACATCTTTCTGTGGCCTCCTGGGAGGAGCTGTGGGACCTCTTCCTCACCCACTACGCGGCGCCGGCACCCCCAATCGTCGGAGCTCTCCTAGGTGGCTCACAGGCGCCACCCATAGACCGCCACGCCAAGCCGTTCTTTCGCCAAATCGACGCCTCCTTCGCGCGGCAATGAGCTCCTCCGGGTTGGGCGGCACCCAAGGCCGAGCTGACCTTCAACTCGGATGATCACCCCGTCAACACCGCCTGCTCGGGCGCGCTCCTGATGCTCTGCACGCCCACCATCTACCAGGTGGTCGTCACCAAGACCCTCATCGACGGCGACGCCGGCCTCAACATGCTCTCGGTGGAGGACTTCAGCCTCCTCCATGTACCGCTGGAATGGCTCCGACCCACCAAGCCGTTCTCAGGCGTCGGAGGCAGATCCTCTGGCTCCCTGGGGCAGATCCGCCTTCCTGTGACCTTCGGCACCCACGACAACTTCCACACAGAGCTGGTCGACTTCGACATCACCCACATCAGCCTCCCGTACAATGCCATCCTCGGATACCCTGCCTTGGATCAGTTCATGGCAGCGACCCATCCGTCCTATAACCTCATGAAGATGCCCGGGAGCAGCGGCGTCCTCACAGTAGCTGGAGATACCAAGGATACTCTGCTAGCGCTCAAGCTCGCCGTGGAAGCGTAGCCTGCCGGCACGGACACCTCCAAGGCCAAGGGGCCTGCACCGACGAAGAGGAAGCAGTTGTTCGCTCAGGACAAGGCGGAGACCAAGAAGGTGCCAGTTGAGGACGGGTCCTCAGGAGCCACCTTCACCATAGGTGCCAACCTCGACCCCGACCAAGAGGAGGCGCTGGTGAAGTTTTTGCGGTCGAACAAGGAGGTGTTCTCATGGGAACCCATGCAGCTAGCGGGGGTCCGAAGGCAGGTGATTGAACATCACATGAATGTGTGCCCCAATGTTCGCCCCGTGAAGCAGAAGGCGAGGCGGCAATCCACCGAGAAGCAGGCCTTCATCATCCAGGAAACCCGCAAGCTGGAGGCAGCGGGTGTTATTCGCGAGGTCCGCTACCCCGAATGGCTGGCAAACCCCGTTGTCGTGCCGAAAAAGGGAGGAAAGGAGTGCATGTGCGTCGACTTCACCAACCTCAACAAGGCCTGCCCTCAAGATCCATTCCCGCTCCCCCGCATCGACCAGATTGTCGACTCCGTAGCCGAGGGCGACCTGTTGTGTTTCTTGGATGCGTTTTCGGATTATCACAAAATCAAGATGGCGGTGGAGGATATGGAGAAGACAGCCTTCCTGACCCCATGTGGAGTGTACTGCTACACTTGCATGCCATTTGGGTTGCACAACGCTGGCACAACCTTCCAGCGGCTGATGCACATCGCCTTGGGCCGACAGCTCGGGAAAAATGCCGAGGCCTATGTCGATGACATTGTGGTGAAATCTCAGGAGGCAAGGCCCTTGATCCAGGATTTGGAAGAGACCTATGCGAGCCTCCGCCAGGTGGACCTATGGCTCAACCCGGAGAAGTGTGTGTTCGACGTCCCTTCAGGCAAGCTGCTGGGCTTCCTCGTCTCCGACAGAGGGATCGAGGCCAACCCAGAGAAGGTCAAGGCAATCGAAGACATGAGTCCACCGCAAACCCTCAAAGAAATGCAGAAGCTCACTGGCCGCGTGACTATGTTAGGACGCTTCATCTCCAAGTTGGTTGAGCGTGCCCTGCTGTTCTTCAAGCTGATGAAGAAGAAGGGCCCATTTGAGTGGACACAGGAGGCCGACCAAGCGTTTCGAGACCTCAAGAAATATCTGACCAGCCCTCTAGTGATGGTGGCACCGCGCCCTCTCGAGTCCCTGGTGCTCTACCCTGCCGCCACTCCCTACTCCGCCAACACAGCCCTGGTGGCGGTTCAGGTGGAACGCCAGCCAAGGCTGCATCACGCCCAGCCACAACCTCAGTCGTAGTGGTACAAGACCAAGAAGGCCTCGCGAGGACTACGACCTCGGTAGCCGGAGACGAGCCTCAGCAGGAAGACGCCCCTAGGGCTGAAGAGGCCGCACCAGGCAACCAGGTGCTGGGGGCTCCATCGCCTCACGAAGCGTCCCAACCTCCGGAGTACACAAGCCTCGTCAGCACATCCACCCTCATCGAGCATCCGGTGTACATCGTCAGCATGGTGTTGCGAGACGCAAGGGCATGATACCCCATGCCTCAGAAGCACTTACTCGCGCTCTTGTTGGCCTCACGTAAGCTGCAACACTACTTTCAAGGCCACCCCATCAAGGTCGTCTTGGCCTACCCACTGGAAAGGGTACTCAGGAGCCCCAACTCCGCTGGAAGGGTCGCCGAGTGGAACGTCGAGCTGCAAGCGTTTCAGTTGGAGTTCAGCACAACCAGGGTCATCAAGGGAGCCGCACTTGCTGATTTTGTGGCAGAATGGACAGAGGCGCCAGGGCTCAAGGCAGGCGAGGATCGGTCTCTCTCCCCAGGAAGTTAGGCACCAGA
Source organism: Triticum dicoccoides (assembly GCF_002162155.2). NCBI lineage: Eukaryota > Viridiplantae > Streptophyta > Magnoliopsida > Poales > Poaceae > Triticum > Triticum dicoccoides. Next base: position 370,668,250 of record NC_041391.1, on the reverse strand, counting down.
TGGCTGGGTCATGTACTTCGATGGAGCATTCTCACGGTAGGGCGCGGGGGCTGGTGTAGTGCTTATATCCCCCACTCAGGACAAGCTCTACTATGCCGTACAACTCTGTTTCCAGTAGGGCACGAAGGTCTCCTACAACATAGCTGAATATGAGGGCCTCATAGCAGGCCTGAAAGTTGTAGCAGCACTGGGAGTGAAGCGCCTCGTCATCAAGGGCGATTCACAACTCCTCGTCAACTTCTCCAACAAGGTGTACGAGCCAAGGGACGAGCACATGGATGCGTATCTTGCAAAAGTACTGTCACGCCCAATATGCGACCCTATCCTTAAGGAACTCAAAGGTCCCACCAAGGATAGAAGCGCATATTGGAGACGCTTTTGCAAGGTGGATATCTTTACATCGTACCATTACATAATAGTTGGGGATACATACAAGAGGCATATAATGCCACATGAATACAACATCATCATACATAAGAGCATCATCCGACTACGGATGAAACACATACAGAAACTCGAACGACATCCACCCTGCTAGCCCAGGCTGCCGACCTGGAACCTATCCCCTCATCGAAGAAGAAGCAGAAGAAGAACTCCAAGACAAGCAAACATCTCTCTCGCATCATGATCATCGCATAACCTGCACCTGCAACTGTTGTTGTAGCAATCTGTGAGCCACGAGGACTCAACAATCCCATAACCATGGGTATCAAGACTAACAAAGCTTAATGGGTATGGAAAGGATAAGTGGTGAGGTTGCATCAGCGTCTAAGCATATATGGTGGCTAACATACGCAAATAAGAGCGAGAAGAGAAGCAAACGGAACAGTCGAGAAGCTAGAAGTGATCAAGAAGTGATCCTGAAACTACTTACGTTCAAACATAACCCAAAACCATGTTCACTTCCCGGAGTCCACCAAAAAGAGACCATCACAGCTAGACACACGGATATTAACAAATTCAAATCTGGTGTCAAGTACTCTACAACCGGATATTGACAAATTCCCATCTGCCACATAACCGCGGGCATGGCTCTCGAAAGTTTAAACCCTGCAGGGGTGTCCCAACTTAGCCCATCACAAGCTCTCACGGTCAACAAAGGATATTCCTTCTCCCAGGAAGACCCGATCAGTCTCGGAATCCCGGTTTACAAGACATTTCGACAATGGTAAAACAAGACCAGCAAAGCCTCTCGATGTGCCGACAAATCCCGATAGGAGCTGCACATATCTTGTTCTCAGGGCACAACGGATGAGCAATCCGTACAACTAAAACCAGACCTCAAGTTTCCCTGAGGGGCACTTGCCCAGGGGGGGGGGGTAAAATAAAGATGACCCTCGGGCTACAGAAACCCAAGGGAAAAAGTCTTAGGTAGGCAAATGGTAAAACCAAGGTTGGTGCTTGCTGGAGGAGTTTTATTCAAAGCGAGCTGTCAAGGGGGTCCCATAAATCACCCAACCGCGTATGGAACGCGAAATCAAGGAACATAACACCGCTATGACGGAAACTAAGGCGGCAAGCGTGGAACAAAACACCAGGCATAAGGCCGAGCCTTCCACCCTTTACCAAGTATATAGGTGCATTAATTAAATAAGAGATATTGTGATATCCCAACATAATCCTGTCCATCATGGAGCAATCTTCGACTTCACCTGCAACTAACAACGCTATAAGAGGGGCTGAGCAAAAGTGGTATCATAGCCAAGCAACGGTTTGCTAGGAAGTTTGAAAAGGTTAGAGGCTGACATGGCAATTTGGGAGGCGTGAAGAGCAAGTGATAGGTAGCACAACATAGCGATAGAACGAAGCAACTAGCATAGCAATGATAGTAGTGAGATCCAGAGTAACGGTCATCTTGCCAGAAATCCACTAGGAAGAAGAACGAGTCCATGAAGAAGATGAATCCATGAAGACGAACCAAGCGTAGTCGAACGAATCCTCACGATCGCAACGAAACAGGAACTAACGAGAAGGAGCACAACCGGAAAGAAGCAAACACACGGTAAACACACAACACATAAGCATGCCATGATGCTCAACTAGGTATGATGCATGACAAGGCTATATGATGCTACTCATGGGAAGAGATGATGCAAACAAGAGCAACACATCAAAGCAAGTTTAAATGAGGCCAGAAACAACATGTAACAATTCCGGTAAGTCCTCATATTCGAATTTCGAAATTGGTCCAGAACTGGATAAAACTTATGTTCAAGTAGTTAAACAGCAAGTTAAGATGCACCAAGATGATCTACACGAAATTCTAGTCAAGTTACATATAAAGTTCATTTAGTTCGGAGCTACGGCGTAGAAGATATGAGCAGAACAAGTTAACCATGACATTGATGCAAAAGGGCATGCAAACATCAAGCAAACACATCAAAACATGAATGCAACAAGGTAATATGAAGCTACATGTAAAACTAAGCAAGTTTCATATAGAGCACACTCAAAACGGAGCAACGGTGCAACACATACACATGTAACAAGTTTAAAGGACAAGCTGTCCAAAACAGCAACTAGGCATCTAGCAAGCATCAAGACAATATACTACAGCACCTCAGCATGGAAACAAAAGGCATGGACATGATGTACAGGTAAAGCATGAAAAAACATGAACACTGACCTATCTCTAGAAATCATTAGAACATGCCTAAAAGGACATGGTAAGATTGCAAATAATAACAGTTTCACAGACTTGGAAGAAATCACTGTGCATGGCAGAAATATCATCAGGTTGCAATTTTTAGAGCTCTCAAACAACACGTTACAGCAAGCTATCATGACAAAGTAGAGCATGGCATGCTAAAACTAAAGACGAAGAACAAAACTCTCTTATTGAACTAATTCCAAAGATCAACAGAAAAGATGGTAGCATCCATACAAACATGGCAAATGATCTGACAGATTCAGAATAACAATACATGGCAGGAACAACGATAAGTAGGCATGTTGGTGAGCTTGTACGACTCACCACAGAGCAATACATGGCATTACAAGGTAATCAATAGTAAGAATACATGTTTAGCTAATAATGGCAATATCATAGTCATAGGGTGCATGGATCACTAGCGAAACTCATGGCAAAACTGAACTTAATGTTAACAGGCTGACAGCAACATTATTGAGCAACATTGAGAGCAAGATTACAACAAGCAACAGAAGGCTATAAATGCAATCAAGGATACGGATGGATAGATCATGGCATTTAAAACAAAACATCCTTAGTGAACATCTCCAGATTACGCATAGAATGACTTGTAGCAGCAGGTTTACATAGCATCATGACATAACAGATTCAGCCTAGCAAAACAGTAACAGCAAGTACCCTACTTCCCGAGCTTGATGTACTCACTAAAATACTCACAAAAATGCATGGATTGCACCACTGTAAAGATGGCATGATGTAGCTCAAAACTCATGTAGACATCAAGCTCGTAGGATGCACACACAAAATGCAATGAAAAAGACAAAACAACAAGTTCTCTTAACAGGCAGCAGTTAACATCATATAGCACTCTTGCAACAATGATTAGGGCATCAAGATGAACTCAAACAAGCATGGCACAATGTAATAAAATGAAGATCGTCTCACAATGAACATTTTGTATATCATACATGCAAAATGGAGCTACGAGCAGAAAGTTATGGCAGGTCAAAGATGCACACAAGGATTAGTAATTCTGGGACTTGGTAGAAATTTTACCCAGCAAAAAAAAGGACGGGTAATCGGGTCGCGAGGGGACGATGGGCCGGCTCGGGGTTGCGGTGACTGGGCCTGAGAAGGGAGGAGGCCCACGCGGGCGGTCGGGGTCGCGCTCCTCCTCTGCCCGAGGAAGACAGGGGCGGCGACGACCATGGCGGGGTCGCGTCGGCGACGAGCGGGGCAGCGTGGCCTGATCTGGCCAGATCTCGCCGGGGCGGAGCCGCGGCTGCCGGATCCGGTCGGTGGGACGGCCTACGGCGAGCCGCGAGGTGATGCAAGGCGAACGCGCCTCGGGTGCGGGATGGGTCGCCGGAGGCGGCCGATGGCGGCGGAGAGGGGCAGTGCGAAGGCGGCCGCGAATGGAGACAATGGGAGACGCGGGGCGGCACGCACTCAGGCTGAGCCGCGGGCGACTGGCGGCGGCGAACGGGCCCCACGGGCCCACACTGGGCTCGGCGACCGCTGTCGCGAGGTGGGAGGCGCGAGCGACGACGTGGCAGGCGCTGGTTGGAGGGGAGCGGAGGCGCGATGGCATGGCGGCTTGGGATTGGCCGGAGCGACATGGCTGGGTGGCGGTGGACGTGTCCGGCGGCGGGCGGACATGTCCGGCGGGTGAGAGGGAGGTTTGATCTAGGGTTTGCCCGAAATTTCGGGGGAGGGGACTAATTTATAGGTAGAGGGAGCTAGGAGAGTCCAAATGGGGTGCGGTTTTCGCCCACACGATCGTGATCGAACGAACGAGAGCATGGAGGGGGTTTGGATGGGCTCATGGGCTTTAGTGAAGAGTGGCTGGGCTGAAAAGAGAGAGGGGTTTCGGGCTACGCGATTAACCGTTGGGGCATCAAACGACCTCCAAATGGAACAAAATTTGACGGGCGGTCTACCCGTGATATAACAAGGCCACTCAGAAAATCTCAGCCCATTCAAAGAATGATTTTATCCTGCTAACAAAACAAGGTCTGAGAGGGGTGACGGGTGCATGCGAGTGTGTCTATGCTCAGAACGGACAACGGAGAGAACCGGCGGAAACCAAACGGATGCAAGTTTTGAAAAGCATGCACATGAAATGCAGATGATGACGTGGAAAAATGCAACACGCAAGCAAATGACATGGCAACAACGGCGAGTAAATAGAAGACACCTGGCGCATCGGATCCGGGGCATTACAACTCTCCTCCACTAACAAGAGATCTCATCCTGAGATCTTAGGAACGAGATGAAAGAGAAAGAGGAAGAGGTGAAGTATGAACGCAAGAGAGAAGATGAACTAAGTCGAGAGCACTCGGTTAGAAAAGATGAACGGCGAATATGACGAAAATCAAATGCTCATGGAAACAAGATAGACTATGAAACCACTGCAGTTAGAATGAGGAAGAAGAAGAATGAATAAAAGAATTGGGGCAGCACTCCGACTGAAAATGGAAGGAATAGAACATGAACTTCACAAGATGGGATGTCACTTGATGAGATGAACAATGCAATGCCTCTGGAAGAATTGAAAGAATGGAATGAAAAGAACTTAGAAGGAAGGGTTGAACGGAGTTGTTGATAAAATCAACAACGAAAGAATAAGCCTGTTGAGGACTTATCAAAAACAACTCAAAACTTGAGGTGAAAATTATACCACAACCAAATGTCTGAATAGCTGAGAAGAAAGAAGAAATGCAAAACTCCACTTCAGAAGAAAAGGAAGAATTATTTGCACTTCAAGACGCGAGAAGAAAAGATACTTGAACTCCACCAACAAAATCTTGATGAACTCTTGAAGAATGAATTTAATCATAAAGAACCACCAGGAAGAACTCCGGTGACAAAAGATGATGAGATAGAATGAAGTATGAAAGAATAAGATTAAAGCTTGCGGTGATTTAGATGGAGGTTTCGACGAAATGGCCGAGGAAATTTGAACTCCGGAAAAGAAAAGATGAAAACACTTGGAACTAGAATTTATTTGTCAAGAACAAACTCCGAAGAAAGGATTAATCACTTTGAGGAAATAAGAATAAGATTTATTGTATGCTTATCCTTCATCAAATTAAATTGATGACAAGCAATGGATTTTGCATATTACTTATTCTTCTTGAAAAGGATTGAGAAGTGACATATCGCAAACTTGAGAAGGTCTTCATGAACCACTGGTAGTATTGAAAAGAACGAATGAATTAATATGATAATCAAAGAAAAAGAATCTTGAACGAACCACCGTAAGAATTCGAAAATGACTGATGAAAGAGAATGAATCACCGGGAAGAATTAGAAGAACCAATATGCTAGAGGGGATTTAGATACAAGGTAACGGGAAGAACTCAAGCTGATTAAAGAACATTTGAAGGAAGCACCGGGATAAATAGAGAACGATAGCTGGAATGATGGCCTCCGGTGAAAACAAACGGGAAAACAACTCCTGACATACTCTGGATGGTTAAGAAAAGGAATATCTGCCAAATGGAGTAATTCAAGAGGATAACATGAAGCTAGAACTGCGAATCTTCGAGAAAACGGGTAAGATTTAGAGGAAAAACTCTTCTTCTATCTTGAAATGACGACGAGGAACGCCACCAAAATTACTGAGATACTCCAGTAGAATGGAAAGCAAAGAGGTTGAACCAACAATGAAATGATTTGAAATCGATCTTGGAAAGGCATGTGACTCATGAAATTCATTCTTAGGTCAAACTCCGAAAAGAATTAGGAATGGCTCTAGAATAATTAGAAGAGTCAGGTAAGATCCTGGGAAAAGACCTGTGGGTTAGGGCCCACTAAAGAGAAAACACCGTTGAAAAAGGATTGTTGAAGAGATATGATGATGCACCGGAACAACTGAAATATTTGAATGAGGTGATAACCTTGAATTAATTCCAACATAGACGAATCTCCTGAGATGTCTTGAGCACTACGGAAGGATAAACTGGCGAGAGGCAAACGAGCGAGAGGAAACACTTGAGCCGAGGAAAAGAATATAATCACTACCGAAAAAACTTGAATTGAGTCCACCGGAAAATAAAAAGAGATGAAGAATGTCAAACAAAAGAGAATTCACCGGCTGAAACAATTGACAAAAGACTAAAGAGGCTCCACACGAATGAAATTGATGGTCGAAAGAGACTCAGACTCCGGGAAGAAGAGGGTGGGAGGGCGGGAAAAACAAAGGCACCTGGAAGGGAGAACCAATGAATATCTTGAAGAGAAAACACCGGTTGAAAGAAAGCAAAGGCTTCACATAAGTAGGATGGATACTCGATTACAGACTCCGGCTCCGAGGAGAAATAGGGGTGAGTGGGTGGGAAAAATAAAACAACTGAGGATTGAACTTGGCAACGATATAGAGGCTCGAGTCAACTTGACGAGAAATGCACCGGATGAAAAGAGATGAGAACCAACGACCAGAAAAACAACTTCATGAACCTAAAGAAAAAATTGAAGGGGAAGAGGGGTAAGTGAAAACACCTACATCAAGATTCATCACCAGAGCGATGAAGGGGCTAAAGAGTAAAAGAATTCCTACTCTCCGATATAACTAGACTCAGAAATAGTTTTCTTCTAGACTCGACAACGACCAACTACGATAAATCAAGGGGGGGGGGCTCCTATGGTCGGTCGAGGCTCTGATACCAACTTGTCACGCCCAATATGTGACCCTATCCTTAAGGTACTCGAAGGTCTCACCAAGGATAGAAGCGCATATTGGAGACGCTTTTGCAAGGTGGATATCATTACATTGTACTATTACATAATAGTTGGGGATTCATACAAGAGGCATAGAATGCCACACGAATACAACATCATCATACATAAGATCATCATCCGACTACAGATGGAACACAAACAGAAACTCGAACGACATCCACCCTGCTAGCCCAGGCTGCCGACCTGGAACCTATCCCCTGATCGAAGAAGAAGCAGAAGAAGAACCCCAAAATAAGAAAAAATCGCTCTCGCGTGATGATCATCGCATAACCTGCACCTGAAACTGTTGTTGTAGTAATCTGTGAGCCACGAGGACTCAGCAATCTCATAACCATGGGTATCAAGACTAGCAAAGCTTAATGGGTATGGAAAGGATAAGTGGTGAGGTTGCAGCAGCGTCTAAGCATATATGGTGGCTAACACATCAAAGCAAGTTGAAATGAGGCCGGAAACAACATGTAACAATTCCGGTAAGTCCTCATATGCGAATTTCGAAATTGGTCCAGAACTGAATAAACCTTATGTTCAAGTAGTTAAACAGCAAGTTAAGATGCACCCAGATGATCTACACGAAATTCTAGTCAAGTTACATATAAAGTTCATTTAGTTCGGAGCTACGGCGTAATATATATGAGCAAAACAAGTTAACCATGACATTGATGCAAAAGGAAATGCAAACATCAAGCAAACACACTCAAATCATGAATGCAACAAGGTAATATGAAGCTACATGTAAAACTAAGCAAGTTTCATATAGAGCACACTCCAAACGGAGCAATGGTGCAACACATACACATGAAACAAGTTTAAAGGACAAGCTATCCAAAACAGCAACTAGGCATCTAGCAAGGATCAAAACAATATGCTACACCACCTCAACATGGAAACAAAAGGCATGGACATGATGTACAGGTAAAGCATGACAAAATATGAACACTGAGCTATCTCCAGAAATCACTAGAACATGCTCAAAAGGACATGGCAAGATTGCAAATAATAACAGTTTCACAGACTTAGCAGAAATCACTGTGCATGGCAGAAATAACATCAGGTTGCAATGTTTAGAGCTCTTGGGGCCCGCGATGCTCCGTAGTTGCCCTTTGGCTTGGCTGCTAGGCCAAGTCCGAGCACACCTTGGGCCCAGGGGCTACTGTCGGCGTTCTGGGAACGGTGGTCCCCAGACTTGCCTGCCTGCAGCCTGCGGCCTGTTGCGTGGCTCAACTAGTGGCCCAGTATGGCCTGTCTTCATCAACCAAAGCTCAAGACCCTCGCGAGGGGCCATGCCTCGTGGGGCGGACGACACAAGGCCTCCTCAGGAGTGGCCTCGCCAAGCAGGCTCGCAAGGAGACTGAGAGATCAAGGCAAGGGATACCTTGCGAGGTGCCCGTGATGCAAGCCATGACAATCAAGACTAGGCGGGTGCCAGCCTACGCAGTTTCCTCGTTTCCTCTTTGGTGCAAAGGAGGCAAGCGCAGGTGCAGAGTACCGTGGCATCAGGAAAAGGTTTCCAAATCGGTGCAACGAGACCAAGACCAGCAGGACAGCAGGACGGAGGTCACCATGGAGCCCAAGACGGCGTCATCACCAGCACCTTTGGCAGTCAAAGACCACCTTTAGCCAGGATATCTTGTACTAGCTATCCCCTTACAAAATGGCCGTTGTTGGATCCCTTCCCTCTCAATATTTCGGAAGAGGACCAGGGCCTCTATATATAGGGCTAGCTACCACAGTAGAACAACGAGTCAAGTTCATCCGCACACCACCCCAAGAACACCTCTCCTCGTGAGGCTGTTCTTCCTCTGTACTATTCATCATCAGTCCAAGAGGCAATCCACCACACCACACACTGGATTAGGGTATTACATCACAACGGTAGCCCGAACCAGTATAAATCTTGTGTCTCTTTTGTTGTTCATCGATCTACACCTTAGGGATCACGGCGAGCTGAGAGCGAGATTCGGTAGGAGGAGATCGTCGTGCGCACCCCAGTGTTCGAACCTTAAGGGTTTCACCGGAAACCCATATCCGACGTCACGGACTCAATTACATAGAAGGATCATAAGGCAAAACTCAAAACAAAATCATACCAAAACTTTATTCTCCTAGATCAAGATATTACTAAAAGGATCAAACTAAGAAAAACGGTAAAGATAGGAGTGTGATGGTGATACGATAATGGGGAACCTCCCCCAAGATTGGCAGTTGCCAAGGGGAGTGCCCATACCAATGTGTTTATGTATCCTTCTTCGGAGGTGGTGATGATGGAGTTATTGATGATGTAGGCTTGTCGTCCATCTTCCAAGGCATAGGCTCACCATCATAGAAGGATGATCGAGTCTCCGGGATCCTCAAATCTGCAGCCAAACTCATCCTCTTGAATCTATATTCGTATTCACAGTTTTGCTTTTGCAGGTCATAGATCTGGGCTTGGAGGTGCTCAATTTTCTAATGAAGCTTGAAGATGGTCTCCCCAATGTTCTTGGCATCCAGCTTGTGGTTGTTGGTGAACTCCGCGATCATCATCTGGTTCGCGTTGAGTCCGCGTTCCAACATCCCTTGGCACTTGAAAACTTGTCGTTCCATTGCTTCGAGTCTTGACTCCACAGTTCCGGTCCTCCTTGGTCCCTCAACATGATGGATGTGAAGCACCCCCTCACCCATCTCAATTGTTTGAGGGTGTTGCAGTACCTCCGTGAGGTAGGGGTTGATGACCTTCTCTAAAAACTTGTCCTTGGGGGCGTTTAAGACGTCATGGTGATCTAGATCTGTCAGAAATATAGCTCGAAACAAAAACAGAGGGTTTTGTCGTGGCACGGTGGTGAAAACCTTCGGGAGATTATATAATGAATTTTTACCGACCAAAAGAAGTATCGCGCAAGAAAACATAGTCCGGAGAGAACATGAGGTGCCCACGAGGCAGGGGCGCGCCCAGGGGGTAGAGCGCCCCCTCCACCCTCGTGGACGCCTCGTGTCCTTCTCGAACTACTTATTATTTTCCTAATTTCTTAAATATTCCAAAACAGAGAAAAATTGCTACTAGAACTGTTTTGGAGTCGGTTTACTTACTGTTCCAAATACCTATTCCTTTTTAGAGTTTGAAACATTCTGGAAAGTGTCCCTTATGTATTCCTCCGGGGTTACAGTTTCGATAACATTGGTTTCAACATTTATGGGATTACCTGAGAAATAATGTTTGATTCTTTCACCGTTCACCACCTTCGGATTTGTGCCTTCGAAGTTGTTGATTTTTATGGCACCGGAACGATAGACCTCCTCGATAACGCAAGGACCTTCGCATTTACAGAGGAGTTTTCCTGCAAAAAATCTTAAACGAGAGTTGAAAAGCAACACATAATCACCTACATTGAACTCACGCTTTTGTATCCTTTTGTCATGCCATCTTTTAACTTTTTATTTAAACAGTTTGGCATTCTCATAGGCTTGGGGTCTCCATTCATCAAGTGAGCTAATGTCAAATAACCTCTTCTCACCGGCAAGTTTGAAATCATAATTGAGCTCTTTAATGGCCCAATATGCCTTATGTTCAAGTTCGAGAGGTAAGTGACATGCTTTTCCATAGACCATTTTATATGGAGACATACCCATAGGATTTTTATATGAAGTTCTATAAGCCCATAATGCATCATCAAGTTTTTTGGACCAATTCTTTATAGATCTATTAACAGTGTTTTGCAAAATCAATTTAAGCTCTCTATTACTCAGTTCTACTTGGCCACTAGACTGTGGGTGGTATGGAGATGCAATTCTATGATTAACATCATACTTAGCAAGTATTTTACAAAAAGCACCATGAATAAAATGTGAACCACCATCAGTCATTAAGTATGTAGGGACTCCAAACCTAGGAAAAATAACTTCTTTAAGATATTAATAGAGGTGTTATGATCAGCACTACTAGTTGGAATAGCTTGTACCCACTTAGTAACATAATCAACATCAACTAAAATATGTGTATACCCATTAGAGGAAGGAAACGTTCCAATATAATCAAAGCCACAAAAATCAAACGGTTCGATAACAAGAGAATAATTCATAGGCATTTCTTGACGTCTACTAATATTACCAATTCTTTGACATTCATCACAAGCCAAGACAAACTTACGGGCATCTTTGAAAAGAGTAGGCAAATAAAAACCGGATTGCAATACCTTATGTGCAGTTCTATCTCCAGCGTGGTGTCCTCCATAAGCCTGGGAGTCACACTTGCGTAGGATCTGTTCCTGTTCATGCTCAGGTACACAACGTCTATAACACCATCTACTCCTTCTTTATAGAGGTGTGGGTCATCCCAGAAGTAATTTCTTAAATCATAGAAAACATTTTCTTTTGCTGGTATGTTAAACTAGGTGGTATAAATTTAGCAACAATGTAATTAGCATAATCCGCATACCATGGAGCAGTACGAGAAGCATTTATCACAACTAATTGTTCATCAGTGAAGCTATCATCAATAGGTAGTGGGTCATCAAGAACATTTTCTGACCTAGACAAGTTGTCTGCAATGGGGTTCTCAGCTCCCTTTCTATCAATAATATGCAAATCAAATTCTTGTAGCAAGATAACCTATCTAATAAGTCTAGGTTTAACATCTTTCTTTTCCATAAGATATTTAATAGCAGCATGATCAGTGTGAATAGTTACTTTAGAATCAACAATATAAGGTCTGAACTTATCACAAGCAAATACAACTGCTATTTTTTTCAGTAGTAGCATAATTTCTCTGGGCATTGTCTAGAGTTTTACTAGCATATTGATTAACATTTAGTTTCTTATCAACTCTTTGTCCTAGAACAGCACCTACGGCATAATCACTAGCATCACACATAATTTCAAAAGGTAAATTCCAATCAGGTGGCTGAACAATAGGTGTACAAATCAAAGCTTTCTTAAGTATTTCAAATGCTTCTACACAATCATCATCGAAGACAAAAGGAATATCTTTTTGTAAGAGATTAGACAGAGGCCTAGAAATTTTAGAGAAGTCCTTAATTAACCTCCTATAAAAACCGACATGACCAAGGAAACCTCTTATACCTTTAATGTCCGTGGGACATGGCATCTTTTCAATAGCATCAACTTTAGCTTTATCAACTTCAATACCTCTTTCAAAAACTTTATGCCCGAAGACAATGCCTTCATTAACCATAAAGTTGCACTTTCCCCATTCAAGACAAGACTAGTATCTTCGCATCTCCGCAAAACTCGATCAAGGTTGCTCAAGCAATCATCAAAAGAAGATCCATAAACGGAGAAATCATCCATGAAAACCTCAACAATCTTTTCACAAATGTCAGAGAATATAGCCATGACGCATCTTTGAAAGGTAGCAGGTGCATTACATAAACCAAAAGGCATATGTCTATAAGCAAATGTATCGAAAGGGCAAGTAAAAGTGGTCTTTTCTTGATCCTTTTTTGACACAGATATTTGAGAGAAACCAGAGTAACCATCTAGAAAGAAAATATGTGTATGTTTAGATAATCTTTCTAGCATTTGATCAATAAAAGGCAGAGGGCAATGATCTTTTTAGTAGCTTTATTTAATTTGCGGAAATCAATTATCATCCTATAACCTGTAACAATTCTTTGTGGGATCAATTCATATTTATCAATAGGAACGACAGTAATACCTCCCTTCTTAGGGACACAATGGACAGGACTTACCCACTGACTATCACCAACGGGATAAATTATACCTGCCCCCAGGAGCTTTAGTATTTCTTTTCTTACAACTTCTTTCATCTTAGGATTTAACCGTCGCTGGTGATCAACAACTGGTTTGGCGTCCTTCTCCAATTTATTTTGTGTTGGCATAGAGTGGGACTAATTCCTTTAAGATCATCAAGAGTATATCCAATATCAGCACGGTGCTTCTTCAGATTTTTTTGTCCTCTTCCTACTCTAAAAGGTTAGCACTAATAATAACAAGATATATCTTCTTTTCATCAAGATAAGAATATTTAAGAGTATCAGGTAGTGGTTTAAGCTCAAACATGGGATCACCCTTGGGTGGTGGAGGATCCCCTAGAATTTCAACATGCAAGTTGTGTTTCAAAATAGGTCCCTGTTTAAAGAATACTTCATCTATCTCCCTTCTTTCATTCATAAACATATCATTTTCATGGTCTAGCAATTCTAGCAGCTTCATCACAGAAGTAAATAACACGCCCATCAATATTATTAGCCAAGAGATCTTTAACCATAGCAATACTAGGTTCAACTTTAATTTGCTCAGGTGGTGTACGTGTTCTAGTATTGCTCTTACGAACCACAGTTGAAGCTTTAGCATGATCCTTTATCCTAACAGGGAAAGGTGGTTTCTCAATATAGGTAGTAGGAACAATAGGATCATTATAAGTGATAGTCTTTTCTTCAACTTTAATAGGTGCAACTACTTTTACTTCAGTGGGAGGATTATATTTAAACCACTTATCCTTAGGGAGGTCAACATGAGTAGCAAATGATTCACAGAAAGAAGCTACAATCTCAGAGTCAAGTCCATATTTAGTGCTAAATTCACGGAAAGCATCGGTATCCATAAAAGATTTAACACAATCAAACTTAGGTGTCATAACTGACTCCTTACATTCGTTGAGATCCCAATCTTCAGAGTTGCGTTTAATTCTTTCCAGTAAATCCCATCTGAATTCAATAGTCTTCATCATAAAGGAACCAGTACAAGAAGTATCGAGCATGGAGCGATGGTTGAGAGAAAGCAGAGCATAAATTTTTTGAATAATCATTTCTCTTGAGAGCTCATGATTGGGGCATGAATATAACATTGACTTAAGCCTCCCCAAGCTTGAGAGATGCTTTCTCCTTCGCGAGGCCAAAAATTATATATATAATTACGATCACGATGAACAAGATGCATAGGATAAAACTTCTGATGAAATTCCAATTTCAACCGGTTGTAGTTCCATGATCCCATATCATCACATAGCCTAAACCATGTCTCTCCCTTCAAGGATAAAGGGAAGACCTTCTTCTTGATAACATCTTCGGGCATACCTGCAAGCTTAAATAATCCACAAACTTCATTCGCATAGATTAGGTGCAAATCGGGATGCAATGTTCCATCTCCTGTAAAAGGATTAGCTAGCAGTTTCTCTATGATACCCGAAGGAATTTTAAATTAAAAAATTCAGTAGATTCGGTAGGTTGAGGAGCAGCTCTTTGCTCTACTGGTCGGGGTGAAGATACCCTGAACAAGCCCCTCAAAGGATTATGTTCCATAGTAACAAGTGATAGGAAATTTCAGCACACTATATAAAATTTTCCTTACCAAGTTCCACTTACAAAGGCGCGTGACTCCCCGGCAAGGGCGCCAGAAAAGAGTCTTGATGACCCACAAGTGTAGGGGATCTATCATAGTCCTTTCGATAAGTAAGAGTGTCGAACCCAACGAGGAGCAGAAGGAAATGACAAGCGGTTTTCAGTAAGGTATTCTCTGCAAGCACTAAAATTATCGGTAATAGGTAGTTTGGTGATAAGGTAATTCGTAACGGGTAACAATTAACAAAAGTAAATAAGGTGCAGAAAGGTGGCCCAATCCTTTTTGTAGCAAAGGACAAGCCTGGACAAATTCTGATATGGAGAAAAGCGCTCCCGAGGACACATGGGAATTATCATGAAGCTAGTTTTCATCACGCTCATATGATTCGCATTCGTTACTTTGATAATTTGATATGTGGGTGGACCAGTGGTTGGGTACTGCCCTTTCTTGGACAAGAATCCCACTTATGATTAACCCCTATTGTAAGCATCCGCAACTACAAAAGAAGTATTAAGGTAAACCTAACCATAGTATGAAACATATGGATCCAAATCAGCCCCTTACGAAGCAACGCATAAACTAGGGTTTAAGCTTTTGTCACTCTAGCAACCCATCATCTACTTATTACTTCTCAATGCCTTCCTCTAGGCCCAATCAATGGTGAAGTGTCATGTAGTCAACGTTCACATAACACCACTAGAGGAGAGACAACATACATCTCATAAAAATATCGAATGAATACCAAATTCACGTGACTACTTATAGCAAGACTTCTCCCATGTCCTCAGGAACAAATGTAACTACTCACAAATCATATTCATGTTCATAATCAGAGGGGTATTGATATGCATATACGATCTGAACATATGATCTTGAATAAACCAACTAGCATCAACTACAAGGAGTAATCAACACTACTAGTGACCCACAGGTACCAATCTGAGGTTTTGGAACAAAGATTGGATACAAGAGATGAACTAGGGTTTGAGAGGAGATGGTGCTGGTGAAGATGTTGATGGAGACTGACCCCCTCCCGATGAGAGGATCGATGGTGATGATGATGGTGACTATTTCCCCCTCCCGGAGGGAAGTTTCCCCGATAGAACAGCTGCACCGGAGCCCTAGATTGGTTTCGCCAAGGTTCCGCCTCGTGGCGGCGGTGTTTCTTCCCGAAAGCTTGCTTATCATTTTTTCCAGGGTAAAATACTTCATATAGCAGAAGATGGCCACCGGAGGACTGCTAGGGGCCCACGAGGCACAGGGTGTGGGACCCTCTGGTACTTTCTACGCCCAGTATTTTTTATTAATTCCAAAAATAACTTTCGTGTAGTTTCAGGACTTTTGGAGTTGTGTAGAATAGGTCTATAATATTTGCTCCTTTTCCAGCCCAGAATCCCAGCTGCCGGCATTCTCCCTCTTCATGTAAACCTTGTAAAATAAGAGAGAATAGGCATAAGTATTGTGACATAACGTGTAATAACAGCCCATAATGCAATAAATATGGATATAAAAGCATGATGCAAAATGGACGTATCATGCGGCTATAGCCGGCGCGCTCGCAATGCTCTGCTCAGCCATCATCACCAACGTACTTGTCACCAAGATACTCATCGATGGCGGAGCAGGGCTCAATGTTCTCTCTGTCCAGATATTCAATGGGATCCAAGTGCCATAGTACCACCTCCAGCCTGCCAAGCCCTTATCAGGAGTGACCGACAGCTCCACGCACCCAATCGGGCAAGTCCGCCTCCCTGTCACCTTCAGCAAGCGCAACAACTACCACACCGAGCTCATCGACTTCGACGTCGCCGACATTCGCGTGCCATACAAGGCCATCCTCGGGTACCAGGCCCAAGACAAGTTCATGTCGGCAAAGCACCACGGTACAACGTCCGCAAAATGCCAGGGAGCGGCGGCATCATCACGGTCGCCTGCAAGGAAAAGGACGTGGTGTGCTCTCTCGAGTGCACCTACCTGGCTGCAGCGATCGAGAACGCTGAAGACGAGGGCGCTGCCCTCCCTCCTATGGTCGCCCCCAAGACAAAGAAGCAGCTGCCAGGCTAGGGATCTCAGGAGGAAGCATCGCCTGACGTCCATGGACGGGGCGCCTTCACCTATCGCATAGGAAGGCGCACCTGGCGCCTCTCTAAGGTTGGGCTCGGGGGCTCTCCTCTGGAGGGCCTCTGACGTGGCCAACGTCACGAGCAAGCTTTTAAATAGCATCCGCTACCTCCGCTATTGCGGCCGCAATAGCGGTAGTGTCACCCTGCCGCTATTAGTTTAAGGTTGCGTTAGAAAATAGCGCGTTGTCATGATCCGGGCGCAATATCACTTGTTAGAGCGCTATATCGTCCGCTATCCACAATATCGGCCGCTATATAAGTCCTTGTTGTTCTGTTGTGTAATCTATTTTGGTAAATGTGTCTTGCTTGCATGTTTACATGACCAAATATTGTTCAACTATAGTTTATATTCTTATATAAATGATGATTTCTCTAATTAAGTATCATATTTTTTGTCAATGGCCTAGAAATATACACAACAATCTCAAATTTATGATTGTTTTTTTAAAAATTGGCTATTTGGACATAGCGCCTGCAATATCGCCCGCTATCCGCACTCCGCTACGCGGACCCTAATCCGCAACCAATCCTCTATCCGCTATTTAAAAGCTTGGTCACGAGGGAGGCGCTCGGGCACCATGTGGAGGCATGCTTCATTGCACGCTTCCGAGGAGAGAGCACAGGGCACGGGACACCAGGCGCTCAGGAATTCATCAGCAAGCGGCAGTCAAGGAAATTCAGGAGGCGAGGGCTGTGCAGGGCGATCGCAGCCCACCACCAGGTGCGGCTCCTTGCCCTGGTGAGGACGAGGAGTTGCACATCTGCATCGACATCCCAGGTGTCAGGACCCCGATCCTAAGTCACACCGATCTAGCATGTAACACATCATATCACTTTGTGGCCTCACGCACGATATTCCCACGGGTGCCACCTTACCTGGCCTGGGACCGTTTGCGCCTTCTGGCTCACGTATATGATAGTGCCGCTAGCATCCATATGACAAAGAACCCGGGCCGACATGACTAGTCGTAAACCCAAGCTGGCACTAACTTACAGGGACAGGCATACATGACCCAGTAACGAATGTGTCGATCAACAACGTATGAACCCAAGTTGTAGCAAGCTACACGGACTTAAAGGAACAACGTGTGACATTCCTCGAAGGGACAGACACAGGAACGAAGAAGGACACATGCCGGCCAGCCTAAGTGTCCCGGAGCAGTAGCAAGCTACCATGGCTCAGTGGAAGCACTAGGTGACATTTCCCGGTAAGAGAGGCTTCGAAGAATAAACAACTAGTTTGTCGGATCCCACACATACCAAGCATTTCAATAATATACACACAATATGCTTGTTATGTGCAAATACAACATGGCATCACAGCATGGCTCTACAACTCAAGTATTTATGTGCAAATACAACCCAAGTATTGCAATCATGGGTATCATGACCCAACATTCGGAGCATACAAGCAACGGAAGCACCACATGTCTGAGTAAAGACAACTACAAATGAAAAGGGCTAAGAAGCCTGACTATCTACAAGATCCCTCTGGGGCACAAGAACGTAGCTGAGGTAACAAGCTAAACATCGAAGTCCACGCGGAACTACTAGTGAGACTGAAGTCTCTCTGCAAAAACATAAAATAGGCAAACATGAGTACAAATGTACCCAGCAAGACTTACATTAGAACTAACTACATATGCATCAGTATCAACAAAGGGATGGTGGGGTTTAATTGCAGCAAGCCAGCTTTGACTCAGTGGCTATCCTAAACTACAACTGCAAGTAACTCTTTTGAGGTGTCGCACACAAGTCAACATATTCACCCTATCAATACACCACTATGGATCTACTCCCGTCTCCCTATGAGAAGGCCATCCATAGCACTCACGCTTATCTTGCGCATTTTAAAGTATCCACTTTCACTAGTCTATGGACTATATAGGCAACCCAGAGGTCCTTTACCGCGGACGCCGCTATTCGAATAGATCATATGATGCGGAGCATCCCTCGACTACTCGCACCGACACCCCATCACCACCCCAAGCTCCAAGTGGACCAATGACACGAGCACGCACACGCGCCATCAAGAACGAGGTTGACTCTCTCCTCTTCGAGTTTCATTCGAATTCACATGAGAGTTGGGTTCTACCTCATAAGGACACGCTATGCATTTTAGGATACCAAGGAGATAATCAAGAGAAGGAGAAGATGGAGGTTCAAGCATCCATGGATCAGGAGAATGAAGAGAAGGTCAAGAAGAAGGGAAGAAGAAAGATGGCCAACCATCCTGGACTCTCCGGGTGCCCGGCTCCCCAACCTCCGGGTGCCCGGCCACCTCCAGCCCCTCCCGGCCGCTGCTCCTGTTCGGTCCGGGTGCCCGGACACTTGGGCCCCGGGTGCCCGGGCCCCTGCCCGCCTCCAGCCGCACCTCCGGGGTGCCCGGGCCTTGGCTGGCCGGGTGCCAAGACCTCACATAGTGGGAAGAATTTTACCAAGTGCTACTCTCCTTGTATTGATCTTGTAATCATGTGGATCTTATGTCTGCCACTCTAGTAGATGTGATACTTTTGCGTTTCCTAAGGTGTTTCGGCTACTTACGAGCGTGTGACATCTTTGTCACCATCATCGACTCAGAGTCATCTTCATCGCTAACCGTAAGAAAGGACGGTAACCTCGATGAGACTTACTCCTTACCTTGCTTTTGCATTGATAGCCCGAGCCACTTTGCATCGCTTACCCATTGAGACTAGCAAGTTGAGAATTGCCGGGCCACGCTATTGTGCACCGTAGTGATCGTGTTATCATCTTAGTGCCATAAGTCTCTCCCGTGCATATCGTACATACTTGTCTCATATCTTAGTCGGCTCGAGCATCAAGCATAGAAAAAAAAGAAGAAAAGCTTTTAAGCAAAAGAGGAGCAACAAAGAGCTTGTAAGCAATAGAGTGAGCCATTTGCATACCTATATCATCTTGGTCATCGCATACATACCATAGTTGGGATTGAAGATGACACGGTTCTCTCATAGGTAGGTGCACAAGCGTATCTTGCCCATTTGAGCAATCGAGCTAGTGTCTCTCGAGCATTCGGACAACAAGAGCATTTCCCGTGGTTGCACATTTTGAGCTCACCCCTTGGTTGTGCAGATCCCATCTATCTTCCGTGCGTGTGTACCTAGTGATACCGTTGGGTTTGATCTATTTGCTTTACTTGCATTTTTGTGAACCTTCTCAACCTTATCGATATCTTGACTAACATTTGCTTGAAATTGTTGCCACCATCCTAACCGAGCTCCTCCATAAGCTTCTTACTTGTAGGTGTGAGAAACAAACCCGGTTCCAATTCTCCTATTGTGGCATTACATTAAGTGACACTTGTTACATCTTCAATCCTCGGAGAAGGTAACTTTGGTATTGTTCTCTCACTTTCCTACTCACCCCACTTGGTTATGATGGATAGGCCAAGTGCGTCGTCGAACCCACTTTTCGAGGAGAAAGGTGATGATTCCGGATATGTCTCCAAGAACCAATTCTTCATCGCGCAATGAGCGCTTCATCAAGAAAACATCGCATTGGGTCAACGCTTCGAAAAACTCGCCTCCGACCTTCGTCAAAACATCGACGACAAATTCAACACACAAATGGAAGAGCTCCGCAACATGATCGTTCGACGCCCGTCTTCCTCATCGGCTTCTTCAAGACGACGCCACTCAAGTCACCATACAAGTTGGCAATCTTCGGGCTACTCCTCTTATGATGCAAGTCCACCACGAGCTCGCGCTCCTCGACGTGATCATCATCAAGCTCACCAAGCTCAAGAAAATCCATTCCATGGCAATGGATTACAAGACCGAGTTCAAGCACGTGAACGGATGCGACACCAAGTCCCTCATGAAGCAATGGAGCAAGAGCAAATACCTCCACACGTACCACTTCAAGCCCCTCAAGACGGTGATGCACTTCGACAAGCACAAGTACAACGTGAAGCACAAGCCCTCGACTGTGAAGCTCAAGCACTTAAAGCACAACAAGTTCTACGCGAGGCCACTAGAGCCGTTGATGTCCGCAACCGCCAAGTGCGAGAACAAGAGGAAGCTCTTCGTCGCGAGATATAAGAGGAAGACACCCAACGCGAAGAACAACAAGAAAGGCGCAACCAAACACACATTCCTCGCCCTCCTCCAAGATAAGAGCGACACCAAGTGGAACAAGTGCTTCAAGACCCTCCTCCACGCCAAGAGCGACATCATGAGGAACGAGCATTTGAGGACTTTCCAAGGCAAGAGCGATATCACAACCGCTATCAAGATGAAGAACTCCGCTACGGCAAGCTCAAGTTCACCATGCCAAAGTTCTCCGGAAGCAATGATCCCGAAGAATATCTCTCTTGGGCATTGAAGGTGGACAAGATTTTTCGCCTCCACAACTACGATGAAGAAAAGAAGATAGCCATGGCCTCCCTCGAGTTCCAAGGCTACATCCTCATTTGGTGGGAACAAGTGACTGAGCGACGGCAAACAAGAGGCGAACCACCAATCACAACTTGGGAAGCTATAAAGGAAGTCATGAGAGCCCGCTTTGTGCCTACTCACTACACTCGAGATTTTTTCAAGAAGTTGCAACTCCTCAAGCAAGGCACCAAGACGGTGGAAGAATACTACCAAGAAATGGAGATTGCCATGATATGAGCCAATGTCAAGGAAGATGACGAGCAAACAATGGCACGCTTCTTGAATGGCCTCAACCACCCAATCAAGCGGATCGCCGACTTCCAACCATACTCCAACCTTCTTGAGCTAGTTCATCAAGCGACCAAGGTCGAGCGACAAGTGCAAGATGACTTCAAATACGCCAAGTACTCGTCCAAGACCTACGACTCCTACTCTCAAGATCCCACGACTTCGGCACCTCCTACATCAACTCGAGCATCACCAAGTACCGGTGACAAGTCAAGTTCCAAGCAAGTGGCACCTTCCTCGACTCTTCCTCCAGCAAGCACCTACAAATCCAAGACTACTTCATCTTCGGTGCCTCCTCATGATCCTGTCAAGACAAGTTCAATCAAGTGCTTCACATGTGGCGGCCGAGGCCACAAGTCCTTCCAATGCACCAACAAGCGAACGATGATCTTCAACGATGACGACACATATGACTCAATGAGTGAAGAAGAAATGGAAGCCATTGAGCATGTGGCCATGCACCGACGCGTGAATGAAAATGAAGATGACCAAGTCTTTTGTGACAATGATTCAAGTCCCTCTCTCGTGGTCTCCTAGGTCTTGATCTCCAACACCACCAAGAAGAAGACCAATGGTGCCACATCTTCCACACCAAGGCCGGCATCAACGGTCGGTCCGTCAAGGTCATCATCGATAGAGGTAGTCGCCACAATTTGGCAAGTTAAGAACTATGCTCCAAGCTTCAATTGGTCAAGAGGAAGCATCCGCACCCTTACAAGGTTCAATGGCTAAGTGACTTCGGCACTATCCGAGTTGAGCATACGGTCCAAGTCTCCTTCAAAATTGGTGCATATGAGGACAATTTGGAGTGTGATGTGGTCCCAATGACTGTTTGCCACCTCCTTCTTGGTCGACCATGGCAATTCGACCGTGGTGTTATCCATAATGGGCGTACCAATCACTATAGCTTCAAGATGAAAGGGAAGGAATATGTGCTACGACCTATGTCTCCTAGTCAAGTGATAGCTGACAAGCAAGCCACCCACCATGGAGAGAAGAGTGAGAAAGTGAGCCACCAAAACATGAGTGAGAGCCACAAGCCAAACTTGAGCGCCTCTTCGCCTAGAGAGAAAAGCCTCATACTATTTGCCACAAAAAGTGAGATGAGAGAAGTGTGTGAGAACCCATCGAGTGTGATGCACTTTGTCCTTGTGTGCAAGGATGGAGAAACAAAAACTAACATCGTTCACGAGCTACCTTTGGTGTTTCAATCTCTTTTGTAGGAATTTCAAGATGTTTTCCCCAATGAGCTACCTCCGGGTCTCCCTCCTCTTCGCGGCATTGAGCATCGAATCGACCTCATCCCCTGAGCTCCTCTTCCAAACAAGGCTCCCTACCGCGTCAACCCCGAAGAGACAAAGGAGATTCAATGGCAAGTACAACAACTAATCGACAATGGTCATGTACGTGAAAGCTTAAGCCCTTGTGCCGTTCCCGTTATACTTGTGCCCAAGCAAGATGGTAGTTTTCGTTTGTGTTCCGATTGTCGACCCATAAATGCTATTACCGTTCGCTATAGGCATCCCATTCCTCGCTTAGATGACATGCTTGATGAACTTAGTGGAGCCAACTTTTTCTCAAAAATTGATCTTAAAAGTGGCTATTATCAAATCCGCATACAAGAGGTGATGAATGGAAAACTGCTTTCAAAACCAAATTTGGCTTATATGAATGGTTAGTTATGCCTATGGGTTTATCGGAAGCTCCCGGTACTTCCGTGCGTCTCATGCATCATGTACTTCGCCCTTATATTGGAGTCTTTGTTGTGGTTTACTTCGATGATATTCTTGTGTTTAGCAAAACCATGAAAGAGCATCTTAATCATGTTAGGGCTGTTTTGCAAACACTTCGCAAGGAAAGTCTTTATGCCAACATGAAAAAGTGCACATTTGTTGTTGACAAAATGGTTTTCTTGGGTTTTGTTGTCTCCTCCAAGGGTGTCCATGTTGATGAAACTAAAATTGAAGCAATTAAAAATTGGCCCCAACCCACCAATTTGCAACAAGTGAGAAGTTTTCTTGGTCTTGCGGGTTTTTATCATCGCTTTGTGAAAGATTTTAGCACTATCGCTGCTCCTTTGCACGCTTTGAGCAAGAAGAATGCTCCTTTTGTTTGGGGACCTTTGCAATCAACCGCTTTTGATGAGCTCAAATCTTTGCTTACACATGCTCCGATTCTTGCTTTACCCAACTTTTACAAAACTTTTGAGGTTCATTGTGATGCAAGTGGTACCGGAATTGGTGGAGTTTTGATGCAAGAAAAACAAGCTATTGCTTATTTTAGTGAAAAACTTTCCGGTGCTCAACTTAACTATCCCATATATGACAAAGAATTGTTTGCATTAGTGCATGTGTTACATGTGTGGGAGCATTACCTTAGACTGCATGAGTTTGTTATACATACCGATCATGAAACACTTAAATACCTCAAAGGTCAAACCAAGTTGAATAAACGGCATGCTAAATGGAGTGAATTCATCGAATCTTTTCCCTATGTGATTAAGTACATTAAGGGCAAAGAAAACATGGTGGTGGATGCCCTTTCCCGCAAATGCATGTTACTTACTCAACTTGAATTGAATGTCATAGGATTTGATCATATCAAAGATTTTTATGAGAGTGATGTGACTTTTGCTACTCCTTACGCTAAGTGTGTCACGCATACTTCTTGGGAATGATACTATATCAAAGATGGTTACCTTATGAGAGCTAACAAACTATGCATTCCAAAGTCCTCTCTTCGTTTTCTCCTTTTGCAAGAGGCTCATGGGGGTGGACTCATGGGACACTTTGGACGCGACAAGACTTTCGCCACGCTCTCAAAGAACTATAATTGGCCCAAGATGTTTCGCGATGTTGCCCGCTTCACCAACAGGTGCACTACATGTTGCAAAGCTAAGTCACACTCTCAATCCCATGGTTTACATATTCCCTTACCTATCCCACATCAACCTTGGGAAGACATTAGCATGGATTTTGTGCTTGGATTACCTAGAACTCAAAATGGCAAGGATTCGGTTTTTGTTGTTGTGGACCGTTTCTCTAAAATGACTCATTTTCTCCCATGCAATAAGATAGACGATGCTTCACATTTTGCCAATCTCTTTTGTAGGGAAATCTTGAGGTTGCACGGCGTGCCAAAGACAATTGTGTCGGATCGAGACGTCAAGTTCTTAAGCTACTTTTGGAAGACACTATGCGCCAAGCTCGGGATCAAGCTAATATTCTCCACGGCATATCATCCTCAAACTGATGGCCAAACGGAAGTCACCAACCGGACGCTTGCGACTCTCCTATGTGTGTTGATCAAGAAGAACATCAAGGAGTGGGAGGAGTGCCTACCAATCGCCGAGTATGCCTACAATCGTGCAAGACATTCTACAACCGGCAAGTCCCCCTTCGAGGCCGTCTACGGTTTCAACCCTTTGTCGCCATTGGACATCCTTCCTCTACCGCTTCAAGAAAGAGCAAACATGGATGCAAGTACAAGAGCCGCCTACCTCAAGAAGATGCATGAAGAAACACGTTCCATGATCGAGCGCCAAGTGCAACGCCTCTCCGCCAAGCTCAACATCAACAAGTCTCCGATGGTGTTCCAACCAGGTGATCAAGTATGGATACATCTCCGCAAAGACCGCTTCCCCAACGAACGCAAGTCCAAGCTACTACCACGAGTCGATGGCCCATTCAAGGTGCTCGCACGCTACAACGACAATGCCTACAAGGTCGACATCCCACGCGACAAGTACAATGTTAGCGACATCTTCAACGTCAAAGACTTGGCCAAGTACCATGGTGATGAAGAGCACGATCCATGGACGGATCTCTCCCAAGGGGGGGAAGATGATGCGGAGCATCCCTCGACTACTCGCACGGACACCCCATCACCACCCCAAGCTCCAAGTGGACCAATGACACGAGCACGCGCACGCGCCATCGAGAACGAGGTTGACGCTCTCCTCTTCGAGTTTCGTTCGAATTCACATGAGATTTGGGTTCTACATAACAAGGACATGCTATGTATTTTAGGATACCAAGGAGATGATCGAGAGAAGGAGAAGACAGAGGTTCAAGCATCCATGGAGCAGGAGAATGAAGAGAAGGTCAAGAAGAAGGGAAGAAGAAAGATGGCCAACCATCCTGGACTCTCCGGGTGCCCGCCCCCCAACCTCCGGGTGCCCGGCCACCTCCAGCCCCTCCCGGCCGCTGCTCCTGTTCGGTCCGGGTGCCCGGACACTTGGGCCTCGGGTGCCCGGGCCCCTGCCCGCCTCCAGCGGCACCTCCCGGGTGCCCGGGCCTTGGCTGGCCGGGTGCCCGGCCCCTGCCCTCCAGCCGCTGGGCGTCGCCCCGTGTCACACCCTAGCTAGTTCATGCATTAGAGTGCTGCATCATGTTTATTCTTTCATCAGAAACCTGAAATGGGGATGACAGAACCCCCAGCCCCCTCTGAAACCAACTAGGGTTTACTAAAAACTTTTTCAATGAACCTGAAATGCCCTTCTAAAATGCCCATCATTTTTGTCTTGGTTCAGAACCTCTGCCAAAAGTGATGCACATTTTCCTAGGCCATCTTAGGGTTTGTGAATTAAATCATAAATATTTGAATTTGGGCATTTAAAATTATATAAAATATTTAAATGCTCAAATATCTCCAAACTAAAATGTTTCACGTTGGAAATAATCCAACTATGGACCAGGAGTAGTTTGGTGATTTTAGGAGTTGCCTAAGTATTTTTATTAATTCAACAAAGTTGCAGAAGTATTAAAAAAACAGAAAACATAGAAAAATAGAAAAAACTTACCTGGCGCCAGCACCCGGCCCACCTGCCGGCCCAGCCTAGCGCCGCTCCAGCGAGCTGCTTGCCGACCAGGCAGGCAGGCAGGTGCCCGACGGCGACCGCAGCGTGCGCCACTCACCTGCTCGCCGCCTTGCCGCTCCCCTCGCCCGGTGACGTCATGGATCGCTCCCCCTCTCTCCCCCGAAACCCCAGACACCCCCTTTCCTCTCCAGCTCCTCCCCCTCGCGCCCCCCAGCCATGGCTGACGCTACCGCCGCCGTGCCTACGTCGTAGCCGCGCTCCCCGCCGCCCGTGCGTCCTCTCGTCGTGTCCAGAAGCTCCGCCGCTGTCCACTTCATCGAGCAAGCCGAGCCCCGAGCGCTCGCAACGCCCGAGTCCACCGCAACGACCTTGCCCGAACCGCCGTCGCCGGAGATCCCCTTCAACGCCGTCATCGCTCCGGTCCGTCCCCGGCCGCACCAAGGGCTTCGTCGAACTCCCCGTGAGCTTAGCCATCTTCCCCTCCCCTCTTTTCTTGCTCCCGAGCCGTGTAGCGACCTCCCGGAGCTCAACCGCACCCACCACCATGGAGTTCGTCGTCGACGTGCTCCCGGTCACCCTCCGGCCACTCCACGGTGTCCATCATGCTCACCGCGTCACATAGCACCTAACTAGCTACTCCCCGCACCTCACCGACCCCTCTAACGTCAAGTTCGTCTTCGACCGAACTCCGGTGGCCGCCAAAGTCATCGCCGGCGCCAACTCCGGCCACCCCGACCCCAACGGACTCCACCAAGAGCTGCGGCTCGTCCTCAGCTCCTCCCCGGTGGCCTCCGCGGCTCGTTTGGTTGCCGGAACGGCAAAAATCACTTCCGCCGCCGCGTCGGGCTCGCCGGCGGCTAAACGCCGGTGCAGCCGACCCGGGTTTGACCACGGGTGGGCCCTGGTTGACTCCCCTGAGTCTATGACAGGTCGGGCCCAGCCCTGTTAACTAATTAGGATTAGTTTAAATTAATTTTAGTTTAATTAATCACACTGACACGCGGGACCCACTATCAGGTTTGACCCGGACGTGTCCCGTTGACCTGCTGATGTCACACCGACGTCAGGCTGACGCAGTAATTGATTTTCTGGATTTAATCTAATATAAGAAATTCCAGAATATAGTTTAAACTTCAAAAATTCGTAACTTTTATTCTGTAACTCCAAATCAGACAAATTATATAAGAAAAATGATCAGAAAAATCCAATATATCCATCTGTACTATTTTCATGCATGATTAAACAGGTTAACCTGATGTTTAATGCAGAACAAGGAAAAACACTTTAAAGGGCCATGTTTGAGTTTGAAATTTGAATCTTTGGTTCAAATTGGTTCAAACCCTTCTGGTCTTAGTTGCATTAGCCCAACACACTCATATTGCCATGTTTCATGCATGCATCATATTGTCGCACATTGTTTGGTGATGGTTGTGTATTGGTGTTCTTTGCGGCAGGTTCTGCCTCCGAGGAGTACCGTGATTACCCTAACGAAGAACCGTATCAGTGCATCGAATCATCAGGCAAGCAACCAACCATTTGATCATATCGATACAATCCCAGGTTCTCGCTCCTGCTCTCTTTTACTGCATTAAGACAACGCGTTTCAAACTGCTGTGTGCTACGGTAGTTGAACCCACTTCCTCTGCATGACCTGTCATTGCCACAGTAACTAGATGAAACCCACTAGCATGTG
This sequence comes from Triticum dicoccoides, assembly GCF_002162155.2. Taxonomy (NCBI): domain Eukaryota; kingdom Viridiplantae; phylum Streptophyta; class Magnoliopsida; order Poales; family Poaceae; genus Triticum; species Triticum dicoccoides. The sequence continues at coordinate 370,640,244 of NC_041391.1, read as the reverse complement.
TAGGAGTTGATTGAGCCATATGTATGTGTTGCTCCTACCTTGCTATGCCTGCTATTCTTAGAGTCGTGTCAGGTCTGGTTCATCTGGGTGATGGGCTAGAGTGAAATGATTATGTCGGTAATGAGAGTGGTGTGGTGAACACGATTTGGTAAAGGTATCGATGAGAGGCCATGTAGGAGTACGTGGTGGGTTGTTTCATTGAAGCCGACCTTAAGCACTGAGATCTGTATGTGTGATTTAAGATACAGCTACTACCATGCATTGGGCCCTGAAATATGACCCCGTTCGACTTCTTATTCACCCTAGCTCTCTGTCCAGGAGTTGCAAGTAGTTTCTAGTGTTTGTAGCCTACTGGAGGCCGTGGACAGCGCTGACCGTAGGGGTGGGCTGTGATGCGGTAGGTACGTGGCCGGGTGTACCGAATACCCGTTAGGTATCTCGGGAACCCTGTTCACATTGTTCGGGGCCGTATGGGAAACCTTGGCCGGACTCCCTGCGGATGGAACCTGGATAGGCGATAAACCTGGACTAGAGACTTAGGTGTTTAGGTAGGTCGTGGTCTACACCCACGTCGGCTTTCGCTTGAAGTCTGCCGAGCACATGTCATGTGCAGACGCTAAGTGGTGGAAACATGTATGAAGAAGTACACCCCTGCAGGGTTATCATGATCTATTCGAATAGCTGCGTCCGCGGTAAAGGACTACTTGGTTGCCTATACAGTTCATAGACAAGTAAATGGAAACTACTAAAAGCCTCAAGATAAGTGTGAGTGCCGAGGATGGCTCTTCCATAGGAAGACGGAGGTGGATCCTCGATAGTGTATTGAAGTGGTGAGTAGTGGACTCGTGTACGCAAAACCATTTCAAGTTGGAGTCTCGTAGGTTAGCCTAGCCAAGAGTCATAGCTGGCTTGCTGCAACAACTCCACCAACCCCTCTTGATAATGTGCATGTATGTAGGATTTGATGTAAGTCTTGCTGAGTACCTTTGTACTCATGTTGCTATAATTTACATTTTTACAGAAGACGCTGCAACCCCTTCTGATGGGTTCTACGTAGACGTTGACATCAATGAGTAGGCTAAGGCCCAGGTGGTGATCCTGAGCTTGTGAAGGACCACGTAGTATAGCTAGGCTTTCCAAGCCTCTTTTATTTTACTAGTTGTCTGTACTCAGACAAGTTACTTCCGCTGCTGGTTTGTATGACTGTATGACTTGAATGCTGGGTCGTGTGACCCGTACCTATGTGTATGTTATGTATGGCTCCCTGAGTCTTAAATAAAGTACTTGTGTCGTAGAGTCATGTTGTGATGCCATGTTGTATTTGCACATATCGAGCATATTGTGTGTATGTTACTGAAATGCTTGGTATGTGTGGGATCTGACTATCTAGTTTTTTATCTTTAGTAGCCTCTCTTACCGGGAAATGTCTCCTAGTGTCTCCACTGAGCCATGGTAGCTTGCTACTGCTCCGGAACACTTAGGCTGGCCAGCATGTGTCCTTCTTCGTTCCTGTGTCCGTCCCTTCGGGGAAATGTCACGCATTGAGTATCGGAGTCCTGTTAGCCCACTACAGCCCGGTTTACCGGAGTCCTGCTAGCCCAGTGCTACAGCCCGGACCCACTTGCTGATGACCGACACGTTCGAAGCTGGGTCATGGATGCCTGTCCCTGTAATCCTGTGCCACTTTGGATTTACGACTAGTCATGTCAGCCCGGGCTCCTTATCATATGGATGCTAGCGACACTATCATATACGTGAGCCAAAAGGCGCAAACGGTCCCGGGCAAAGGTAAGGTGACACCCGTGGGGATACCGTGCGTGAGGCCGCAAAGTGATATGAGGTGTTACAAGCTAGATCGATGTGACATCGAGTCGGGGTCCTGACAGCGTTGGTATCAGAGCAGGACTGCCTGTAGGTTCTCCAAGCCAAACTGGTCGATGTTGAGTCTAGGAATTCTTTAGTTATATGTAGGCGAATTGTTTGTGGGTTGGAACATAAGGCTCTTTTTACTCCTTTATCTTATGACATTCTGATCTGAGTCAGTCTATTCTTCCACCGGGGGTTAAGGAATTAGGATCTTTCTCTCTATCAGGTTCACGTGTTACTAATCAATAGTACCTTATAGGTTTGATGGATACAAGCCTAGTTCAGTTCTACTACCACATTATGTTGTTAGGATGGACTCAGAACTTTGATATGATGATGTTGAGTGTGTATGAAATCCTTTGTCAAATGTCTCAAAATCCTTCTTGAGCATTTACAGCTGTTATGCTGCCGAAATTTTGCTAGAAATTTTAATGCCTTTGCATTATGGTTGTGCTTTCAGATGGCCACTCGCGACCTCAATCAAGTGGTTCGCCTGACTCGATGCCTAGATGTACCCGGCCATACCGCCATGTTGGTCAGGGTAATGACTGGGGCTGGATACCGTTGGTATCCTGAGTACACGGTCGAAGAGCAATTCCGAGACTTTAATCAAAGCCAGTATCTCTGCACTGTCAGGATATTTCCATCTTATCCTGGATCCACCGAGCCCCTTCACTGCTCCTATGGACTCGGGGTTACTATTGAGATGGCTGTGCAGGACGCCGCCTACTCTATGATGACCATCATGCGAGTCAGGTCTGGCCTATTTCGGGACTCTGATTTCCGGTATATGCCAGGATCACTTCCGGGAGCACAAGGGTATCTCCAGGCTATCTATGCTGACCCCACTCAGGAGGATTCACGGACTCGCACCACTACTGAGATGCTCGAGGATAAGGACCGTGAAAATCGGGCCTTGAGGCTAGAGCTTTTCAATACCCGTGCTGACCATTGGGCCACATTGACTCGGTTTGCACCGGCGGTGCAAGCTGGATATTCGGATATGCGCGATCTCTATCCTGTGAGATCTGCTCTGCAAGACGTGATGGGTTGGCATGATGTAGGAGGCATCACCCCACCTCGCGGTCCCCGCAGGCCACCGTCTATTGGTCCAAGACCTCATCCTAGCCCCTATGGTCCTCAAGCTCCGCGGGATCGTCTGTTCCCGGATGATCATGTTGAGCTTCCAGGCTATGGAGGATGGTCAACACGCGCAATAACTCTGCTCCTCAAGAGCCAGCCGAAGGCAGTGAAGTCAGGAATGCAAATCTGCCTCATCCTCCTTCCCTAGACGAGGTTATGCTGGAAGCCGAGAGAAACAAGCGGGAGACCAACCGTTTGTTGGAGCGTATTGAACAGAACACAGCACACCATCAGAGAAATAACGTGGTGTCACTCAGTGATTTCATCAAGTTACATCCACCCACGTTCCACCACTCCGTCGAGCCTCTCGACGCTGATGACTGGCTTCGCAGTATTTCTCACAAACTACGTTCCGCGCTAGTAGCTGAGGCTGACAAGGTCACCTTTGCTGCATATCATCTTGAAGGCCCCGCCAGTCTATGGTGGGAAAATTATGGAGCTATGCGCCCAGCAGGCCATGTCACTACTTGGGCTGAATTCAGCGAGGCTTTCCGTGAACATCACATTCCGGAGGGTCTCATGGACCGTAAACGTGAGGAATTTTGCAGTTTCACTCAGGGCCGACTCTCTGTGGATGCTTACAGCAGGGAGTTCGGTAACCTCGCACGATATGCCACTGAGGAAGTTTCTACTGATGCCAAGAAGCAAGCAAGGTTCCGTAAGGGACTTAGTCCTGAGCTTCGCCGCGACCTCCGTCTGCATGAGTGCACATCTTTTCAGAAGCTTGTTAACAAGGCCATCAGTGCTGAGACTGGTCAGACTGATTATGACGCAACACGCAAGCATGGCCGTGACGTGGGTTCCTCATCCGGTGCTGGTCCTCAGAAGCGCCGCGTGTGGGTGCCCAACACTGCCCTGCCACCCAGGTTCACACCGAGGCCATCCTTCCAGGCGCCTCGCCCCGTTCAACAGTCTGCACCAGCCAAGCCCTATGGTGGTCCAACCAACAGTGCTCCTCCACGTACCAGTTCCGTGACTTGCTTTAAGTGTGGGGAATCTGGCCACTATATGCGCGAGTGTCCCCAAACCAACCCCAACCAATCTGCTAAAGCTGTTGGCCGTGGCAAGCCGACAGGTAAAGTGTTCCACGCCAAGCCGGCCACCGCTGCACGTGGCCATGTCAACTGTATCTCTGCCGAAGAAGCTCAAGAAGATCCCAACGTCGTTCTCGGTACGCTCCTTTTTAATTGCCACCCGGCATCTGTTCTTTTCGATACAGGAGCATCTCATTCATTTATATCCGAGAACTATGCTCGTCTGCATAACACCACATTCTGTGACATGCCATCCACTATGGAAATTTCTACTCCTGGTTCTAGGTGGCAAACCTCCAGGGTAAGTTATGGAAATAAAATCCAAGTCGACAGACTTGTTTTCCTTGCATCTTTGATAGCTCTCAAATCTTCAGATATTAATATCATCTTGGGTATGGACTGGATGTCAGCTCATCATGCCAAAATTGATTGCTTCTCTAGGACTGTTCAACTCACTCATCCTTCGGGGAAGATAGTCAATGTCTTGACCCGAATAGCCAAGCGACAGTTATATTCTCTTAACGCCAGCCCTTTGCCAGACCTTGAGGACGTCCCGGTAGTCCGTGACTTCCCGGATGTCTTCCCAGAGGAATTGCCAGGTGTTCCACCTGACAGGGATGTTGAGTTCGTAATAGACCTTATTCCAGGAACCGTCCCGATTGCTAGAAGACCCTATAAGATGGCACCACTAGAACTAGCCGAGCTTAAGAAACAACTCGATGAGTCCTTGAAAAAGGGTTTCATCCGACCTAGTTCATCTCCGTGGGCTTGCCCCGTCCTCTTCGTCAAGAAGAAGGATGGTACGGACCGGATGGTTGTAGATTATCGACCTGTCAATTTGGTCACAATCAAGAACAAATATCCGCTCCCCAGGATCAACGACCTGTATGATCAGCTCGCTGGATCCTCAGTCTTCTCCAAAATGGATTTGAGGTTGGGCTACCATCAAATCAAAATCAGTAACGGGGACATTTCTAAAACGGCCTTTGTTACTCGTTATGGCCAATACGAGTACACCGTCATGTCCTTCGATTTAACCAACGCTCCAGCCACTTTTTCTCGATTGATGAATTCAATCTTCATGGAGTATTTGGATAAATTCGTCGTGGTTTACCTTGATGATATACTCATCTACTCCAAGAACGAGGAAGAACATGCCGAACATCTAAGGCTAGTGTTGAAGAAACTTCGAGAGCATCACCTTTATGCCAAGTTTTCTAAATGTGAATTTTGGTTGTCAGAAGTGACCTATCTGGGTCATGTAATATCTGGTAAAGGTATTGCTGTTAACCCTGAGCGAGTTCAAGCCGTCCTTAATTGGACTCCACCTGGATCGGTCAAGCAAGTTCGGAGTTTTCTGGGCTTAGCGAGCTATTGCCGTCGCTTTGTCGAAAATTTCTCCAAAGTTGCTAAACCTCTAACCGAACTCCTCAAGAAAGATAAAAAGTTCGAATGGACTCCACAATGTGAGCACAGCTTTCAGGAACTGAAAAGACGCCTGACTTCTGCTCCCGTACTGGTACCGCCAGACTTCCCTAAGGACTTTGTTATCTACTGCGACGCCTCGCGACAAGGACTAGGTTGCATTCTCATACAAGATCGACACGTAATTGCTTACGCTTCACGGCAATTGCACCCACATGAGGAGAATTATCCTACTCATGATCTAGAGCTTGCAGCTGTAGTCTATGCACTTAAAACCTGGCGACATTACCTCCTCGGTAATCGTTGCGAAATATTCACTGATCACCAAAGTCTGAAGTACATCTTCACCCAACCGGATTTGAATCTCAGGCAAAGACGTTGGGTTGAGTTGATCACAGATTTCGACTTAGGAATAACTTACACCCCAGGGAAAGCCAATGTCATGGCTGATGCGCTAAGTCGTAAATCTTATTGTAACAACCTGATGTTACAACAAAGTCAACCGCTTCTCCATGAGGAATTTCGGAAGCTTAACCTTCACATTGTTCCTCAAGGATTTCTTTCCACCTTGGTGGCGAAACCTACTCTTACGGATCAAATCGTCGCTGCCCAGAAGAGAGATAAGGGAATAGCTAAGATCAAGGAGAACATTGCTAGCGGAAGTGCTAGTTGTTTCTCCACAAATGATCATGGTGTTGTGTACTTTGAGAACCGTTTAGTGGTTCCCAAGAACCAGCATCTACGGCAGTTGATCCTTAAGGAGGCTCATGAATCTCCTCTCACCATTCATCCCGGTAGTACCAAGATGTATCAGGACCTACGCCAGAGGTTCTGGTGGACTAGGATGAAGAGAGAAATTGCTCAGTATATTGCTAATTGCGACGTCTGCCGTCGTGTAAAAGTAGAGCATCAACGGCCTGCTGGCACCCTTCAACCCCTAGCTATTCCTGAACGGAAATGGGATAAAATTGGTATGGATTTCATTACCGGTTTTCCCAGGACCAAAAGAGGGAATAATGCTATCTTCGTCGTTGTCGATAGTCTTTCCAAAGTGGCCCATTTCTTACCTGTTCGTGAGAGTATAACTGCTAGTCAATTGGCAGATTTATACATCTCCCGAATAGTGTCTCTCCATGGCGTTCCTTTGGAAATTAACTCGGATCGAGGAAGTCTTTTCACCTCTCGATTTTGGGAAAGCTTCCAAAATGCTATGGGAACCCGCCTTTCCTTTAGCACCGCCTTTCACCCTCAATCGAGTGGTCAGGTAGAACGCGTCAACCAGATTCTAGAAGACATGCTTCGAGCCTCTGTTATCTCATTCGGAATGGATTGGGAGAAGTGCCTTCCATTTGCCGAATTCGCTTATAACAACAGCTATCAATCTAGCTTGGGTAAAGCCCCTTTTGAAGTTCTCTATGGACGACGGTGTCGAACACCCCTTAATTGGTCAGAAACCGGGGAAAGACAATTCTTTGGCCCGGATATGATTCAGGAAGCAGAAGAGCAAGTTCGCATCGTTCGTGAAAAGTTGAAAACAGCCCAATCTCGTCAAAAGAGTCAATATGACCGAAAACATAAGGCTATGACTTTCGAGGTTGACGAGAAGGCTTACCTTCGGGTTACTCCTCTGAAGGGAACCCATCGTTTCGGTATCAAAGGCAAATTGGCTCCTCATTACATTGGACCTTTTAGCATTCTCGCTAAACGAGGAGAAGTTGCCTACCAGTTGGAACTACCTCCGCATCTCTCCAGAGTCCACGATGTTTTCCACGTTTCTCAACTCAGGCGTTGCTTCTCGGATCCTATCCGTGGAGTGGACCACGAAACGCTTGATCTCCAAGATAATCTCACGTATCGAGAGTACCCCATTCGCATCCTCGATCAGGCCGAGCGTACCACTCGACGTCATAATATCAAGTTTCTCAAAGTTCAATGGTCGCACCATTCTGAGGATGAAGCAACTTGGGAAAGGGAGTATCGTCTTCGACTCGAGTATCCCGCCCTTTTTCCGGAGGAACCCAAATCTCGGGACGAGATTCTTTTGAGTGGGGGTGAGTTGTCACACCCTAGATAGTTCATGCATTAGAGTGCTGCATCATGTTTATTCTTTCATCAGAAACCTGAAATGGGGATGACAGAACCCCCAGCCCCCTCTGAAACCAACTAGGGTTTACTAAAAACTTTTTCAATGAACCTGAAATGCCCTTCTAAAATGCCCATCATTTTTGTCTTGGTTCAGAACCTCTGCCAAAAGTGATGCACATTTTCCTAGGCCATCTTAGGGTTTGTGAATTAAATCATAAATATTTGAATTTGGGCATTTAAAATTATATAAAATATTTAAATGCTCAAATATCTCCAAACTAAAATGTTTCATGTTGGAAATAATCCAACTATGGACCAGGAGTAGTTTGGTGATTTTAGGAGTTGCCTAAGTATTTTTATTAATTCAACAAAGTTGCAGAAGTATTAAAAAACAGAAAACAGAGAAAAATAGAAAAAACTTACCTGGCGCCAGCACCCGGCCCACCTGCCGGCCCAGCCCAGCGCCGCTCCAGCGAGCTGCTTGCCGGCCAGGCAGGCAGGCAGGTGCCCGACGGCGACCGCAGTGCGCGCCACGCACCTGCTCGCCGCCTCGCCGCTCCCCTCGCCCGGTGACGTCGTGGATCGCTCCCCCTCTCTCCCCCGAAACCCCCAGACACCCCCTTTCCTCTCCAGCTCCTCCCCCTCGCGCCCCCCCCAGCCATGGCCAACGCTACCGCCACCGTGCCTACGTCGTAGCCGCGCTCGCCGCCGCCCGTGCGTCCTCTCGTCATGTCCAGAAGCTCCGCCGCCGTCCACTTCATCGAGAAAGCCGAGCCCCGAGCACTCGCAACGCCCGAGTCCACCGCAACGACCTCGCCCGAACCGCCGTCGCCGGAGATCCCCTTCAACGCCGTCGTCGCTCCGGTCCGTCCCCGGCCGCACCAAGGGCTTCGTCGAACTCCCCGTGAGCTTAGCCATCTTCCCCTCCCCTCTTTTCTTGCTCCCGAGCCGTGTAGCGACCTCCCGGAGCTCAACCGCACCCACCACCGTGGAGCTCGTCGTCGACGTGCTCCCGGTCACCCTCCGGCCACTCCACGGTGTCCATCATGCTCACCGCGTCACATAGCACCTAACTAGCTACTCCCCGCACCTCACCGACCCCTCTAACGTCAAGTTCGTCTTCGACCGAACTCCGGTGGCCGCCAAAGTCGTCGCCGGCGCCAACTCCGGCCACCCCGACCCCAACGGACTCCACCAAGAGCTGCGGCTCATCCTCAGCTCCTCTCCGGTGGCCTCCGCGGCTCGTTTGGTTGCCGGAACGGCAAAAATCACTTCCGCCGCCGCGTCGGGCTCGCCGGCGGCTAAATGCCGGTGCATCCGACCCGGGTTTGACCACGGGTGGGCCCTGGTTTCTCCCCTGAGTGTATGACAGGTGGGGCCCAGCCCTGTTAACTAATTAGGATTAGTTTAAATTAATTTTAGTTTAATTAATCACACTGACACGCGGGACCCACTGTCAGGTTTGACCCGGACGTGTCCCGTTGACCTGCTGATGTCACACTGACGTCAGGCTGACGCAGTAATTGATTTTCTGGATTTAATCTAATATAAGAAATTCCAGAATATAGTTTAAACTTCAAAAATTCATAACTTTTATTCTGTAACTCCAAATCAGACAAATTATATATGAAAAATGATCAGAAAAATCCAATCTATCCATCTGTACTATTTTCATGCATGATTAAACAAGTTAACCTGATGTTTAATGCAGAACAAGGAAAAACACTTTAAAGGGCCATGTTTGAGTTTGAAATTTGAATCTTTGGTTCAAATTGGTTCAAACCCTTCTGGTCTTAGTTGCATTAGCCCAACACACTCATATTGCCATGTTTCATGCATGCATCATATTGTCGCACATTTTTTGGTGATGGTTGTGTATCGGTGTTCTTTGCGGCAGGTTCTGCCTCCAAGGAGTACCGTGATTACCCTAACGAAGAACCGTATCAGTGCATCGAATCATCAGGCAAGCAACCAACCATTTGATCATATCGATACAATCCCATGTTCTCGCTCCTGCTCTCTTTTACTGCATTAAGACAACGCGTTTCAAACTGCTGTGTGCTACGGTAGTTGAACCCTCTTCCTCTGCATGACCTATCATTGCCACAGTAACTAGATGAAACCCACTAGCATGTGTAGGAGTTGATTGAGCCATATGTATGTGTTGCTCCTACCTTGCTATGCCTGCTATGCTTAGAGTCGTGTCAGGTCTGGTTCATCTGGGTGATGGGCTAGAGTGAAATGATTATGTCGGTAATGAGAGTGGTGTGGTGAACACGATTTGGTAAAGGTATCGATGAGAGGCCATGTAGGAGTACATGGTGGGTTGTTTCATTGAAGCCGACCTTAAGCACTGAGATCTGTATGTGTGATTTAAGATACAGCTACTACCATGCATTGGGCCCTGAAATATGACCCCGCTCGACTTCTTATTCTCCCTAGCTCTCTGTCTAGGAGTTGCAAGTAGTTTCTTGTGTTTGTAGCCTACTGGAGGCCGTGGACAGCGCTGACCGTAGGGGTGGGCTGTGATGCGGTAGGTACGTGGCCGGGTGTACCGAATACCCGTTAGGTAGCTCGGGAACCCTATTCACATCGTTCGGGGCCGTATGGGAAACCTCGGCCGGACTCCCTGTGGATGGAACCTGGATAGGCGATAAACCTGGACTAGAGACTTAGGTGTTTAGGTAGGTCGTGGTCTACACCCACGTCGGCTTTCGCTTGAAGTCTGCCGAGCACATGTCGTGTGCAGACGCTAAGTGGTGGAAACATGTATGAAGAAGTACACCCCTGCAGGGTTATCATGATCTATTCGAATAGCCGCGTCCACGGTAAAGGACTACTTGGTTGCCTATACATTTCATAGACAAGTAAATGGAAACTACTAAAAGCCTCAAGATAAGTGTGAGTGCCGAGGATGGCTCTTCCGTAGGAAGACGGAGGTGCATCCTCGGTAGTGTATTGAAGTGGTGAGTAGTGGACTCGTGTACGCAAAACCATTTCAAGTTGGAGTCTCGTAGGTTAGCCTAGCCAAGAGTCATAGCTGGCTTGCTGCAACAACTCCACCAACCCCTCTTGATAATGTGCATGTATGTAGGATTTGATGTAAGTCTTGCTGAGTACCTTTGTACTCATGTTGCTATAATTTACATTTTTACAGAAGACGCTGCAACCCCTTCTGATGGGTTCTACGTAGACGTTGACATCAATGAGTAGGCTAAGGCCCAGGTGGTGATCCTGAGCTTGTGAAGGACCACGTAGTATAGCTAGGCTTTCCAAGCCTCTTTTATTTTACTAGTTGTCTGTACTCAGACAAGTTACTTCCGCTGCTAGTTTGTATGACTGTATGACTTGAATGCTGGGTCGTGTGACCCGTACCTATGTGTATGTTATGTATGGCTCCCTGAGTCTTAAATAAAGTACTTGTGTCGTAGAGTCATGTTGTGATGCCATGTTGTATTTGCACATATTGAGCATATTGTGTGTATGTTACTGAAATGCTTGGTATGTGTGGGATCTGACTATCTAGTTGTTTATCTTTAGTAGCCTCTCTTACCGGGAAATGTCTCCTAGTGTCTCCACTGAGCCATGGTAGCTCGCTACTGCTCCGGAACACTTAGGCTGGCCGGCATGTGTCCTTCTTCGTTCCTGTGTCTGTCCCTTCGGGGAAATGTCACACATTGAGTACCGGAGTCCTGTTAGCCCGCTACAGCCCGGTTTACCGGAGTCCTGCTAGCCCAGTGCTACAGCCCGGACCCACTTGCTGATGACCGACACGTTCGAAGCTGGGTCATGGATGCCTGTCCCTGTAAGCCTGTGCCACTTTGGATTTACGACTAGTCATGTCAGCCCGGGCTCCTTATCATATGGATGCTAGCGACACTATCATATACGTGAGCCAAAAGGCGCAAACGGTCCCGGGCAAAGGTAAGGTGACACCCGTGGGGATACCGTGCGTGAGGCCACAAAGTGATATGAGGTGTTACAAGCTAGATCAATGTGACATCGAGTCAGGGTCCTGACACCCCGGGTGCCCGGGCTTGAGGCCCTAGCAGCCCGGCCACCCTGCCAGCCGGTCTCCAACGCTCCACCGGGTGCCCGGGCCTTGGGCCCCCGGGTGCCCGGCCTCCCTACAGCAGCCCCCTGAGCAGGCCGGGTGCCCGGCCCATGTTGCCCGGGTGCCCGGACCCCTTCGGTCCAGCCGCGTATTTTGGCCTTTTTGGCCTTGTATCCACCTCCCTTAACTTGTTTCGTCCCTAGACTATATAAGTGCACCCCCTAGGTCATTTGGAAGGTTAGCAAAGATTAGACTACACATTTTGAGCCTTTGCTCATTGTGTCCCCTCCTCCTAGGAGCTCAATCCCCCACCTTGGGAAGAATCCATAGGATTTTCAAGGCCTCCTCTTGGACAAGATCATCAAGACATCACATAGTGGAAAGAATTTTACCAAGTGCTACTCTCCTTGTATTGATCTTGTAATCATGTGGATCTTATGTGTGCCACTCTAGTAGATGTGATACTTGGTTTGTTTGAGAGATTTAATTCTTGGTGTTCTTTGTGTTCTTGAGTTTTCTCTCCTTTTCCCCCTCCAAGAGTGAAAAGATCCATCCTAGGGTTTGACCCTACAACATCATATTAACCCTGCAGGGGTGTACTTCTTCACACACGCTCTCTCCACTTACCTCCATGTACACGTAATGTATCTCGACAACCTTTAAGCGGAAGCCTGGCGAGGGTGTCGGCCACGACCTGACAAACCACACAAGTCTCTAGTCCAGGTTTATCGCCTATTCGGTTTCCATCCGCAAGGATATCCGGCCGAGGTTTCGCTCACGCCCCCAAACAATGTGATCAGGGTTCCCAAGCCCACTATCCGGGTGCCACTTGGTACACCGTGCCACTACACCTAGTCTATTTCAAGCCCACCTGTACCGGGTGCCACTTGGTAGACTACTAGCACTACCTACAAACACCAGAAACTAGTTACAACTCCTGGACGGAGATCGAGTTGATTAATAAGTCGAGAGGGGTCAAGTTACCAGATCCCAATGTGTGGTACCAACTGTTCATGGATCACAAAAACAGAACTCAGTTCCTAAGGACAGTTTCAATGAGACAACCCACCATGTACGTCTACATGGCCTCTCACCGCTACCTTTACCAAATCGTGTTCACACACTTAGCTCACACACAGTAGGGCATGTTCACACACCTCCAATTCATCCCTGATGAATCAGACCTAACTCAACTCTAAGCAGTAGCAGGCATGACAAACAAGCATGAATGAGTAGGCACATCAGGGCTCAAACAACTCCTACTCATGCTAGTGGGTTTCATCTACTTACTATGGCAATGACATGTGATGTAGAGGAAAGGGGTTCAACTACCGCAGCATGTAACAGTTAAATCATTGTTGTCCTAATGCAGTAAAAGAGAGCAGGAGCGAGAGAGTGGGATTGTATCAGAATGAACAAGGGGGTTTTGCTTGCTTGGCACTTCTGAAGATATTATAGTTCTTCATCGGTGTCATCGAGCTCATCACCGAAACCACGTCTACTGAGAGGGGACAAATAACGGCAAACAAGAAAGAACACAATCAATGCAATTCAACAATATGATGCATGATCATGACATGGGAATATGCTGTGGTTGAGCTAATGCAACTAAAACCAGATGGGTTTGAGTCATTTTGAACCAAAGGTTCAAACCCAAACTCATCTTATGAACTTAAATAGTGCCTTATCATGTCTTGCACTAAATATCAAGGTTAAGTTGTTTTAACATGCATGAAACCAGTAAATATGGATAGATTGGATTTTTCTGATCATTTTTCATACATAAATTATTTCATTCTGAGTTACGGTTGAATTTTTATGAATTTTTGATGTTTTGGATATTTTCTAGAATTTCTGAATTATTTTAAATCCAGAAAATGATTAACTGCATCATTAGTGTGTCATGCTAACGTCACCAGGTCAACAGACCCGGTCCAGGTCAAACCTGAACGGTGGGACCCGCATGTCAGTGGCTAACTAAGCTAACCTAGTTTAATTAGCACTAACCTAGGGTTAAACTAATTAAAGTTAACCTAAACTAGGTTAATTAGCCGGGCGAGGCCCGCATGTCATTGACCCAGGGGGTCAAATCCCTGGTCAGGAGGGTCAAACCCACCGGCGACATGACGCCGGTGAGGCCAAAGGCGGCAGAGGGCTGCGGGATTTTCCCTACGGCGACCAAATTGACGGCGGAGAGCGGCTACGGGGAGCTGGAGCTTGCGCGCGTTGAGTGGTGGCAGTGGGAGGTGCTGGGGTGGACGGAATCTTCATCGACATCGACTGTGGCAGCTGTCGGGGCTCGGGTGAGCTCGGGGTCGAGGCTACAATGGCCGTGGTGATGCGGGGTTGGCACCTATGGCGTCTACGCGGTGCGGCAAGTACGTTGGACGCATGCCCTTGACCAAATGGTCACCGGAGCGTCAACGGCGGTGAGCTCAGGCAGTGGTGTAGTCCGGCACAAGCGGCGCAGCGGTTACAATGACCAAACAGCTAATGTCTACTACACAACCTTCTTCTTATAGACGTTGTTGGGCCTGCAAGTGCACAGGCTTGTAGGACAGTAGCAAATTTCCCTCAAGTGGATGACGTAAGGTTTATCAATCCATGGGAGGCGTAGGATGAAGATGGTCTCTCTCAAACAATCCTACAACCAAATAACAAAGAGTCTCTTGTGTCCCAAACACACCCAATACTATGGTAAAATGTATAGGTGGACTAGTTCGACGAAGAGATGGTGATACAAGTGCAATATAGATAGTAGATATTGGTTTTTTTAATCTGAAAATATAAACACAGCAAGGTAACTAATGATAAAAGTGAGCGTAAACGGTATTGCAATGGTAGGAAACAAGGCATAGGATTCATACTTTCACTAGTGCAAGTTCTCTCACCAATAATAACATAGATAGATCATGTAACAATCCCTCAACATGCAACAAAGAGTCACACCAAAGCCACTAATAGCAGAGAACAAATGAAGAGATTATGGTAGGGTACGAAACCACCTCAAAGTTATTCTTTCGGATCGATCTATTAAAGAGTTCGTACTAGAATAACACCTTAAGACACAAATAAACCAAAACCCTAATGTCACTTAGATACTCCATTGTAACCTCAAGTATCCGTGGGCATGATTATATGGTATGCATCACACAATCTCAGATTCATCTATTCAACCAACACAAAGTACTTCAAAGAGTGCCCCAAAGTTTCTACCAAAGAGTCAAGACGAAAACGTGTGCCAACCCCTATGCATAGGTTCATGGGTGGAACCCGCAAGTTGGTCACCAAAACATACATCAAGTGGCACGTGAAATCCCATTGTCACCATAGATAAACACGGCAAGACATACATCAAGTGTTCTAAAATCCTTAAAGACTCAATCCGACAAGATAACTTCAAAGGGAAAACTCCATCCATTACAAGAGAGTAGAGGCGGAGAAACATCATAAGATCCAACTATAATAGCAAAGCTCGCGATACATCAAGATCGTGCCATAGAGAGAACATGAGAGAGAGAGAGATCAAACACATAGCTACTGGTACATACCCTCAGCCCCGAGGGTGAACTACTCCCTCCTCGTCATGGATAGCGCCGGGATGATGAAGATGGCCACCGGTGATGGGTTCCCCCTCCGGTAGGGTGCCGGAACGGGCTCCTGAGAGGTTTTTGGTGGCTACAGAGGCTTGAGGTGGCGGAACTCCCGATCTATCTTGATATTTGATGTTTTTAGGGTACGTAGGCTTATATAGGCGAAAGAAGTCGGTCGGGGGAGCCTCGAGATGCCCACGAGAGGTTTCATTCCATTTGGACTCCGTTTGATATTCCTTTTCTTCGAAATACTGAAACAGGCAATAAAACCGCAATATGGGCTGGGCCTCTGGTTGATAGGTTAGTCCCAAAAGTAATATAAAAGTGAATAATAAAGCCCGTAATCATTCAAAACAGATAATAAAATAGCATTAATGCTTCATAAATTATAGATATGTTGGAGACGTATCAGCATCCCCAAGCTTAATCCTACTCGTCCTTGAGTAGGTAAATGATAAAAGAAAGAATTTATGAAGTGTGAATGCTAGAAGGTGCACAAGTTTGATCAATGAAAATTTCGACCACCTTTTCTATCATGATAGTATGTCATAACAGTATCTCATAAAACTTCTCACGATAAAGTAACAAACAATTCACATGTCAAAGCATAGACCATAAACTTTCTTGAAAACTAGCAAACTTCATTCTCGGTCATCAAAAAATTGCAATTCATCTTATTTTCAGGAATAGCAAAGTCACATACTCAACTATCATGTAGTATTCTACAATTGCTAACGCTCACGCAATACTAATGGTTATGGAGTTTTAATCGGACACTGAGAAACATAGGGGCTTATAGTGTTTCCTCCCAGCGTATTCACCTTTGGGTGATGTCAACAATAATAGTTCATGCTAACTTACATCCAATTGAATATATATATATCAGGATCTTCCCAACACGAGGTGCTTGCAAAAGGATAAAATGAAAAAGGGAAAGGTGAAGATCACCTTGACTCTAGCATAAAAAGTAAAAGACATAAAGTAAAAGATAGGCCCTTCGCAGAGGGAAGCAGAGGTTATCATGCGCTTTTAGGGTTGGATGCACAAAATCTTAATGCGAACGAACGTCACTTTATACTGCCACTTGTATATGGACCTTTATTATGCAGTCCGTCGCTTTTATTGCTTCCATAACAAGATCGTATAAAGCTATTTTCTTCACACCAAAAGATCATACATATTTAGAGAGCAATTTTTATTGCTTGCACCGATGACAACTTACTTGAAGGATCTTACTCAATCCATAGGTAGGTATGGTGGACTCTCATGGCAAAACCAGGTTTAACGATATTTGGAAGCACAAGTAGTATCTCTACTTGGTGCAAGGAATTTTGGCTAGCATGAGGGGGAAAGGCAAGCTCAACATGTTTGAATGATCCATGACAATATGCTTTAATCGAGATGTGCGAAAACATAACCCATTACGTTGTCTTCCTTGTCCAACATCAACTCTTTAGCATGTCATACTTAATGAGTGCTCCCAATTATAAAAGATGTCTAGGATAGTGTATTTATATGTGGAATCTCTCTTCCTTCAATATTCTTTCATGAATTGTTCAAATGACCAATACAATGCTTGCTAACCTTCAATAAATTTACAACCTCTACTCCTTAGCTGTGAAGTCATTACTCGCCATGGAATAAGCAAATGAAACATATATAATTTCATATTTATGACAATCAACTCATTCAACCATTTACACATAGGATATAAGTGAAGCACACGAGTAAATGACAAACTACTCCACCAAGATATAAGTGAAGATCAATGAGTAGCTAAATAATTATGCAACTATGTGAGGACTCTCTAATATTTCAGAATTTCAGATCTTGGTATTGTATTCAAACAACAAGCAAAATAAAATAAAATGACATTGCAAGGATAGCACAACTCATGTGAAGAAGAAAAAACCCAGGCTCAACTGATACTAACCGATAGTTGTTGAAGAAGAAAGGGGGGATGCCTAATGGGGCATCCCCAAGCTTAGATGCTTGAGACTTCTTGAAATATTATCTTGGGGTGCCTTGGGCATCCCCAAGCTTGAACTTTTGTGTCTCCTTAATTCCTCTCATATCATGCTTTCTCTTTTTATCAAAAGCTTCATCCACACCAAACTCAACAAGAACTCGTGAGATAGGTTAGTATAAACCAATGCAAAACCTTATCATTTTCTACTGTAACATATCACTAAAATTATTATTCAACATTTAATACTAAATGCCTCTGCATATTTAATACTCCTATCCTCAAATAGAATCATTAAACAAGCAAACATATGCAAACAATGAAACCATAACAGCAATCTGTCAAAACAGTACAGTCTGTAAAGAATGCAAGAGTATCAATACTTCCCTAACTCCAAAAATTATGAAATAAAATTCCCACTGTAGTAAATTTATCATATCTCATTATGCAAAAGGTTTCAACATTATACCGTTCTCTGAATGTTCTAGGGAAGTTTTTGCAACAGCGGTAAACTTTCTGTTTTCAAACAGCAACATGTATACTAGCAAAATAAGCATGGCAAAGGCTATCCTTGACTTTTTTATTGAAACTAAAGATGCAAAACATTATTCTAAATAACAGCAAGAAAATAATAACAAGATAAATTGATGCTCCAAGCAAAACACATATCATGTGGTGAATAAAAATATAGCTCCAAGTAAAGTTACCGATGAACGAAGACGAAAGAGGGGATGCCATCCAGGGCATCCCCAAGCTTAGGCTCTTGGTTGTCCTTGAATATTGCCTTGGGGTTCCTTGGGCATCCCCAAGCTTAGGTTCTTGCCACTCCCTATTCCATAGTCCATCGAATCTTTACCAAAACTTGAAAACTTCACAACACAAAACTCAACAGAAAACTCATAAGCTCGGTTAGTATAAGAAAATAAAACCACCACTTAGGTATTGTAATGAACTCATTCTAAATTCATATTGGTGTAATATCTACTGTATTAAAACTTATATATGGTTCATACCCTCCAATACTACTCATAGATTCATCAAAATAAGCAAACAACACATAGAAAACAGAATCTGTCAAAAACGGAACAGTCTAGTAATCTGTATCAAACGGTAACTTATGGAACTACAAAAATTCTACAAAATTAGGAAGTCCTAAGCCATTTGTGTACCAATTCAGAGAAAAAAGAATCATATAAGAAACACGTTTTTGTGAATTAACAAAACTAATTTACTGGGTGCAAAAGTTTCTGATTTTCAGCAGGATCAACACAACTATCACCGTAAGCTATCCTAAAGGTATTACTTGGCACTTTATTGAAACAAAAGCTATAAAACATGATTAATAGAGTAGCATAATCATGTGGACACACAAAAACAGTAATGTTAAATATTGGTTTGTCTCCCAACAAGCGCTTTTCTTTAATGCCTTTCTAGCTAGGCATGATGATGACAATGATGCTCACATAAAAGATAAGAATTGAAACATAACGGGAGCATCATGAAGCATATGACTAGAACATTTAAGTCTAACCCACTTCCTATGCATAGAGATTTTGTGAGCAAACAACTTATGGGAACAATAATTAACTAGCATAGGAAGATAAAACAAGCATGGCTTCAAGATTTCGAGTACGTAGGGAGGAAACTTATTATTTTTGCAATTCCTACAAGCATATGTTCCTCTCTCATAATAATTTTCAGTAGCATCATGAATGAATTCAACAATATAACCAGCACCTAAAGCATTCTTTTCATGATCTACAAGCATAGAAAATTTACTACTCTCCACATAAGCAAAAATCTTCTCATGAATAATAGTTGGAGCAAACTCAACAAAATAATTATCATGTGAGGCATAATCCAATTGAAAACTAAAATCATGATGACATGTTTCATGGTTATCATTATTATTAATAACATACAAGTCATCACAATAATCCTCATAGATAGCAACTTTGTTCTCATAATCAATTGGAACCTCTTCCGAAATAGTGGATTCATCACTAAACAAAGTTGACACTCTTCAAAATCCACTTTCATGTTCATCACAATAAGATTCAACATCCTCCAAAATAGTGGGATCACTACTTCCTAAAGTTTACACTCTTCCAAACCCACATTCATCAATATAATCATCAAAAATAGGAGGCATGCTTTCATCATAATAAATATTCTCATCAAAACTTGGGGGACTAAAAATATCATATTCATCAAACATAGCTTCCCCAAGCTTGTGGCTTTGCATATCATTAGCATCATGTATATTCAAGGAATTCATACTAACGATATTGCAATCATGCTCATCATACAAAGATCTAGTACCAAACATTCTATAGCATTCTTCTTCTAGCACTTGAGCACAATTTTCCTTTCCATCATTCTCACGAAATATATTAAAAAGATGAAGCGTATGAGACAAACTCAATTCCATTTTTTGTAATTTTTCTTTTATAAACTAAACTAGTGATAAAACAAGAAACAAAAAGATTCAATTGCAAGATCTAAAGATATACCTTCAAGCACTCACCTCCCCGGCAACGGCGCCAGAAAAGAGCTTGATGCCTACTACACAACCTTCTTCTTGTAGACGTTGTTGGGCCTGCAAGTCCACAGGTTTGTAGGACAGTAGCAAATTTCCATCAAGTGGATGACCTAAGGTTTATGAATTCGTGGGAGGCGTAGGATGAAGATGGTCTCTCTCAAACAACCCTGCAACCAAATAACAAAGAGTCTCTTGTGTCCCCAACACACCCAATACAATGGTAAATTGTATAGGTGCACTAGTTCGGCGAAGAGATGGTGATACAAGTGCAATATAGATAGTAGATATAGGTTTTTGCAATCTGAAAATATAAAAACAGCAAGGTAACTAATGATAAAAGTGAGCGCAAACGGTATTGCAATGGTAGGAAACAAGGCATAGGGTTCATACTTTCACTAGTGCAAGTTCTCTCAACAATAATAACATAGATAAATCATATAACAATCCCTCAACATGCAACAAAGAGTCACTCCAAAGCCCCTAATAGCGGAGAACAAACAAAGAGATTATGGTAGGGTACGAAACCACCTCAAAGTTATTCTTCCGGATCGATCTATTATAGAGTTCATACTAGAATAACACCTGAAGACACAAATCAACCAAAACCCTAATGTCACCTAGATACTCCATTGTCACCTCGAGTATCCATGGGTGATTATACGATATACATCACACAATCTCAGATTCATCTACTCAACCAACACAAAGTACTTCAAAGTGTGCCCCAAAGTTTCTACAAGAGAGTCAAGACGAACACGTGTGCCAACCCCTATGCATAGGTTCATGGGTGGAACCCGCAAGTTGCTCACCAAAACATACATCAAGTGGCACGTGAAATCCCATTGTCGCCACAGATAAACATGGCAAGACATACATCAAGTGTTCTCAAATCCTTAAAGACTCAATCCGACAAGATAACTTCAAAGGGAAAACTCAATCCATTACAAGAGAGTAGAGGGGGAGAAACATCATAAGATCCAACTATAATAGCAAAGCTCACGATACATCAAGATCGTGCCATAGAGAGAACATGAGAGAGAGAGAGATCAAACACATAGCTACTGGTACATACCCTCAACCCCGAGGGTGAACTACTCCCTCCTCGTCATGGATAGCGCCGGGATGATGAAGATGGCCACCGGTGATGGGTTCCCCCTCCGGCAGGGTGCCGGAGGGGGCTCCCGAGAGGTTTTTGGTGGCTACAGAGGCTTGTGGTGGCGGAACTCCTGATTTGTCTTGATATTCCATGTTTTTAGGGTACGTAGGCTTATATAGGCGAAAGAAGTCAGTCGAGGGAGCCTCGAGGGGCCCACGCGAGGGTAGGGCGCGCCCAGTAGGGGGGGCGCCCCCTATGTCCTGGCCTCCTCGAGGATCTTCTGACGTGAACTCCAGGTCTCCAGGATGATATTCTTCCAAAAAATCACGCTGACGAAGGTTTCATTCCATTTGGACTCCATTTGATATTCCTTTTCTTCGAAATACTGAAACAGGCAATAAAACAGCAATATGGGCTGGGCCTCCGGTTAATAGGTTAGTCCCAAAAGTAATATAAAAGTGAATTATAAAGCCTGTAATCATTCAAAATAGATAATAAAATAGCATGAATGCTTCATAAATTATAGATACGTTGGAGACGTATCAACAACGCAAGGAAATGAAGGATCGAAGCTGGAGCTCACAGCGAGTGCAGTGGTGGCCTCGGCGGGCTCGGGGAAGGGCCGGAGCGAGCAGGGCGGGACGGCAACCCGAGGAAGAAGAAGGTGTCGGGGGCGGCGTTTTGAGGCGTCCGACACCGCCTGAGTTGATGGAGAGGACGAGGCAGACGAGGCGGAGCTTCTCGACTGGGGCAAAGGGCGAGGAGGTGGCTCTGGTCGCGACAGCAGCGAGCGGCGGCGACGGTGGCTCTCGGGTGGTGCGAGGGAGAGGTCCTGAGGAGGGGAAGGAGGTCCAGGGAGAGAGGGTAAAGTGAGAGGGGATCGAGGGAGTTGCGTGGCAT
This sequence comes from Triticum dicoccoides, assembly GCF_002162155.2. Classification (NCBI taxonomy): domain Eukaryota; kingdom Viridiplantae; phylum Streptophyta; class Magnoliopsida; order Poales; family Poaceae; genus Triticum; species Triticum dicoccoides. The sequence goes on along the minus strand of NC_041391.1, from coordinate 370,618,540 downwards.
CCTCAGGGCGACTGGGAGACAAGCAGAGAGGCAGGAGATGGCCGGCGCGTGCCGACGTGCGGCGAACACACGCCTCACGTCCTTCTGGCGCGAGGTGGAGACGACTGGCAGCGGTGGTGGGCTGGGCCAGCTCCTGGGCTGCACAGTGCTGGGCATGTGGGCTTTAGGTAAGCGCGAGGTAAGGTCAGGTGAGCTTTCTATCTTTTTCTATTTTTTGTTTCTGTTTTATAATTTTGTAGTTTGTTTTTGATCCAGTTTTAAAAACCAAATCAATTTTATAAATCCTGAAAATATTCATGAGCACTCTGAATTATTTCAGTGTCCCACAAATAATTCCAACATTATTTGAGCATTTAAATTATTTATAGTGTTTAAATGCCCAAAGTCAAATACTAGAAATATGTTCAAAAATCCATGAATGACCTAGAAATATGTTCAACATTTTTGGCAGAGGTTTTCACCTTTATCAGAAATAATGAAAATTTTCAAAGGGCATTTTGGGTTCATTGGAAATGATTTTATTTGAGCATATTTTTCTCCTCTTCTCCTCTGGTTCTCCACCGCATCCGGCTCCTCCGCTCTCAACGCCGTCGCCCCGCCAACATGGTGAAGGACAAGAAGGCGGCGCTGGAACACGCGAAGAAGGCGACGGGGGTGGCAAAAGGCAAGAAGCGGAATCGTGGGTCGTCGTCGCGTTCGGCGCAGCCACTGGGTTGGATCCAGGGCGATTGGATCCAATCTTCACTCCGCCAGGATGACTTGGATGAGCTAGTGGAGTCCGGGCTAACTGGCAAGGGTGCTGCATGGTTGCCGGAGGGGGAGACAGAGCCGCAGCCGCGACCGGGTTAGTGTGTTCTGCTCCCCACCCATGTCGACCGGGGTTTCTCGCTCCCTCCGCACCCCTCTTTTCGGGGTTTCTTGAACTTCTTCGGTGCCCAACTCCATCACTTTTCTCCCAATACCATCACATATCTTGCTGCATTCGTGTCCATGTGCGAGAATTTTCTGGGGTGTCGACCGCACTGGGGTCTTTTCAAGCACATTTTCACCATCCGCTGTCAGTCGGTGAAGAAAGCAAACACGAGTGACGAGAAAACACATGTCATTCAGATGTGTGGGGGGTTTGGGTATCCAGAAGAGGCAGAGGAGCTCTTTCCCTTCCATGACCTTTCCTGAGTCGGTCAGAGGCTGGCAGTCGACCTGGTTCTACTGCCAGGACCGCTTCACTCCACACCAGTCGATCGGACTCCCCCATTTCACCTTTGATCGTGTTCAGACTCCTTCCTCGCTGAAAGTGACAGCTGCTGAGAGTGTGGAAACAAACATGCTAGTTGAGAGAGTGGTCCAACCGATCAATCAAGGCATCACTAGCATGGATCTGCTGGAGGTATTCCTCAGTCAACGCATCCAGCCTCTCCAAGCTCGTGAGCACCCAATGTGGATATATTCTGGGGTCGACGACACCGCTCGGGTTCATCCAGAGGAAGTACCGGCTAAGAAAGTGGCCCTGTGGTTGAAGAGTATTACAGGCAACAAGGACAACCCCAGAGGAGCTAGGAGAGTCGACCCCTTCAATGACAGCAATCAGCCAGAAAGGTGTGTCTTCCATCGCCGACTGTTTTTGGGTACATATTCCGACTGCCTTTGAATCCAACTGACTTTTACTCGACTTCTTGTCTTGTAGGTTATTACTGAGATGTACTCGATGCCCAATGGTGAACAAGTTCTGGAGCAAGGCCAGGAGGGAGAGGACAGCGTGGAGGAGAGCGGTGATTGGGAATCTCTGGATGATGAAGACGAAGAGCAGAGCGACGAGTCAGACGACGAAGAGGCGGTCGACTCGCCGCCTCGTCCGAAACATCGATCCAAGCTGCTCCATGATCCAATGGGCGGGCGCAGTAAGAACGTGGCCCCATGTAGTCAAACGCAGAAGCGCACTCGGACTTCGACTCCGGAGCCGACAGAAAAAGTAGCCAAGCAGCCCAAGGTTGCTCCTCCAAATGCTCAGAAGACTCTTCCTAGGATTAAGATGGATGTTCCTGTTGCCTCTGGGTGAGTGTTCTTTCTGTATTTTCTTCTACCGACTGAATCTTCTGTTCTGACTGAATGGATCGTGCACTTTTCCAGCCCAACCTCTGCCGCGACTGACATGGACGTTGACAAGGCCCTAGGATATGAGGAAACCGATGATGCGGCCACCTCCAGAGCTGGTAAGTCCATTCAACTAAAACTTATTTTGCCGATTGAGTTGTCGGCCAGTTGAATTTCTGATGTTTTCTTTTTGCTGCAGCTCCACGAGACATTGTCGTGCTTCCAGATGACGACGAAGAAGAAGTGCCTCTAAGGGAGAGGAGGAGGAGGGGCAAGGGCTCGAGCGGGAAAGCGCCTGAGGTTCAGGTCCCTCAGATGACGCTGGTGCTTGAGACGGTGGTCGAGCAATCCGGAGATACGGTTCAGACCAACGTCACATTCGCTAACCCGCTGACGACTGGCCGCCCATTGGGGTCGACTGCTCCGACTCCTGATGCTCCAGTGCAACTCCATGAGTCCAACCCAGTGGCTGCTTCGACTACCTTGGCACCATCACTCTTTGCTATGTACCAAACTCCAGACGACTCGCCAAGTGCCGCCAGGGAGGCTCTTCGCTAGGTGAATCTTGTGATGGAGGAAGTGAAGGTGATGCACGAGGCCGATCAGGTGGCCTATAATGCCAGCACCGCTCTGCAGACCAACGCTAAGGTCAGTTAACTCCCAACTGAACTTTTGAATCATGAAAACTGCCGTTGTTGATACTCTCCAACGTATCTATAATTTTTGATTGTTCCATGCTATTATATTACCCCTTTTGGATGTTTATGGGCTTTATTTTACACATTTATATCATTTTGGGACTAACCTACTAATCGGAGGCCCAGCCCGTATTGCTGTTTTTTTGCCTATTTCAGTATTTCGAAGAAAAGGAATATCAAACAGAGTCCAAACGTAATGAAACCTTCGGGAGCGTGATTTTTGGAACGAACGTGATCCAGAGGACTTGGAGTGCAAGCCAAGAAGCAGCCGAGGTGGCCACGAGATAGGAGGGCGTGCCCACCCCTACAGGGCGCGCCCCGTGTCTCGTGGGCCCCTCGAGCGGCCACCGACCTACTTCTTCCTCCTATATATACCCACGTACCCCAAAACATCCATGGAGCCAACGAAAAACAATTTCCACCACCGTAACCTTCTGTATCAGCGAGATCCCATCTTGGAGCCTTCGCCGGCGCTCCGCCGGAAGGGGAATCGACCATGGAGGGCTTCTACATCAACACCATAGCCCCTCCGATGAGTTGTGAGTAGTTTACCACAGACCTTCGGGTCCATAGTTATTAGCTAGATGGTTTCTTCTCTCTTTTTGGATCTCAATACCATGTTCTCCCCCTTACTTGTGGAGATCTATTTGATGTAACTCCTTTTGCGGTGTGTTTGTCGAGATCCACTGAATTGTGGGTTTATGATCAAGTTTATCTATGAGAAATATTTGAATCTCCTCTGAATTCTTTTATGTATGATTGAATTATCTTTGCAAGTCTCTTCGAATTATCAGTTTGGTTTGGCCTACTACATTGATCTTTCTTGTCATGGGAGAAGTGCTTAGCTTTGGGTTCAATCTTGCGGTGTACTTACCCAGTGACAGCAGGGGTTGCAAGGCACGTATTGTATTGTTGCCATCGAGGATAAAAAGATGGGGTTTATATCATATTTCTTGAGTTTATCCCTCTACATTATGTCATCTTCCTTAATGTGTTACTCTGTTTTTATGAACTTAATACTCTAGATGCATGCTGGATAGCGGTCGATATGTGGAGTAATAGTAGTAGATGCAGGCAGGAGTCGGTCTACTTGTCACGGACGTGATGCCTCTATACATGATCATGCCTAGATAATCTCATAATTATTCGCTTTTCTATCAGTTTCTCGATAGTAATTTGTTCACCCACAGTAATACTTATGCTATCTTGAGAGAAGCCACTAGTGAAACCTATGGCCCCAGGCCTATCTTTTATCATATAGGCTTTCAATCTAATTTTATTCACATCTTTACTTTTCCAATCTGTATCATAAAATACCAAAGATATATTTATCTTATCATACTATCTCTATCAGATCTCACTTTCGCAAGTGGTTGTGAAGGGATTGCCAACCCCTTTATTGTGTTGGTTGCGAGTTCTTTGTTTGTTTGTGTAGGTGCGTGGGACTTTTGAGGAGCCTCCTACTGGATTGATACCTTGGTTCTCAAAAACTGAGGGAATACTTATGCTACTATTGCTGCATCACCCTTTCCTCTTCAAAGAAAACCAACGCAAGCTCAAGACATAGCAAGAAGGGTTTCTGGCGCCGTTGCCGGGGAGGTCTTCGCTCAAGTCAAGACATACCAAGTACCCATCACAAACTCATCTCCCTCGCATTTACATTATTTGCCATTTGCCTCTCGTTTTCCTCTCCCCCACATCACTCTTGCCATTCTATTCGTGTCAGGACCCTGATCCTAAGTCACACCGATCTAGCATGTAACACATCATATCACTTTGCGGCCTCACGCACGGTATTCCCACGGGTGCCACCTTACCTGGCCCGGGACCGTTTGCACCTTTTGGCTCACGTATATGATAGAGCCGCTAGCATCCATATGACAAAGAACCTGGGCTGACATGGCTAGTCGTGAACCCAAAGTGGCACTAACTTACAGGGACAGGCATACATGACCCAACAACGAACGTGTCGGTCATCAGCGAGTGAATCCAGGTTGTAGCACTGGGCTAGTAGGACTCTGGTGAACCGGGCTGTAGCGGGCTAACAGGACTCCGGAATTCATCGCGTGACATTTCCCCGAGGGGACAGACATAGGAACGAAGAAGGACACATGCCGGCCAGCCTAAGTGTTCCGGAGCAGTAGCAAGCTACCATGGCTCAGTGGAAACACTAGGAGACATTTCCCGGTAAGAGACGCTACTAAGGATAAACAACTAGATAGTCAGATCCCACACATACCAAGCATTTCAATAACATACACACAATATGCTCGATATGTGCAAATACAACATGGCATCACAACATAACTCTACAACTCAAGTATTTATTCAATAGGCTCCGAGGAGCGAGATATTACAATCATGGGTCTCATGACCCAACATTCAGAGCAAACAAGTCAAGCACAAGCGGAAGCTTAACATGTCTGAGTACAGACATCTACAAATGAAAAAGGCTAAGAAGCCTGACTATCTACCAGATCCTGCCGAGGGCACAAGATCGTAGCTGAGGTAACAAGCTAAACGTCGAAGTCCACGCGGTACTACTAGCGAGACTGAAGTCTCTCTGCAAAAACATAAATTAAGCAACATGAGTACAAATGTACCCAGCAAGACTTACATCAGATCTAACTACATATGCATCATTATCAACCAAGGGGATGGTGGGGTTTAACTGCAGCAAGCCAGCTTTGCCTCGGTGGCTTCCTGAACTACGACTGCAATGTAACTCTTTGAGGTGGCGCACACGAGTCCACATATTCACCATATCAATACACCACTATGCATCCGCTCCTGTCTCCCTACGAGAACGCCATCCATAGAACTCACGCTTATCTTGCGTATTTTAGAGTATCCACTTTCACTTGTCTATGTACTGTATAGGCAACCCAGAAGTCCTTTACCACGGACACGGCTATTCGAGTAGATTATATTAACCCTGCAGGGGTGTACTTCTTCACACACGCTCTCACCACTTACCGCCATTTACACGACATGTACTCGGCAACCTTCAAGCGGAAGCCCAGCGAGGGTGTTGGCCACGACCTGACTAACCACACAAGTCTCTCGTCCAGGTTTATCGCCTATTCGGGTTCCATCCGCAAGGAGATCCGGCCAGGGTGTCGCTCACGGCCCCAAACGATGTGAGCAGGGTTCCCAAGCCCACCATCCGGGTGCCACTTGGTACACCATGCCACTGTGCCTAGTCTGTCCCAAGCCCACCTGTACCGGGTGCCACTTGGTAGACTACTAACACTACCTACAAACACCAGAAACTAGTTGCAACTCCTGGACAAAGATTGAGCTGATTAATAAGTTGAGAGAGTCAATTAAGGATCCCAATGTGTGGTAGTAGCTGTTCATGGATCACAAACACAGAACTTAGTTCCTGAGGACAGCTGCAATGAGACAACCCACCATGTACTCCTACATGGCCTCTCACCGCTACCTTTACCAAATCGTGTTCACACACTTAGCTCTCAACAGTAGGACATGTTCATGCACCTCCGATTCATCCCCGATGAATCAGACCTAACACAACTCTAAGCAATAGCAGGCATGACAACAAGCATGAATGAGTAGGCACATCAGGTCTCAAACAACTCCTACTCATGCTAGTGGGTTTCATCTATTTACTGTGGCAATGACAGGTCATGCAGAGGATAAAGGGGTTCAACTACCGCAGCATGTAACAGTTGAATTGTTGTTGTCCTAATGCAATAAAAGAGAGCAGGAGCGAGAGAGTAGGATTGTATCGGAATGAACAAGGGGGTTTTGCTTGCCTGGCACTTCTGAAGATAACATCGAGTCTTCATCAGTGTCAACGATCACATCATTGGTACAACGTCTACCGAGGGGGAACAACACCGGCAAACACAGAAGAAACACGATCAATGCAATGCATAGTATGATGCATGATCATGACATGGCAATATGAATTTTTTGGGCTAATGCAACTAGCATCAGGTTAAATGAAGTTGGTTTGAACCCTAGGTTCAAATTCAAACTCCAAATGTGATTATTCAAATGCCATTCATTTCATTTGTCCTAAACAGTAGTGATAAGTTGTTCTAACATGCATGAAAATGGTACAGATGGATAGATTGGATTTTTCTGATCGTTTTTCATATATAAATTATTTCATTTGGAGTTACGGTTGAATTTCTATGATTTATGTAAGTTTTAGCTATTTTCTGGAATTTCCTGATTATTTATAAAATAAACTAAATTCCAGAAAAGGAATATTGCGTCAGCATGGCGTCATGCTGACCTCAGCAGAGTCAACAGGGCAGCCTCGGGTCAAACCTGACCAGGGGGTCCACTGGTCAGTGACACACCGCTGGCATGAGTCACTGACGTGTGGGGCCGGTCAAAGGCCACGTCAGCAAGTCAAACTGACGTGTGGGACCAGCTGGGTTAATAACTAATCTAAACATAACATTAAGTTAAACTAAACAGGCACTGGGCCCACATGGCAGTGGCTCTAGGGGGGTTTAGCAGGGTCATTAGCACTACTTAAGCCAGCGCCACGTCAGCTCGCCGGAGCTTGGTCGGCGGCGACCAAAAATGCTGCGGGGTTTCGCCGGAGTTGCTCGGGTTTCTCGTGCGGGTCACCGTTTGGCGCCCTGGGGGCACCAGGAGGAAGCCCTCGCTCGGCCGCATCGAGCAGAGGCAGCAGCAGGGCGCAGGGTGGCCGGAGCTCGCCGGAGTAGAGCTCGTGGCGGCGCCGGAGTTCGGGCGAAGAGGAAAAGAGGGCTACCGTGCACGGCAGGGCGACAGAGTGTGTGCGTTAGGCTCCTGAGGACGCACTGAATGCGGTGGTGCGCTCGGACGCGTGCTTGCACGGCCGTAGCCACGACGGTGACATGGCCGGCGGCGAGGAGCGCTCGGGATCAAAGGGGGCGGTGGCTACGCGGTGTAATCGAGCACGGGAGGTAGGAGGCTAGGTAGAGGAGTTCACGACGGATCCAGAGAGCTGGTCGGTGGCCTTGGGGAAGCGTGGACGGCGGTGAACAACGGTGGCGATCTCCGGTGGTTGGAGATGGAGAAGACGGCGATGGCGTCGCAGCGGTGCCTCCGGGCTCGCCTGCTTCGTCGTGGAGTAGCCTTGTGTCGTCGCGGATCTCTGGATACGGTCGGAGAAGCGAGGGAGGGCCTGTGGCCGCGGTGGTTCTAGTCGGCGGCGATGGCTGTGCTCGGGTTCAGGCGAAAGAGAGGGAGCAGAGGGGTTGGGGCCTCGGGGAAGAGTGAGAGGGGTCCGAGGGGGTGGCGTGGCGCTGTGGGAGACGTCCCGGGGGAGGAGGAGGCAGCCAGGCAGGGAGGAGCTGGCCTCCTCGGCCGCGCGCGTGCGAGCACACAGCTGCTCCTACTGGCAAGAGGAAGACGACAGGAGGGAAAGCGGTGGTGGGCTGGGCCGTTGGAGTTGGGCCGGTTGGTGGGCGCCAGGTAAGTCCAGGTGGGTTTGCTCTGTTTTATTTCATGTTTTCTATTTTCTGTAAAATTTAGGGCTTTATTAAAAATACTTAGGCGCACTCAAAAATCACCAAACTGGTCATGGCCACTGTTTGGAATATATCCAACATAGAACATTTCAGTTTAGGATTATTTGGACATTTTAAATATTTTATAGAATTTAAATGCCCAAATTCAAATAGAGTATGATTTAATTCAGATCCCAAATATGTCATGGAAAAATGTGCATCACCTCTGGCTACTGTTTACAGTATTTCCCATAATTGATGAACATTTTTGAAAGCCATTTGGACTTACTGAAAATATTTTAGGTGAACCTAGTGAATTCCTATAATGCTAGGGTTTAGGCAATCCCCATTTCAAGTTCATTTGAAAAATTAAGATGCACACATGAAGGGCTAGCCTACTCCATACCATGACTAGGGATGTGACAACTCACCCCCACTAAACGAGAATCTCGACCCGAGATTCAAGCATAGGGTAAGACGAAGGGGAAACGCAACCTAACACAATCTTCACGATCCAGGTTGCCCTTCATAAGAACATTGATTCGATCACCATCATTGTCTCGATGTCTTCCTCTGAGAACTCCAACTATTAAGACAAGAAGAGGAAAGGAAAACTCTAGAAGAATTGATCTTCTTGAAGACTGAACAACTCAGGATCAACTCGTGGGATGAGACATAGCAGCATCACTCGAGCTGAGACACAAAACACACATCTAGAGGAATGGAGTGAAACAAATGACGAGGGTTCACTAGGTAGACAACAATTCCACACTTGAGAAGATGGTGAATGGTTTCAAGATAGCGATGAAATAATTGCCATGACACCATACGGGGCACCTTAGGGAAAAGGTGGCTCGTAGAATATCCCCTAAAGTGGCAAAAAGAATTACCTTTGATTCAGAGATCATTGAAACTCTTTATACCAGCCTAAGGCAATTCTCGAGCGATCGTTGGGTTTCGGTAGAATGGCATACCCGAATTAAAATGATGATGTGGATTACCTTGTTGAAAACAACACATGGGATGATTTTGCTTACGCATTCTCTCAAGAACTTGAGCATTTCCATATTCATCAAGGTTTTACCAACATCCGTGTCAAGGATCCTGGCAACACAACATACTACCATGATGACCAACGATGGACGATGCAGATGCATAGGAAGATAACACCGCCTCAGATTTCACCTTGGCGGGGCCAAGGAAACAAAATCTAGATGATCGATCGAGAGACATTTAGCACTCCGCTTCTAATGTTCTCCTTGATGTGCTAGCGTAATCCATACATAGATATGGTTTGATATTTCGAACATCAAGTAAAAACGTCGGGCTTCAGGAACACAAAAATCATAAGGCACAACTAGGGAGTAAATCCTACGAAATCCTTATGGGGAGGTGGCCAACTTCCTCAAACAAAATACTACAATAGTAGGTCTTCCGGCTGGGTGTGTTGGCCACGACATCCACTTTACCGGTTATCGAGGGACCAATATTATAGTTCTTGGGAAATGTTCCAACCATCATATCTGCCTGAGATTCAGATCTGGTTGGTGTCAGGATATTCCAGACTCATCAAGTCTAGAAGGAGCAATGAAAGTTTGCAACACAAATCGACGAGACGATGATGCGAGATTCTCGGGAAATGAACTACGATAGCAAGCTCCAAAACATGAGCTGGTTCTGCTACAAACCTATGAACACGCTGTCCAAGACAATCATGACCACGTAGTAGTCTTATAGTAAAAAACTACGGAGTTCAGATTGGGAACCATCATCGAGGATATCGAAGTCCTTACATAAGTCCGGATTAGCTCTTATGAAGGAACTTCTTCTCCTTGAACAAATCAGTCAGTGGCTTGGTGTGCTAGGAACACATATAGAATGGAGGCGGCCAACCTACCAAACCATAGAATACTTCGCACATGTGCATGACCAACTTGGGGAAGATTCCAGAGGAAGCAAAAACAATCTTTCTCGGATCCACGTCGACAACTTACATCAAGTGCACGTGAATTAAAGAAAGTCACTTCTTTCATCCAAACATATCCTTCATGAACGGGGCATGAAGAAAATGCTTACACAAGTTTCCAACACTAGCTTTAATGTTCAACAAAATCATGGAGGAGATCAGGATGTTGTCGATGAGCTCAACAACAATTCATCAAGGTTTCCATATAATTGGAGTTCCACAATTGTGTGAATACGGTGATAGCATTGGTCAGACCAAAGGATGTAATGGTGTATGCTCGAGGAGACAACCACGAGTAAGACAACATTACGAATATCGTTGGTTCTGATTTGATTTGACGATAGCCCATACTCAAATCAAAGATTGGATAACATAATACATCCAGCAATTGACCATGAGGATCAATCAATGAAGATATCATCTTTCTTCAACAAACACACAAATGCAAGGATATCCCTATGGAAATGAACTAAGCGGGACAAGCTTTCATCTTCCAACTCTCCAAGTTGTTGTCTAGCTCAACCAGCTAGCTCAGGGGTATCCAACACAGATTCTTGGAGAAGGGGTGGTTTACAAGAAGCCAACTTGATCACGAGCTCAACATAGTAGTCAGGAGACAACCTGGCGATACTTCCGAGAAGATATTCGGAAAATCACGAACCACCGATATGTTACTAAGCTCGAGAACAATCTTACTTTTCAGGGCAAGACGATATGAACAATGAGCGAGGAACCAATACAATCCCAACTCATTGATTGAAGAGTGCACCCGGAAATAAGGACTAGGTAGCACAATCTATCTTAGAATGACGATTCGAGATCCAACAAGCTAAGAATAAAATTATTGTCCATTAACTACCAATCAACAAGGTTGCTGGGAGTATTGATTTCACACATCACGATTCACTTGTCGACATTCCGGTTGCAACAACATGGGAACCGAGAAATGAATAATGATGGAGAGAGTATCACTGTATCCAGCGTTCATAGGATGGTGTGCAATTCTCATGACACTCTTGACATAAAGATGGTAATAATTCAAGGTAAAACAGACCAGAAGCTGGATTGTATTTTGATCTGCGAGGTACAACTACTTTGACCAACCCTGGATGTGGATGAGGTACTGGAGTTTGTTTCTCCTAGACATTCCAAAATAGAATGGCTTGACGGACCACAAGAATAGTAAGCATCGATGAACGAATGCACGCGTACTCTTAACTATCAATTGATAGCCGAGGGTCGGAAGACTACTGAAGAGGGACAACTCAAAGGAACATATCATTTTCTGAGTCGTGGATGCATGGATTAGAATGTCGAACAAGCTCAACATATTTCTTCCGGATAACCCATGCAGAAAGGTTAAACTGGCAGAGTCACAATATAGAATGGAGAACTCATTAGGAGCACTCTGGTTGTGATCTTTTGGTTTAACGAGGAACTTCTGCCATAAATAGTTCATGGTATTGGAAGAAGGAAATACCACGGACCTCAAGGACTATCGCAAAGGTTACCAATATCTTAAAGGAACTAGCAAATACTAACAACATGAAGTAGGGTGAATCTCGGGTTCAAAACCCAGGAGTAGAATACCTACTAACTAAATTGCATCACGGGATGCTTTCGAGGATGGTGGCCAGGATCATCACACTGGGAATACAAATCATGGCTAGCTTACTAGATGATCCCCTAAGACACCTAAGGTCATAATAATAGCTCCGACATATATGTTAAGGCAACAGAGTACCTCAACTCACCGATTAGTGTGGTTAATCCGGCCCAAAGGACATCAGAACGGGAGGAAGGGATTTTGCAAATGCTTCAGACTATTTAAAAACCTGGGATGACTTGGACAGCATAACGGCTGTAAATGCTCAAAATGATTTGAGACATCCTACAAAATGGTGGCATAACCACTCAGAAGCACAATATCAAGGTTTGGAGATCAACAATTAACATACAAAAGATAGTAGGAACTGAACGCAAGCTTAGAACCATCAATCCTATAGGACTACAGATTAGTAACACGTGATCCTGATAGAAAGAAGAGAAATCCTAATTTCTTAACCCCGTAGGAAAGATAAGATGACTCAGATCAAAAGGCATAAGGTATAAGGAGTAAAAAGAGCCTTACGTTCCATCCCACAATCAATTCCCTTATATAACTAAAGCATTTCTAGACTCAACTTCGACCAGTTTGGCTTGGTAATCCTACAGGCAGTCAGGCTCCGATACCAAAACTGTCAGGACCCCGATCCTAAGTCACACCGATCTAGCATGTAAACATCATATCACTTTGCGGCCTCACGCACGGTATTCCCACGGGTGCCACCTTACCTGGCCCGGGACCGTTTGCGCCTTTTGGCTCACGTATATGATAGTGCCGCTAGCATCCATATGACAAAGAACCCGGGCTGACATGGCTAGTCGTGAACCCAAAGTGGCACTAACTTACAGGGACAGGCATACATGACCCAACAACGAACGTGTCGGTCATCAACGAGTGAATCCAGGCTGTAGCACTGGGCTAGCAGGACTCCGGTGAACCTAGTGAATTCCTATAATGCTAGGGTTTAGGCAATCCCCATTTCAAGTTCATTTGAAAAATTAAACATGATGCACACATGAAGGGCTAGCCTACTCCATACCATGACTAGGGATGTGACAATTCGCCCTCTCTTTCGCTTGCCTTTTTCTGTTTGCTTGCGTGCCTGTTTGTCCTGATGGCTTTACCTAAGAGTACCGACCTCCTTCTTAGAAGGATGGAAGAGATTGAATCAAATATTAGAAGCTTTATGACTTTGCAATTTGAGCATAATAATTTCTTCAGAAAAGAGCTTAAGGAACAAAAAGGGGTTTTGGGTTTTATGAACAAAGAGCTTGATGATATGTCTAAAGAATTTTATGGTGTGAATCTCAAATTACCCAGCTATAAAATGCTATAGCTCAAATTTCTGATAAGCAAGCTACCTTAGTCAATAAGATGGCTGCCAAACCAGAAAAGTTCAATGAAAATAATGATGAAGATCTTAAAGTTATTGATGTGTCTCCTATTAGATCTTTGTTTTGCAATATGAATCTTGATAATAATGGGACTGGAGATGAGTCAACTTTAGTTAGAAGGCGTCCCAATAATTCACAGTTTTTAGATCTTGATGCTAAATTTGGTAAAACTGGGATTGGAGAGGTCATGACTTTAAATAGCATTGAACCCAATATCTCGAATTTCAAGGAATTTGATTATGATAATTGTTCTTTAGAAGGTTGTATTTCCTTGTTGCAATCCGTTGTTAATTCTCGTCATGCTTATAGTCAAAATAAAGCTTTTACCAAACATATGGTTGATGCCTTGATGCAATCTTATGATGAAAAACTTAATTTGGAAGTTTCTATACCTAGAAAACTTAATGATGAGTGGGAACCTACTATAAGATTAAAATTAAAGATCATGAGTGTTATGCTTTGTGTGATTTGGGTGCTAGTGTTTCCACGATTCCGAAAACTTTATGTGATATTCTAGGTTTCCATGATCTTGATGATTGTTCTTTAAATTTGCACCTTGCGGAAAGGATCAATGATGTCCTCATTGTTGCAAATAGAAATTTGGTGCCCGTAAATTTTATCGTTCTTGATACAGATTGCAATCTTTTTTGCCCTATTATTCTTGGTAGACCTTTCCTTAGAACAATTGGCGCGATTATTGATATGAAGGAAGGGAATATTAGATTCCAATTTCCATTAAGGAAACCCATGGAGCACTTTCCATGAAATAAAATTAAATTACCTTATGAATCTATCATGCGAGCTACTTATGAATTGAGTGCCAAAGATGGCACTACTTAGATCTACCTTCACTTTTATGCTAGCTAGGGGCATTAAACGATAGCGCTAGTTGGGAGACAACCCAATTTTATTTGTGTTTTTTGTTTTTGTTTCTGTTTAGTAATAAATTTTACATCTACCTTATGTTTAGCTGTGTTTTCATGTTTTAATTAGTGTTTGTGCCAAGTAGAACCTATAGGATAACCTATGGTGATAGTTAATTTGATTTTGCTGAAAAACAGAAACTTTGTACGCACGAAATTAGTTTTGTTAAATAACAAAAACGTGATTTTGTGTTGATTCTTTTTTATGCTGATCAATAGACAAATTTCCCAGGACTTCCTATTTTGGTAGCATTTGTAGAGTTCCAGAAGTTTGCGTTAGTTACAGATTGCTACAGACTGTTCTGTTTTTGATAGATTCTGCCTTTCGTGTGTTGTTTGCTTATTTTGATGCATCTATGGCTAGTATTAAGTGGTATGAACCATAGAGAACTTGGAATACAGTAGGTTTAACACGTATATAAATAAAGAATGAGTTCATTACAATACCTTACGTGGTGGTTTTGTTTTCTTTCACTAACGGAGCTTATGAGATTTCCTGTTGAGTTTTGTGTTGTAAAGTTTTCAAGTTTTGGGTAAAGATTTGATGGACTATGGAATAAGGAGTGGCAAAAGCCTAAGCTTGGGGACGCCCAAGGCACCTCAAGATATTCAAGAATAGCCAAAAGCCTAAGCTTGGGGATGCCCCGGGAAGGCATCCCCTCTTTCGTCTTCGTTCATTGGTAACTTTACTTGGAGCTATATTTTTATTCGCCACATGATATGTGTTTTGCTTGGAGCGGCATGTATGATATTAGTCTTTGTTTTTTAGTTTTCCACAATCATCCTTGCTGTACACACCTTTTGGGAGAAGCCCACTTGATTGGAATTTATTAGAATACTCTTTGTACTTCACTTATATCTTTTGAGCTAGATAGTTTTTGCTCTAGTGTTTCACTTATATCTTTTAGAGCACGACGGTGGCTTAATTTTGAAGAAATTGTTAATCTCTCATGCTTCACTTATAATTTTTTGAGAGTCTTTTAGAACAACATGGTATTTTCTTTGGTTATACAATTGGTCCTAGAATGGTAGGCATCCAAGTTGGGTATAATAAAAACTATCATAGAAAGTGAATTGGATGCTATGATCAATTTGATACTTGATAATTGTATTGAGATATGGACGTAGTGTTATTAAAGTCATGCTAGTTGGGTGATTATGAATTTAAAGAATGCTTGTATTGGACTTTTTGATTCCCGTAGCATGCACGTATGGTGAACCGCTTTGTGATGAAGTTGGAGCACAATTTTATTTATTGATTGTCTTCCTTATGAGTGGCGGTCGGGGACGAGCGATGGTCTTTTCCTACCAATCTATCCCTCTAGGAGCATGCGGGTAATACTTTGTTTTTGATGACTTGTAGATTTTTTCAATAAGTATATGAGTTCTTTTGACTAATGTTGAGTCCATGGATTATACGCACTCTCACCTTCCACCATTGCTAGCATCTCTTGTACCACGCAACCTTCGCCGGTACCATACACCCACCATATACCTTCCTCAAAACAGCCACCATACCTACCTATTATGGCATTTCAATAGCTATTCCGAGATATATTGCCATGCAACTTTCCACCGTTCCGTTTATATGACACGCATCATCATTGTCATATTGCTCTTTGCATGATCATGTAGTTGACATCATATTTGTGGCAAGGCCACCTTCACAATTTTCATACATGTCACTCTTAATTCATTGCATATCCCAGTACACCGCCGGAGGCATTCATATAGAGTCATATCTTGTTCTAGTTTTGAGTTGTAAATCTTAAGTTGTAAATCAATAAAAGTGTGATGATCTTCATTATTAGAGCATTGTCCTAGTGAGAAAAGGATGATGGAGACTATGATTCCCCCACAAGTCGGGATGAGACTTCGTTCTAAAGAAAAAAAAAGGCCAAAAGAAAAAAAAAAGAGAAAAGAAAAAAAAGAAGAGAAAAAAAAGAAAAAAAATGAGAGAAAAAGAGAGAAGGGACAATGCTACTATCCTTTTTACCACACTTGTGCTTTAAAGTAGCACCATGATCTTCATGATAGAGAGTCTCCTATGTTGTCACTTTCATATACTAGTGGGAATTTTTCATTATAGAACTTGGCTTGTATATTCCGATGATGGGCTTCCTCAAAATGCCCTAGTTCTTCGTGAGCAAGCGAGTTGGATGCACACCCACTTAGTTTCTTTTGTTGAGCTTTCATACATTTATAGCTCTAGTGCATCTGTTGCATGGCAATCCCTACTTACTCACATTGATATCTATTAATGGGCATCTCCATAGCCCGTTGATACGCCTAGTTGATGTGAGACTATCTTCTCCTTTTTTGTCTTCTCCACAACCACCATTCTATTCCACATATAGTGCTATGTCCATGGCTCACGCTCATGTATTGCGTGAAAGTTGAAAAAGTTTGAGATTACTAAAGTATGAAACAATTGCTTGGCTTGTCATCGGGGTTGTGCATGATTAAATACTTTGTGTGATGAAGATAGAGCAACAGCCAGACTATATGATTTTGTAGGGATAACTTTCTTTAGCCATGTTATTTTGAGAAGACATGATTGCTTTGATTAGTATGCTTGAAGTATTAATATTTCTTATGTCAATATGAACTTTTATTTTGAATCATTTGGATCTGAACATTCATGCAACAATAAAGAAAATTACATTGAGAATTATGCTAGGTTGCATTCCACACTAAAAATTCTGTTTTTATCATTTACGTACTCGAGGACGAGCAGGAATTAAGCTTGGGGATGCTTGATACGTCTCCAACGTATCTATAATTTTTTATTGTTCCATGCTATTATATTACCCCTTTTGGATGTTTATGGTCTTTATTTTACACATTTATATCATTTTTGGGACTAACCAACTAACCGGAGGCCCAGCCCGTATTGCTGTTTTTTTGCCCATTTCAGTATTTCGAAGAAAAGGAGTATCAAACGGAGTCCAAACAGAATGAAACCTTTGGGAGCGTGATTTTTGGAACGAACGTGATCCAGAGGACTTGGAATGCAAGCCAAGAAGTAGCCGAGGCAGCCACGAGATAGGAAGGCGCGCCCACCCCTACAGGGTGCGCCCCCCTGTCTTGTGGGCCCCTCGTGCGGCCACCGACCAACTTCTTCCTCCTATATATATCCACGTACCCCGAAAACATCCAGGGAGCCAACGAAAAACAATTTTCACCGCCGTAACCTTCTGTATCCGCGAGATCCCATCTTGCAGCCTTCACCGGCGCTCCGCTTGAGGGGGAATCAACCACGGAGGGCTTCTACATCAACACCATAGCCCCTCCGATGAGTTGTGTGTAGTTTACCACAGACCTTTGGGTCCATAGTTATTGGCTAGATGGCTTCTTCCCTCTTTTTGGATGTCAATACCATGTTCTCCCCCTCTCTTTTGGAGATCTATTCGATGTAACTCTTTTTGCGGTGTGTTGGTCGAGATCCGATGAATTGTGGGTTGACGATCAAGTTATCTATGAGAAATATTTGAATCTCCTCTTAATTCTTTTATGTATGATTGAGTTATCTTTGCAAGTCTCTTCGAATTATTAGTTTGGTTTGGCCTACTAGATTGATCTCTCTTGCCATGGGAGAAGTGCTTAGCTTTGGGTTCAATCTTGCGGTGTCCTTACCCAGTGACAGCAGGGGTTGCAAGGCACGTATTGGATTGTTTCCATCGAGGATAAAAAGATGGGGTTTATATCATATTGCTTGAGTTTATCCCTCTACATCATGGCATCTTCCTTAATGTGTTACTCTGTTCTTATGAACTTAATACTCTAGATGCCTGCTGGATAGCGGTCGATGTGTGGAGTAATAGTAGTAGATGCAGGCAGGAGTCGGTCTACTTGTCATGGACATGATGCCTCTATACATGATCATGCCTAGATAATCTCATAATTATTCGGTTTTCTATCAATTGCTCGACAGTAATTTGTTCACCCACCGTAATACTTATGATATCTTGAGAGAAGCCACTAGTGAAACCTATGGCCCCGGGGTCTATCTTTTATCATATAAGCTTTCAATCCACTTTTATTTGTATCTTTACTTTTCCAATCTATATCATAAAATACCAAAAATAAATTTATCTTATCATACTATCTCTATCAGATCTCACTTTCGCAAGTGGCCGTGAAGGGATTGACAACCCCTTTATTGCGTTGGTTGCGAGTTCTTTGTTTGTTTGTGTAGGTGCGGGGGACTTTTGAGGAGCCTCCTACTGGATTGATACCTTGGTTCTCAAAAACTGAGGGAAATACTTATGCTATTATTGCTGCATCACCCTTTCCTCTTCAAGGAAAACCAACGCAAGCTCAAGACGTAGCAGTTGTTACTTTGCTGCCCATTTGTGCATCTACTATCATGGGTCTGTATTTCATATCCGATCAGCCACTGGGGTGTGCCTTCCTTAGAGTTTAATAGGTCTTCCACTCCACTCAACTTTTGCTGAGTCGAGTGTTTATCTGAACCAGTGGGGGCCCGCAGAATGCACCCACTGGGTGTAGTCCCCGAGACCACGGTCGACTTCTGGCAGTCGTTTGGGGTCTGAGAATCTACTCTCTCTTTTTTTACTCATGCTGGGAGACCATGCTGAGTGTTGATCCAAACCAGTGGGGGCATGCTAAGTGCACCCACTGGGTGTAGTCCCCAAGACTACTGTTGAATGTTTGATTCGGCAGTAGTCTTAGAGTAACTTTTGTTGTGGTTCTCGTTTGTTTCTGCCGACTAACGCATCTTGTTTGCTGACCGCAGAGTTCGTGTGATCTTGGGGCTCAACTTTCTGAACTGAACAAGAAGAAAATCAGCCTCATTCTTGATCTGGATCTAGCCAAGAAAAACCTCAAGACTGCTTAGGATGAAGCGGCTATCAAGGGAGGTAACCAATCATCGACAGTCCACCTTGTGACCCGTACTCCACCGTGTTTCTATTTTTAGTCTGTTTGAACCGAGTGAATTCACTCGAACAGATGTGCGTAGTGAAAACCGTCAACTTTAAGCTCGTCTGAAGAATGTTATTTCTTTAGAGAAAATGAAGGAGGCTCTAGAGAAGAAGGATCAGGATCTTGCTGCTGCTCAAAAGGAGGCACGAGAGAAGACAGTGCTTGCGGACAAGAAGCTGGCTTCAGTCAGCAAGTTATAAGAGGAGAACTCGAAGCTGAAGACTGCTGTCTCTGAGGCCAATCGGGAGGTCGAGCAACTAAAGAAGGACAAGGAGAACTTAACCAATGAAGTCAGAAGCCTCAAAGACAAGATGGGCGAGCTGGAGTCCTATCTAGGACAACTTGCTGCAAAACTGGTCCTGAAGCTTGAAGGTATCATCGTTCGACTGATTACCCGATCGGTACGTCTTGTCATACCATTCGACTTGCCATTTTTTCCGATTGTGCAGAACTTTGTCAGGACTTTGAGGCTGAGACTGGGCGGGTCGGGACGGGTCTCGCCCCATCAATTGTCCTGTTAAAGAGGATGTTGTGATGAACTTGCTGCAGTTGGAATTATTCATGGACAGTGTTGTTGCTTATCTTGCTCGACTAAAGGCGGCGGTGACTCTGGTTGATGCTAAACTCTGGCCTCAGGCGGAACTTTGACAAGATCTCGAGTCACTGATGACTCGACTGAATCAGATCCCTGGCCGAGTGCAAGAATGGAAGAAATCATCTGCTCATTGTGGCGCTAACATCGCCCTGTCAATGGTCCGAGTGCACTGCAAAGACGCCAGAGAAGACAAGCTGGGGGACCTCAAGGGTTGTGAACACTAAGAATCACACCTTCCAGTCCTTCATGGACACCTTCCTTGAAGCTGCTACTCGCATTGCAGACAACATTGATCTTGATAGTTTCTGTGATCCAGCCAGCCCTTTTCCTGACGAGTGACCGAAAAACATTATGCTCCACCTTTATTTGCCTCGGAATGCCGAGTGATAGTGTAATCGTTAAACTCTTTCAGTCTTGATGCCTGAGTACTCCTGCCCGCCGCGGTTCTGCATTTTTGTAGGGTTTATCTGAACTTGGATTTCTTCGAATATCATGGTTTTTGCTCTGTTTTTAAACTGTTTTTGATTGTCCTTTGGTTTCGAGTGGACTTGATCTTCTTACCCTTTTTCGAATGAAAGTACATTGTACTTGTGACGGAGCTCAGACGCAGTGTTCAATCGACACCTCGTCGTCCTTGCGGATAAGGACAGAACATTGTATTTGTGGCATAGCTCAGAGGCGGTGCTCAGTTGACGCGTCGTCGTCCTTGCGGATAGGGACGGAACATTGTACTTGTGGCGTAGCTCAGAGGTGTTGCTCAGTCGACGCCTCATCGTCCTTGCGTATAGGGACGGAACATTGTACTTGTGGCGTAGCTCAGAGGTATTGCTCAGAGCGTATTTGTGGCTTAGGCGATTACGGGGTTGCAGCTAAGTCTCCGAGTGGGAGGATTGCTCTCCACGCAGAGTGTTTTTAACTTAGGAGATTACAGGGTCGCAGCTAAGCCCCTAGTGGGAGGATTGCTCTCCACTCAGAGTGTTTTTTAACTTAGGCGATTACGGGGTCGCGGCCAAGCCCCAGAGTGGGAGGGTTGCTCTCCACTCGGAGTGTTTTTTAACTTAGGCGATTAAGGGGTCGCAGCTAAGCCCCCGAGTGGGAGGATTGCTCTCCACTCGGATTGTTTTTTAACTTAG
>NC_041391.1:370532605-370597453 GCF_002162155.2 Triticum dicoccoides | reverse complement strand
AGCTAAGCCCTCGGGTGGGAGGGTTTCCCTCCACTCAGAGTGTTTTTTAACTTAGGCGATTACGGGGTCGCAGCTAAGCCCCCGAGTGGGAGGATTCCTCTCCAGTCGGAGTGTTTTTTAACTTAGGCGATTATGGGGTCGCAACTAAGCCTCATAGTGGGAGGATTGCTCTCCACTCGGAGTGTTTTTTAACTTAGGGGATTACGGGGTCGCAGCTAAGCCCCCGAGTGGGAGGATTGCTCTCCACTCGGAGTGTTTTTTAACTTAGGCGAATCGGGTTTGTGGCTAAGCCACCCACTGGGGGATTTGGACACTAGTGATTACGAGAAACCAATCATTAAGATACTGTAAAGATCTTGTCTTTAGAAAATAATCTGAAGTGCTTTTATTACAACTCGTCGGGTCGAGTGATTCTAGGTATAGAAAGGACGAAGCAGCTCCATGTTCCATGCACGTGGATCGTCCATTTTCTTGGCTACGTTGTAGATGCGATACGCTCCATTGTGAAGCACCTTGGTGTTAATGAAGGGACCTTCCCAGGCTGGAGCAAGCTTGTGGGGTCGTTTATGAACCACTCGGAGCACAAGGTCTCCCTCCTGAAATGCTCGACCTCTCACATTGCGGGCGTGGAATCGACGCAGATCTTACTGATAAATGGTCGACCGAACCAAAGCCATCTCGCAGTCTTGCTCCAAGAGATCGACCGCGTCTTCACGCGCTTGCTCTGTTTCTGCTTCTGAGAATAGTTCAACTCTGGGAGCATTGTGTAGCAAATCGCTCGGAAGTACCGCCTCAGCACCGTATACCAGGAAGAAAGGGGTTCGCTCAGTCGACTGGTTGGGTGTTGTCCTTAGCCCCCATAGGACTGATGGGAGTTCAGTCACCCAAGCTCCCGCAGCATGCTTAATATCACGCACCAGGTGGGGGTTTAACCCCTGAAGGATCAAACCATTCGCCCTTTCAGCCTGTCCATTCGACTGCGTGTGCGCGACAGACGCGTAGTTGACCCGAGTGCCTTGACAAGCACAAAACGCCTTGAACTCATCAGAATCAAAGTTGGAGCCATTATTCGTGATGATGCTATGAGGAACTCCATATCTGAATATCAGTTCTCTGATGAAACTGACGGCAGTGCCTGCTCCAAGGTTATTGATTGGCTTGGCTTCGATCCACTTGGTAAACTTGTCGACTTCTATGAGCAAATGGGTGAATCCACTCGTGCCGGTTTTGAAGGGCCCGACCATATCCAATCCCAGAATGCAAATGGCCAGACGAGTGGAATAGTCTTTAGGGCAGATGCAGACTTGTGAGACATGTTGGAGTAAAACTGGCAACCTGCGCACTTGTCGACTATATCTTTCGCCATCTCATTTGCTCAAGATTAATAGAACCCTGCTCGGTATGCTTTGGCCCCGATGGTCCGAGAGGACGCATGGTGACCATAGGTCCCGGAGTGGATATAATTTAGAATCATCTAACCTTCTTCTGGGGTGATGCAGCGTTGGGCTACTCCTGTGACACTCTCTCTAGAAAGCTCCTCTTTTATCACGGTGAAAGCTTTGGATCGATGGACTATCTGGCGAGCTTTGTCTTCGTCCTCTAGGAGCTCTTTCCTGAGAATGTATGCGATGTATGGAACCGTCCAATCGGGAGTGATCACCAAGACTTCCATGATCAGGTCGACCACAGCTAGAATCTCTACCTCAGTCGGGTTGGTTGGACTTATCGGTTGCGGGGGCTCTTCCTTGAAGGGGTCTTCTTGTACTGGCGGGGTATGGAGATGCTCCAAGAACACATTACTGGGGATAGGCTTCTGAGTTGAACCTATATTCGCCAGATCATCAGCAGCTTGATTATTGATTCTTGGTATGTGGTGGAGCTCCAATCCCTCAAACTTCTTCTCCAGCTTCCTCACTATGTTGTAGTAACCTGTCATTGCAGGACTCCTGACATCCCATTCCTTCATCACTTGGTTAACCACCAAATCTGAGTCACCATAAACCATCAGGCGTCGGACGCCGAGTGAAATGGCCATACACAACCCATATAAAAGTGCTTCATATTCTGCTTCATTGTTTGACTAGTCAAAGTGAATCTGAAGGACATAACTGAGCTTGTCTCCTCGTGGAGACACTAAAACCACTCCTGCACGAGAGCCATTCAACATCTTGGATCCATCAAAGAACATGGTCCAATGTTCCGACTGAATTTGAATCGGCTGTTGCTGTTCAGTCCACTCTACGAGGAAGTCTGCAATTGCTTGAGAATTAATAGCCTTCTTTGCCTCAAATTTGATATCCAAAGGAAGAAGTTCAATCGCCCACTTTGCCACTCGACCAGTTGCATCTCTGTTATTCAGGATCTCTGACAGAGCATCGCTGACGACTAATATTGAATGATCAGAGAAATAATGTGCAACTTTCTTCATGGTCAGGTAAATCCCATAAACAAGCTTCTGATAATGAGGATATCTCTGCTTGGATGGGGTTAAGACTTCTGAGATGTAATACACGGGGCACTGAACTTTGAAGGTCTTGCCTTCTTCTTCCCGCTCGACCATGAGCACTGTGCTAACAACTTGTCCTATGGCTGCGATGTAAAGAAGCAGAGGCTCCTTGCTAACCGAAGCAGGAAGCACCGGCTGGGTGGAAATCAGGGGTTTGAGCTCTTTAAACGCTGCTTCAGCTTCGTCAATCCACTCGAATTTGTCAGATTTCTTCATCAGTTGGTAAAGAGGCAGTGCCTTTTCACCCAGGTGTGAGATGAATCGGCTCAAAGTGGCCAAGCAACCAGTAATCTTCTAAACATCATGCAGGAAAACTGGGCGCTTCATTCGGAGGATTGTGCCAATCTTCTCTGGGTTTGTGCCGATCCCTCGTTCGGAAACAAGGAAACCGAGTAACTTTCCTCCTGGGACCCCAAATGTGCACTTAGTTGGGTTAAGCTTGATATCATACCTTCTCAGGTTGGCAAAGGTTTCAGCTAGGTTAGTCAGCAGGTCAGAACCTTTGCGTGACTTAACCACTATGTCATCCATATATGCTTCCACATTCCGACTGATTTGAGTGAGCAGACACTTCTGAATCATGTGCATGAATGTGGCACCAGAATTCTTGAGGCCGAAGGGCATAGTAACATAGCAAAACATCCGAACGGGGTGATGAAAGCCGTTTTTTTCTCATCGGGTCCATACAGTCGGATCTGATGGTACTCGGAATAAGCATCCAGGAAGGATAGTCGCTCACATCCCGTAGTTGAGTCGACAATCTGGTCGATGCGGGGTAGAGGGAAATGATTTTTTGGGCAGGCCCGATTGATGTGTTTGAAGTCAATACACATTCGAAGTGAATCATCTTTCTTAGAAACTATAACAACATTGGCGAGCCACTCGGAGTGCTATATCACTCGGATAAACTTAGCAGCCAGGAGCCGAGCCACTTCCTCACCAATGGCTTTCCTCTTCTCCGTGGCGGACCGATGGAGGTATTCTTTGACGGGTTTTACTTTTGGATCGACTCGCAAACGGTGCTCAGCCAGTTCCCTGGGTACACCTGGCATGTCAGATGGTTTCCATGCAAAGATGTCTCAGTTCTCACGACGGAACTGGATGAGGGCTTCTTCCTATTTGCTGTCGAGTGTCGATGAGATATGGGTCGGAGCCGCATTGGGATCGGTCGGGTGAACATGGACTGGTTTGGTCTCTCCGGCCGACTGAAATGCGGACTCTGAAGCAAGCCTCTTAGCACGCAGCAAATCACTCGGATCTGCCATCTTCTGATATTCTTGGAACTCTACTACTGCCATCTGCTCATCTGCTATTTTTGGCCCATCTTGAAGACAATCTTCTACTCTCTGACAGTTATCGGAAACTGTTATCACGCCTCTGGGCCAGTCATCTTCATCTTGAGGTAAACATAGCACGGTTGAGCCATAAAGCTAGCATAAGCAGGTCTGCCCAGAATGGCATGATATGCACTCTCGAAATCCACTACCTCAAACGTCAACTTCTCCTTGCGGAAATTCTTCTCATCACCGAAAACCGAGTGATCTGGCCAAGTGATTCGGCTTTCTTTCCTGGAATGTTCCCATGGAACCGCATGTTACTCACGCTGAGTTTGACATCGGGATGCCCATTCCTTTGAGAGCTTCGACATACAGAATATTCAGGCCCCTGCCACCATCCATCAGGACCTTAGTCAGTCGAGTGCCCCCCATGACTGGGTCGACCACCAGCGCTTGCCGCCTAGGGGTAGCTACGTGTGCCAGGTGATTGGACTGGTCGAATGTAATGGGGACCTTTGACCACTTCAGGTATCTCGGTGTTGCCGGAGCAACCATGTTTACTTCTCTGTTAATGACCTTCAGTAGACTTTTGCTCTCAATATCGGAAAAAATCACCAAGGTGGCATTAACATTGGGATAACCACCATCATCGTCCCTATCCTCTTCTTCCTTCTCAGGATCTTTGTCCTTATCACTAGGTTTACTCTCTCGGAAGCTCTGGATTAGGAGTCGACATTGTCGAGTGGTATGCTTGGGGAGAATCAGGTTCCCCTCTTCATCTTTCTTTGTGTGAATATAGCACGGCAAATCCATCACATCATTTCCTTCCTGATCTTTCACCTTCTTGGGGGTCCAGGGCCCTTTAGGTTTCCCTTTGAACTTTCCTTGATTTCACACTGCTGCCTCGGCAGGACCTGCTGCCTCAGCCTTTCGCTTCTGCTTCCGACTGAAATTTCCTCCCCTGGTGTCCTGGGCGACTATTTTATGCTTGCCACACTAGAGTCGGTCTTCCTCTTTGCCGTTAGCGTATTTGGTAGCAATCTCCATCATCTGAGTCAAAGACATATCTCTTGTCCGACCGAATTTCAGGACGAGCTCTCTATAATGAACGCCTTCCTTGAAGGCACGGACTGCTTGGTGATCTGACACATTTTCCACTGTGTGGTGTAGAGTGATCCATCTTTGGATATAGTCCCTCAGGGTTTCATTCGGTTTCTTCACGCAACGTTGCAGCTCTAGTAGAATGGCAGGCCTCTTGCAAGTACCCTCAGATGTTCTGGTGAACACTCGGGCTAACTCATCCTAACTCAAAATACTCCCAGGGGCCAACTGAGTTAGCCAAGCTCTGGCAGACCCTTCAAGTATCAGAGGAAGGTGCTTCATGGCTACCTCATCGCTGCCATCACCGATGTGCACAACCACTCGGTAATCTTTGAGTCGAGTACGGGTTCTGACTCGCCCGTAAACTTACTGACGCCACTCGCCAGTCTAAAGTTATGGGGTATCTCAACAGCTCTGATGGCCCTTTCAAATCACTTAGGGTGGGCAACGTGGACTCTGCCTCCACTGGGTCTGTAGCGATCCAGCCTTCTCTATATGCTCTATTCGGTCGACCAGACCTTGCACAAGGATGGACCTTGCATCAAAGCCAGGTTCTCTGAGGTCGACTGGAACTCTGCGGTCATTCCCGTACGGACGCCTATCATCATTGCGCCAGGGCGCGTATTAACCGTCCCTCAGAAGGGGCGAAGGTGCTCGACAGTAGTTGTCGCAGGTGTACTCATGATCATACTCGCCATGAGCTCTTCCCAAGTACCGATCCTGGCGGTGATCACGGCCTCCCTATCACAAAGGGGACCTAGTACTTGTTGGAAATATGCCCTAGAGGCAATAATAAATTAGTTATTATTACTATATTTCCTTATTCATGATAATCATTTATTATCCATGCTATAGTTGTATTGATAGGAAACTCAGATACATGTGTGGATACATAGACAACACCATGTCCCTAGTAAGCCTCTAGTTGACTAGCTCATTGATCAATAGATGGTTACGGTTTCCTGACCATGGACATTGGATGTTGTTGATAACGGGATCACATCATTAGGAGAATGATGTGATGGACAAGACCCAATCCTAAACCTAGCACAAAGATCGTGTAGTTCGTATGCTAAAGCTTTTCTAATGTCAAGTACCATTTCCTTAGACCATGAGATTGTGCAACTCCCGGATACCGTAGGAATGCTTTGGGTGTACCAAACATCACAAAGTAACTGGGTGGCTATAAAGGTGCACTACGGGTATCTCCAAAAGTGTCTGTTGGGTTGGCACGAATCGAGGCTGGGATTTGTCACTCCGTGCGACGGAGAGGTATCTCTGGGCCCACTCGGTAGCACATCATCATAATGTGCACAATGTGACCAAGGGGTTGATCATGGGATGATGTGTTACGGAACGAGTAAAGAGACTTGCCAGTAACGAGATTGAACAAGGTATCGGGATACCGACGATCGAATCTCGGGCAAGTACTATACCGGAAGACAAAGGGAATTGAATACGGGATTGATTGAATCCTCGACATCGTGGTTCATCCGATGAGATCATAGTGGAACATGTGGGAGCCAACAAGGGTATCCAGATCCCGCTGTTGGTTATTGGCCGGAGAGTTGTCTCGGTCATGTCTACATCTCTCCCGAACCCGTAGGGTCTACACACTTAAGGTTCGATGACGCTAGGGTTATAGGGAATAGATGTACATGGTTACCGAATGTTGTTCGGAGTCCCGAATGAGATCCCAGACATCACGAGGAGTTCCGGAATGGTCCGGAGCTAAAGATTTATATATGAGAAGTCCTACTTTGGTCACCAGAAAAGTTTCGAGTTCTATCGGTAACGTACCGGGACCACCGGGAGGGTCTCGGGGGTCCACCAAGTGGGGCCACCAGCCCCAGAGGGCTGCATGGGCCAAGTGTGGGAGGGGACCAGCCCAGGTGGGCTGGTGCACCCCCCCACCAGGGCCCAAGGCGCCTAGGGTTTGGGGAGGGGGCGCCTCCACCTTGCTTGGGGGGCAAGTTTCCCCCTCTCCCCCCTTGGCCGCACCCTAGATGGGTTTTGGGGCTGCCGCCACCCCTAGGGAGGGAACCCTAGATGGGGGCGCAGCCCCTCCCCTTCCCCTATATGTACTTGAGGTATTGGGGGGCTACAAACACATGAGTTTTCCTCTCCTTGGCACAGCCCTACCTCTCTCCCTCCTCATCTCCCGCGGTGCTTCGCGAAGCCCTGCAGGATTGCCACGTTCCTCCACCACCACCACGCCGTCGTGCTGCTGTTGGATGGAGTCTTCCCCAACCTCTCCCTCTCTCCTTGCTGGATCAAGGCATGGGAGACGTCACCGGGCTGCATGTGTGTTGAACGCGGAGGTGCCGTCCGTTTGGCACTAGGATCATCGGTGATTTGGATCACGACGAGTACGACTCCATCAACCCCGTTCACTTGAATGCTTCTGCTTAGTGATCTACAAGGGTATGTAGATGCAGTCTCCTTCCCCTCATTGCTAGATTACTCCATAGATCGATCTTGGTGTTGCATAGAAAATTTTGAATTTCTGCTACGTTCCCCAATAGTGGTATCAGAGCTAGGTCTATGCGTAGTTTCTATGCACGAATAGAACACAAGTTGTTGTGGGTGTTGATTTTTGTTCAATATGCTTACCGTTACTAGTCCAATCTTGTTTCGACGGTATTGTGGGATGAAGCGGCCCGGACCGACCTTACACGTACACTTACGTGAGACAGGTTCCACTGACTGACATGCACTTGTTGCATAAGGTGGCTAGCGGGTGCCAGTCTCTCCTACTTTAGTCGGATCAGATTCAATGAAAAGGGTCCTTATGAAGGGTAAATAGCAATTGGCATATCACGTTGTGGTTTTTGCGTAGGTAAGAAACGTTCTTGCTAGAAACCCATAGCTGCCACGCAAAACATGCAAACAACAATTAGAGGACGTCTAACTTGTTTTTGCAGGGTATGCTATGTGATGTGATATGGCCAAAAAGAATGTGATGAATGATATGTGATGTATGAGATTGATCATGTTCTTGTAATAGGAATCACGACTTGCATGTCGATGAGTATGACAACCGGCAGGAGCCATAGGAGTTGTCTTAATTTATTGTATGAACTGCGTGTCATTAAACAATGCCATGTAATTACTTTACTTTATTGCTAAACCTTTAGCCATAGTAGTAGAAGTAATAGTTGGCAAGACAACTTCATGGAGACACGATGATGGAGATCATGATGATGGAGATCATGGTGTCATGTCGTTGACGATGATGCTCATGGATCGCCGAAGATGGAGATCAAAAGGAGCAAAATGATATTTGCCATATCATGTCACTATTTGATTGCATGTGATGTTTATCATGTTTATGCATCTTATTTGCTTAGAACGACGGTAGTAAATAAGATGATCCCTCATAATAATTTCAAGAAAGTGTTCCCCCTAACTGTGGACCGTTGCGAAAGTTCGTTGTTTTGAAGCACCACGTGATGATCGGGTGTGATAGATTCTAACGTTCACATACAACGGGTGTAAGCCAGATTTACACACGCAATACACTTAGGTTGACTTGATGAGCCTAGCATGTACAGACATGGCCTCGGAACACGGAAGACTGAAAGGTTGAACATGAGTCGTATAGAAGATACGATCAACATGAAGATGTTCACCGATGATGAATAGTCCGTCTCACGTGATGATCGGACACGGCCTAGTTGACTCGGATCATGTAATCCCTTGGATGACTAGAGGGATGTCTATCTGAGTGGGATCATAAGATGAACTTAATTATCCTGAACATAGTCAAAAGATCCTTGCAAATTATGTCGTAAGCTCGCGCTTTAGTTCTACTGTTTAGATATGTTCCTAGAGAAAATTCAGTTTAAAGTTGATAGTAGCGATTATGCGGACGAGGTACGTAAACTGAAAATTGTCCTTGTTGCTTCGAAGAAGGCTTATGTCCTTAATGCATCGCTCAATGTGCAGAACCTCGAACGTCGTCTGTGGATGTTGCGAACATCTGACATACACGTTTTGATAACTACGTGATAGTTCAGTTAAATTGCTTAGAGTTGAGGCACCAAAGACGATTTCGAAACATCGCGGAACATATGAGATGTTTCGAGGGCTGAAATTGGGATTTTAGGCTCGTCCCACGTCAAGAGGTATAAGACCTCCGACGATTTTCTTAGCCTACAAACTAAGGGAGAAAAGCTTAATCGTTGAGCTTGTGCTCAGATTATCTGAGTACCACAATCACTTGAATCGAGTGGGAGTTAATCTTCCAGATGAGATAGTGATGTTTTTCCAAAGTCATTGCCACCAAGCTGCTAGAGCTTCGTGATGAACTATAACATATCAGGGATAGATATGATGATCCTTTAGAGATTCGTGATGTTTGACACTGCAAAAGTAGAAATCAAGAACGAGCATCAATTTTTGCTGGTTGGTGAAACCACTAGTTTCAAGAAGGGCAAGGGCAAGAAGGGATACTTCATGAAAAGGCAAATCAGTTGTTGCTCTAGTGGAGAAACCCGAGGTTTAACCCAAACCCGAGACTAAGTGCTTCTGTAATAAGGGAACAGTCACTGGAGCAGAATTACCCTAGATACTTGGTAGATGAGAAGGCGGGCAAGGTCGATAGAAGTATATTGGATATACATTATGGTAATGTGTACTTTACTAGTACTCCTAGTAGCACCAGGGTATTAGATACCGGTTCGGTTGCTAAGTGTTAGTAACTCGAAATAAAAGACTGCAGAGTAAAAGGAGACTAGCTAAAGGTGAGCTGGCGATATGTGTTGGAAGTTTTTTCCAAGCTTGATGTGATCAAGCATCGCACGATCCCTCCACCATCGAGATTGGTGTTAAACCTAAATAATTGTTATTTGGTGTTTGCGTTGAGCATAGACATGATTGGATTATGTCTATCACAATACGGTTATTCATTTAAGGAGAATAATGGTTACTCTGTTTATTTGAATAATACCTTCAATGGTCTTGCACCTAAAATGAATGGTTTATTGAATCTCGATCGTAGTGATACACATGTGCATGCCAAAAGATATAAGATAGTAATGATAGTACCACCTACTTGTGGCACTGCCATGTAAGTCATATTGGTATAAAACGCATGAAGAAGATCCATGTTGATGGATCTTTGGACTCACTCGTTTTTGAAAAGTTTGAGACATGCGAACCATGTCTATTGGTGTATATGCATGAAGAAACTCCATGCAAATGGACCGTTTGGACTCACTTGATTTTGAATCACTTGAGACATGCAAATCATACCACACGGGCAAGATGACTGAAAGCCTCGTTTTCAGTAAAATGGAACAAGAAGGCAACTTGTTGGAAATAATACATTTTGATGTGTGCAGTCCAATGAGTGCTAAGGCACGAAGTGGATATCGTTATGTTCTTACTTCACGGATGATTTGAGTAGATACTGAGTATATTTACTTGATGAAACACAAGTCTGAATTATTGAATGGTTCAAGTAATTTCAGAGTGAAGTTGAAGATCATCGTGACAGGAGGATAAAATGTCTATGATATGATCATATAGATGAGTATCTGAGTTACGAGCTTTGGCACGCAATTAAGACATTGTGGAAATTGCTTCACAATTAATACCGCCTGGAACACCATAGTGTGATGGTGTGTCCGAACATCATAGTTGCACCCTATTGGATATGGTGCGTACAATGATGTCTCTTATCGAATTACCACTATCGTTCATGGGTTAGGCATTAGAGACAATCACATTCACTTTAAATAGGGCACCACGTAACTCCGTTGAGACGACACCGTATGAACTATGGTTTGGAGAAACCTAAGCTGTCGTTCCTTAAAAGTTTGGGGCTGCGACGCTTATGTGAAAAGGTTTCAGTTGATAAGCTCGAACCCAAAGCCGACAAAATGCATCTTCATAGGACACCCAAATCAGTTGGGTATACCTCCTAATTCAGATCCGAAAGCAATAGGGATTGTTTCTTGAATCTGGTCCTTTCTTGAGGAAAAGTTTGTCTCGGAAAGTTGAGTGGGAGGATGGTGGATACTTGATGAGGTTATTGAACCGTCAGTTCAACTAGTGTGTAGCAGGGCACAGGAAGTTGTTCCTGTGGCGCCTACACCAATTGAAGTAGAAGCTTATGATAGTGATCATGAAACTTCGGATCAAGTCACTACCAAACCTCGTAGGACGACAAGGATGCGTACTACTTCAGAGTGGTACGTACTCCTGTCTTGGAGGTCATGTTACTAGACAACAATGAACCTACGAGCTATGGAGAAGCGATGGTGGGCCCGGATTCCAAAATGGCTCGAGGCCATATAATCCGAGAGAGGATCCATGTATGAAAACAAAGTGTAGACTTTGGAAGAACTACTTAATGGTCGTAAGGCTATTGGGTACAGATGGATTCTAAGAGGGAAGACAGACAATGATGGTATGTGTCGCCATTAAGAAAGCTCAGCTTGTCGCTAAGATGTTTCCGACAAGTTCAAGGAGTTGACTGCGATGAGACATTCTCACTCGTACTGATGCTAAGAGTCTGTTGGAATCCTATTAGCAGTTACTGCATTATTTATGAAATCTTGCAGATAGGATGTCAAAACATTGTTGCCTCGACGATTTTCTTGAGGAAAGGTTGTGTGTGATACAACCAGCAGGTTTTGACAATCCGGAAAGATGCTAACAAGTATGCAAAGCTCTAGCAATCCTTCTAAGGACTGGAGTAAGCATCTCAGAGATGGAATATACACTTTGATGAGATAATCAAAGATTTTGGGTTTATACAAAGTTTATGAGAAACTTGTATTTCCAAAGAAGTGAGTGGGAGCACTATAGTATTTCTGATGAGTATATGTTGTTGACATATTGTTGATCAGAAATGATGTAGAATTTCTGGAAAGCATATAGGGTTATTTGAAAAGTTTTTTTCATTAGAAAACCTGGATTAAGCTGCTTGAACATTGAGCATCAAGATCTATGAGGATAGATCAAAAATGCTTAATGGTACTTTCGAATGAGCACATACCTTGACATGATCTTGAAGGTGTTCAAGATGGATCAGTCAAAGAAGGAGTTCTTGCGTGAGTTGTAATGTATGAAGTTAAGACTTAAAGCTCGACCACGGCAGAATAGAGAGAAAGGACAAAGGTCATCCCCTATGCTTAGACGTAGGCTCCATAGTATGCTATGCTGTGTACCGCACCTGATGTGTGCCTTGCCACATGTCTGGCAAGAGGGTACAAAGGTGATCAAGGAGTGGATCACCAGATAGCGGTCAAAATTGTCCTTGCAGTAATAAGGACATGTTTCTCGATTATGGAGGTGATAAAGAGTTCGGCGTAAAGGGTTACGTTGATGCAAGCTTTAACACCTATCCGAATGACTCTGAGTAGAAAAACGGATACGTATAGTGGAGCAACCATTTGGAATAGCTCCAAGTGGAGCGTGGAAGCAGCATTTACAATATGACCTAGAGATTTGCGAAGTACATACGGATCTGAACGTTGCAGACTCGTTGACTAAAACCTCTCTCACAAGCAAAACATGATCAAACCCCAGAACTCATATTGTCTTAATCACATGATGATGTGAACTAGTTTAGACACTAGTAAACTCTTTGGATGTTGGTCACATGGCGATGTGACCTGTGAGTGTTAATCACATGGCGATGTGAACTAGATTATTGACTCTAGTGCAAGTGGGAGACTGTTGGAAATATGCCCTAGAGGCAATAATAAATTAGTTATTATTACTATATTTCCTTGTTCATGATAATTGTTTATTATCCATGCTATAGTTGTATTGATAGGAAACTTAGATACATGTGTGGATACATAGACAACACCATGTCCCTAGTAAGCCTCTAGTTGACTAGCTCATTGATCAATAGATGGTTACGGTTTCCTGACCATGGACATTGGATGTCGTTGATAACGAGATCACATCATTAGGAGAATGATGTGATGGACAAGACCCAATCCTAAGCCTAGCGCAAAGATCGTGCAGTTCGTATGCTAAAGCTTTTCTAATGTCAAGTATCATTTCCTTAGACCAGGAGATTGTGCAACTCCCGGATACCGTAGGAATGCTTTGGGTGTACCAAACATCACAATGTAACTGGGTGGCTATAAAGGTGCACTACGGGTATCTCCGAAAGTGTCTGTTGGGTTAGCACGAATCGGGACTGGGACTTGTCACTCCGTGTGACGGAGAGGTATCTCTGGGCCCACTCGATAGGACATCATCATAATGTGCACAATGTGACCAAGGGGTTGATCACGGGATGATGTGTTACAGAACGAGTAAAGAGACTTGCCGGTAACGAGATTGAACAAGGTATCAGGATACCGACGATCGAATCTCGGGCAAGACAAAGGGAATTGAATACGTGATTGATTGAATCCTCGACATCGTGGTTCATCCGATGAGATCATTGTGGAACATGTGGGAGCCAACATGGGTATCCAGATCCCGCGGTTGGTTATTGGCCAGAGAGTTGTCTCGGTCATGTCTACATGTCTCCCGAACCCGTAGGGTCTACACACTTAAGGTTCAATGATGCTAGGGTTATAAGGAATAGATGTACGTGGTTACCGAATGTTGTTCGGAGTCCCGGATGAGATCCCGGAGGTCATGAGGAGTCCCGGAATGGTCCGGAGGTAAAGATTTATATATGGGAAGTCCTACTTTGGTCACCAGAAAAGTTTCAGGTTCTATCGGTATCGTAAAGGGACCACCGGGAGGGTCCCCGGGGTCCACCAAGTGGGGCCACCAGCCCCAGAGGGCTGCATGGGCCAAGTGTGGGAGGGGACCAGCCCAAGTGGGCTGGTGCACCCCCCCACCAGGGCCCAAGGCACCTAGGGTTTGGGGAGGGGGCGCCTCCACCTTGGTTGGGGGGGCAAGTTTCCCCCTCTTCCCCCCTTGGCCGCACCCTAGATGGGTTTTGGGGCTGCCGCCACCCCTAGGGAGGGAACCCTAGATGGGGGCACAGCCCCTCCCCTTCCCCTATATATACTTGAGGTATTGGGGGGCTGCAAACACATGAGTTTTCCTCTCCTTGGCGCAACCCTACCTCTCTCCCTCCTCATCTCCCGGGGTGCTTGGAGAAGCCCTGCAGGATTGCCACGCTCCTCCACCACCACCACGCCGTCGTGCTGCTGCTGGACGGAGTCTTCCCCAACCTCTCCTTCTCTCCTTGCTAGATCAAGGCATGGGAGACGTCACCGAGTTGCATGTGTGTTGAACGCGGAGGTGTCGTCCGCTCAGCACTAGGATCATCGGTGATTTGGATCACGACGAGTACGACTCCATCAACCCCGTTCACTTGAACGCTTCCGCTTAGCAATCTACAGGGGTATGTAGATGCACTCTCCTTCCCCTCGTTGCTAGATTACTCCATAGATTGATCTTGGTGTTGCATAGAAAATTTTGAATTTCTGCTACGTTCCCCAACAGTACTGTGACCCGACTGAACGTTGTCCGCTCTCACTGATCTGTTGTGGATTCTGTTCTGCGATTGGGAAACAGTGGAGTTCTGGTCTCCCGCTGCTCAGAGCAGCGCTCTGATATGTTCCAGGCCTCTCCCAACCTCTGATCGGGATGACTGAATAGACTCTGCAATACATGCAGCAGTTGCCAAATTCTGAATCGGTGTACGGAATACCTGAGTTTTCGACAGAAATAACTGTCGTGGACGTCGACTGGATTCGGGGATCAGTTGACGAGCATGCTCGTCGGGAGAATGTTGGAGATTCTCCAGATGAGTGCGCTCAGCCAGAGTGGCTAGGCGCACTGCCTCCAAGGCCCGGGCCTTGGCGGTTTCCCATAAGATGGGGGTCTGGAGAGCGTCCAAGTTGCGGCGGTGCAGCTCCTCCCTGTGCTGCGAGCTAAGAGGTTGGGGCTGGTACTCTACATGGTCGAGTGATGGACCAGCACTCCTGCCGCCGTCGCCGCTGCGACGGAAGCCAGGCGGACCATGATGGGAGTCGACCATGAGGACCTCCGCCGCGGGATCACAACTCCCGCTCTTAGAAAGAGTATCTGCGAAGTCTGTCGACAGATCGACCGATCCGCAAGAATACATGTCAGGCTCAATAGCTGCGACTTGGGGGGTGAAGATTTCACGAGCCACTGCATGTCTCGCCCATCGCTGGAGCCGCAAATGGCCAGATCGCTTGCGGCAGCGTCCAGCGGAGTGAGTCGACAACGCGATGGCCGACTGGTATGGTGAAGATGGCTGCCTGAGGGGGACGCCGCAGGAAATCGCGTGGAAGTGCGCCGAGCCGCAAGCCGGAAGGGCCTCGACATTGAGGGGAGCCTCCTGGAGCCAGGCAGAATCGTCGGCGACGAAAATGAGCACGCTGAGACGGATCTTGCGGCCCATGCCCAAATCGCCACCGGAAACCATGCTGATGAAGGTCGAAGAAAATGCAACCTCGCCGGAAGTCGCTAAGATGCTTTGCCCCCATGGTGGGCGCCAACTATCGTGGTACTAAGTCTGACAGTAAGTATAGGGGGTACGTATGGGGAGGCAAGGTCCTAGCTATGGCAAGGTTGTACGCAAGTGTTTACGAGTTCAGGCCCCTCTCGGAGGAGGTAAAAGCCCTATGTCTCGGTGACTGGAGGCGGTCGACTGGATTATATGAGCATGTGTGTGTTACAGGGGGTGTGAACCCTTGTGCCAGAGGAGGGGGGTGGCTTATATAGAGTTTGCCTGGACCCCAGCCATCCCCCGTTACAGAGGGTTCAATGTACATAAAGATTGGGGCGTTACTCGTAACGCCAGCCTTAAGTGCCTTCAATGACCTTAAAGACTATGGAGTGAATGCTCGCCCGTTGCTGTTCTGACTGACTTCTAGTCTTTAGTAGGTCGAGTGATTTCTTGTATGGTCGAGTGGTTGGCTGGTCGTGTGACTTCGGGAAGGAGGGGTACCCGAGTGGTTCATTGGTCGAGTGGATTGCAGTCGACGCCTTTACTGGGTACTCCCTGTTGCCTCTTGAGCTTCTTTGCTTCTAGGGTAGTGACCTTAGGTAGGGCGTATAGGTCAGGTCGATGACCCAACCCTAGGTCCGTATCCTCATCAGGTGGTCTAGAGTAGGATGGCACAATGGTGGTGCAAGCTGGGAACAAAATGCAAATGCTGGGAATGATTCTAGTAACTGGGGAAAAACTCAACAGACGAGAGTGATTCCACTGTTTGAATGGTTACAGCATAATCGAGGAAGCTAAGAGCAAATCCCAATTAATGCTGATGATGAAGCCTATTGCTTGCACATGCTCTCAAGAACTTGAGCATTTCCATATTCATCAAGGTTTTACCAATATCCGTGCCTGGATCCTGGCAACACTTCATACCACCATGATAAATAAACATGGAGAATGCAGATGCAAAGGAAGACAACACTTTCTCAGATTTCACCTTAGCAATGCCAAGGAAACAAAACCTGGATGATCGACCGAGAGACATTTAGCACCCCGCTTATAATGTTCTCCTTGATGTTCTAGCTACCATGGTTATGCTTAAAACATCAACATGGCCATCAAATAAAGGCCGGACTTTGGGAGCACAAAATCCATAAGGAACAACTTCTAGAATAAGTCGCACAAGATCCTCATGGAGAAGATTGTCAAATTGCTCAATCAAGATACTACAATAATAGATCTTCCAGCTAGGTGTGTCCACTTTACCGGAACATATATCATGGTTCTTGGAAAAGTTCCAACCATCATATCTGCCTGAGATTCACATCTGGTTGGTGTCAGGATATTCCAGACTCAAAATGTCTGAAAGTGAAAAGCCGCAACACAAATCAACGAGATGACATTGCAAGATTCTCGGGAAACAAACTACGGTAGTAGGCTCCAAAACATGAGTTGGTTCTGCTAGACATACATGAACACGATGTCCCAGACAAGCATGACCACGTAGTAGTCTTATAATAAAACACTACCGAGTTCCGGTTGGGAACCATCATCGAGGATAGCAAAGTCCTTACTTAAGTCATGATTAGCTCTTAAGAAGGAACTTCTTATCCTTGAACAAATCAATCAGTGGCTTGGTGTGCTAGGAAACACATATGGATTGGAGGCGGCCAACCTATCAAACCATAAA
Organism: Triticum dicoccoides; assembly: GCF_002162155.2. Classification (NCBI taxonomy): domain Eukaryota; kingdom Viridiplantae; phylum Streptophyta; class Magnoliopsida; order Poales; family Poaceae; genus Triticum; species Triticum dicoccoides. The sequence continues at coordinate 370,580,477 of NC_041391.1, read as the reverse complement.
GTACTTCACACATAGGCATGTCTAACTTGGGACGATTCCAGAGGAAGTTAAAACATGCTTTCTCGAATTCACGGCGGCAACTTGCACCGAATGGACATGAATTAGAGGAAGTCACTTATTTCATCCAACATATACTTCATGAACGGGACATGAAGGTAATGCTTATAAAAGTTTCCAATACTAGCTGGATGTTCAACACGTATCATGGAGAAGATAGAAATGTTGTCGATGGGCTCAACATCAATTCATCCAGGTTTCCATATAAGTGGAATTCCACAATTATGTGAACAAGGTGATAGCATTGGTCAAACCCGAAATACATAATGGTGTATGCTTGAGGAACAACCACGAGTAAGACAACATTACGAATGTTGTTGGTTCTGACTTGATTTGACGATAGCCCATACTCAAATCAAAGGTTTGGGTAAGACAATAGATCCAACAATTGACCACAAGGATCAATCAATGAAGATATCATCTTTCTTCAACACACACGCACAAGGATATCCCTTTGGATTGAACTAAGTCGGACAAGCTTTTATCTTCCAACTCTCCAAGTTGTTGTTTAGCTTAACCAACTTGCTCAGGGTATCCAACACAGATTCTTGTAGAAAGGGTGGTTTCGAAAACCAACATCATCACGAACTCAACATAACGGTCAGGGAACAACCTGGTGATACTTCCGAGAAGATATTCAGAAAATCACGAACCACCGGTATGCTATTAAGCTCGAGAACAATCTTGCTTTTCAAGGCAAGACGATATGATCAAAAGAGCAAGGGATTGACAAAATTCTAAATCGTTGATCGAAGGGTGCACCGGAAATAAGGACTAGGTAGCACAATCACGCTTGGAATGATGATTCAATAACCAACACGCTAAGAACAAAATTATTGTCCTTTAACTACCAAGCAACAAGGTTGCTAGGAGTATTGATTTCGCACATCATGGTTCACCTATCGGCATTCCGGTTGCAACAACATGGGGACCGAGGAATGAACAACGATGGTGAGAAGTATCTCTGTATCAAGAGTTCATAGGATGGTGTGCAATTCCCATGGTATTCTTGATATAAAGATGGTAATACTCCAAGGTAGAACAGAACAAGAGCTAGATTAGCATTTTGATCTGCGGAGCACAACTGCTTTGACCAAATCTTGGATATGGATGAGGTTCTGGAATTTGTTTCTCCTAGTCATTCTGGAACAGAATGGCTTGACGGGCCACAAGAATAATAAGCACCAATGAACACGAATGCAGAACTACTCCTGACTATCAATTGATAGACGAAGGTCAGAAACAACTAGAAGGGAACAACTCAAAGGAACATATGGTTTTATGAGTTGTGGATGCATAGATCAGTATGTCGAACCAAGTTCAACAGGTTTCTTCTGGATAACCCATGCAGATAGGTAGGTTTGGCAGAGTCGCAATATAGAATGGGGAACTCATCAGAGCACTCTTGTTGTGATCTCTTGGTTCAAGAACTTCTGCCATCCGCAGTTCATGGTATTTGTAAGAACGATATACCACGGAACTCCCGGACTATCACAAAGGTTACTAATAACCTAAATGAACGAGCAAACACTATCAACATGAAGTGAGTAGGGTGAGTCTCGGTTTCAGAAACCCGGAAATAGAATACCTACTAACTAAATGGCATCACGGGATGCTTTTGAGGATAACGGCCAGAATCATCACACTGGGAACACAAAACCTGGCAAGATTACTAGATGATCCCCTAAGACATCTAGGGTCGTAATAATAGCTCCAACATATACGTCGAGGCAATAGAGTACCTCAACTCAGCAATTAGTGTGATTAACCTGGCCTAAAGGAACATTGAAACCATAGGGACAAGATTTTGCAAATGCATCAGATTGTTTAGAAACCTAGGACGACTCAGACAACATAACGTATGTAAATGCTCAAAAAGATTTGAGACATCCTGCAAAATGGTGGCATAACCACTCAGCATCATAATATTAAGGTTCCGAGATCAACTGTCAACACACGAAAGTAGTAGCAACTGAACTGAGGATTAAATCCATCCTATAAGTCTAAGGATTAGTAACACGTGATCCTGATAGAAGGAAGAGAAGCCTAGTTCCCTAACATCGTAGAAAAGATAAGATGACTCGGATCAGAAGGGCATAAGGGATACAGAGTAAAAATTGCCTTACGTTCCCATCCACAATCAACTCCCTTATATAACTAAAGAATTTCTAGACTCAACTACGACCAGTTTGGCTTGGTAATCCTACAGGCAGTCAGTCTCTGATACCAAAGCTGTCAGGACCCCGATCCTAAGTCACACCGATCTAGCATGTAACACATCATATCACTTTGCGGCCTCACGCATGGTATTCCCATGGGTGCCACCTTACCTGGACTGGGACCGTTTGCGCCTTTTGGCTCATGTATATGATAGTGCTGCTAGCATCCATATGACAAAGAACCCGGACCGACATGACTAGTCGTAAACCCAAGGTGGCACTAACTTACAGGGACAGGCATACATGACCCAGCAAAGAACGTGTTGATCAACAACATATGAACGCAAGTCGGAGCAAGCTAAAGGCACTTAAAGGAACAACATATGACATTTCCCCAAAGTGACGGACACAGGAACGAAGAAGGACACATGCCGGCCAGCCTAAGTGTTCCGGAGCAGTAGCAAGCTACCATGGCTCAGTGGAAGCACTAGGAGATATTTCCCAGTAAGAGAGGCTTCCAAGAATAAACAACTAGGTTGTTGGATCCCACATATACCAATCATTTAAATAACATACACACAATATGCTCGACATGTGCAAATACAACATGGCATCACAGCATGGATCTACAACTCAAGTATTTATTCAATAGGCTCCGAGGAGCCAAGTATTACAATCATGGGTATCATGACCCAACATTCAGAGCATACAAGCAACCGAAGCACCACATGTCTGAGTACAGACAACTACAAATGAAAAGGGCTGAGAAGCCTGACTATCTACAAGATCCCTCCGAGCCACAAGATCATAGCTGAGGTAACAAGCTAAACACCGAAGTCCACGCGAAACTACTAGTGAGACTGAAGTCTCTCTGCAAAAAACAAAAAATAGGCAAACGTGAGTACAAATGTACCCAGCAAGACTTACATCAGAACTAACTACATATGCATCAGTAGCAACAAAGGGATGGTGGGGTTTAACTGCAGCAAGCCAGCTTTGACTCAGTGGCTATCCTGAAATACAACTACAAGTAACTCCTTTGAGGTGGCAAACATGAGTCCACATATTCACCATATCAATACACCAGTATGGATCCGCTCCCGTCTACCTATGAGAAGGCCATCCATAGCACTCAAGCTTATCTTGCGCATTTCACTTATCTATGAACTGTATAGGAAACCCATAGGTCCTTTACCGTGGACATGGCTATTCGAATAGATCATATTAACCCTGCCACTTACCGCCATGTACATGTCATGTATCTCGGCAACCTTCAAGTGGAAGCCTGGCGAGGGTGTCGGCCATGACCTGACTAACCACACAAGTCTCTAGTCCAACTTTATCGCCTATTCAGGTTCCATCCGCAAGGAGATCCGGTCGGGGTGTCTCTCACGGCCCCAAACGATGTGAGCAGGGTTCCCAAGCCCACCATCCGTGTGCCACTTGGTACACCGTGCCACTGCACCTAGTCTATTCCAAGCCCACCTATACTGGGTGCCACTTGGTAGACTACTAGCACTACCTGCAAACACCAGAAACTAGTTGCAACTCCTAGATAGAGATCAAGTTGATTAATAAGTCGAGAGGGGTCGAGTTACCGGAACCCAATGTGTGGTAGCAACTGTTCATGGATAACTAACATAGAACTCAGTTCCTGAGGACGGTTTCAATGATACAACCCACCATGTACTCCTACATAGCCTCTAACCGCTACATTTGCCAAATAGTGTTCACACACTTAGCTCACACATAGTAGGACAGGTTCACATACCTCCAATTCATCCCCGATGAATCAGACCTGACTTAACTCTAAGCAGTAGCAGGCATGACAAACAAGCATGAATGAGTTGGCATATCAGGGATCAAACAACTCCTACTCATGCTAGTGGGCTTCATCTACTTACTGTGGCAATGACAGGTCATGCAGAGGAAAGGGGTTCAACTACTGCAGCATGTAACAGTTGAATCATTGTCGTCCTAATGCAGTAAAGGAGAGCATGATCGAGAGAATGGGATTGTATCGGAATGAACAAGGGGGTTTTGCTTACTTGGCACGTCTGAAGATAGTATAATTCTTCACCGGTGTAATCGAGCTCATCGTGGAAACCACGTCTACTGAGAGGGGACAAATACCGGCAAACAAGAAAGTACACAATCAATGCAATGCAACAATGTGATGCATGATCATGACATGGCAATATGCTATGGTTGAGCTAATGCAACTAAAACCGGATGGGTTTGAGTCATTTTGAACCAAAGGTTCAATCCCAAACTCATCTTATGAACTTAAATAGTGCCTTATCATGTTTTGCACTAAACATCAAGGTTAAGTTGTTTTAACATGCATGAAAACAGTACATATGAATAGAGTGGATTTTTATGATCATTTTTAATATATAAATTATTTCATTCTGAGTTACATTTGAATTTATATGAATTTTTGAAGTTTTGGATATTTTCTAGAATTTCTGAATTATTTTAAATCCAGAAAATGATTAACCGCGTCATAAGTGTGTCATGCTGACATCACCAGGTCAACAGACCCGGTCCAGGTCAAACCTGACCGGTGGGACCCGCGTGTCAGTGGCTAACTAAGCTAACCTAGTTTAATTAGTTGTCACACCCTAGCTAGTTCATGCATTAGAGTGCTTGCATCATGTCTACATTGATCATAAACTTGGAAATGGGGATGACAGAACCCCCTGAAATCAACTAGGGTTTACTAAAATTATATTCAATGAACCTGAAATGCCCTTCTAAAATGTTCATCATCTTTGCCTTGGTCTTAAACCTCTGACAAAAATGGTGCACAATTTTCTAGAACATCCTAAGGTCACTGGATTAAATCATATGTTAATTGCATTTGGGCATTTAAATGCTAGTAAATATTTTAAATGTCCAAATAATCCCAAACAAAAATGTTTAATGTTGGATATAGTGGGCATGTGCACTTTGGTGATTTTTGAAAGTGCCTAGGTATTTTTAGAAATTCCACAAACTTGCAGAAATAAAAGAAAACAGAAAATAAAAGGAAAAGGTTCTTACCTGGCCGAATCCTCCACCCGGCCCACCTGGCGGCCCAGCACTGTGCTAGCCCGTGCCAGCCAGCTGCTTCGTCCCCGCCAGGCAGGCAGGGAGGTGACACTGGCATGCGCACGTTTGCCACGGCGCCACCTGCTTGCCGCTCTGCCCCCTGGACGCCTGGTCAACCTCCACGTCGCCCCCTCGACCCCCTGGACACCTCCATTCGCCCCCAACGCCTCTCCCTCGCTCCCCTCCACCATGGCAGGCGCAGACACGAAGGTGTCGCCCTGAGGATGCCACACAACCCCCTCGATCACCTCTCACTTTCCCCTTTCTCCCCGGACCTCCTCCCCCTCCTCTGGCACTCTCCCTCGCACCACCCGAGAGTCGCCGTCGCTGCCGCTCGCTGTTGCCGCGGCCAGAGCCACCTTCTCGACCTCCGCCAGAGTCGAGAAGCTCCGCCTCGTCTGCCTCATCCTCTCCATCGAATCAGGCGACGCTGTCACATCCCTAGTTCTGACAATGCCTAGTGCATGCATTAGAGTGTTACATCATGTTTAAATTTCATTTAAACCTGAGATGGGGATTGACTAAGCCCTAGCACCAAATGAATTCAACTAGGGTCAAAATAAAACCTTTTTCATTGAACTCAAAATGTCCTCTAAAAATGTTCAACATTTCTGGTTTGAGGTGGAAGCATCTACCAAAAATGGTTTATATTTTTGCAGGACATATTTGGTCACTGAATTAAATCATATAGTATTTTCATTTGGGCATTTAAATGCTATTAAATATTTCAAATGCTCAAATAATCATAAACTAAAATGTTTACTGTTGGATATATTCTAAACAGTAGCCATGATTAGTTTCATGATTTTTGAAAGTGTCTGAGTATTTTTAATAAAGCCCTAAATTTACAGAATAATAGAAAACTGAGATAATTAGAAAAAGAGAGATAGAGAAAGAAGTACCTGGCGCTCACCTCGCAGCCCACCTGGCCCAACTCCAGTGGCCCAGCCCACCATCATAGCTTCTCCTGTCGTCTTCGTCCTCGGACAGAAGGACGAGCGTGTGGCCGCGGCGCGCGCGCCCGCGCCCGAGCCACCTCCTGCTTGCCGCCCCGCCCCGGATCGGCTAAGGATGCCACGACACCCCCCTGGAACCCCCTCGTCCGCTCCCTTGCCTCCCTGCTCTCTCCCTCTCACTCCCCTGCTCTTTTTCCCCTCATGGCCGAAGCCGCCATGGCCACTCCGCTGAGAAACACCACGGCCAGCCACTCCCTCGCTCCCTCTCCGTGTTCCCGAGATCCGTATCGCCTCCAGCGTCATCCTCACCAAACCAAGCATCACCGGAAGCCCTGCAATGCCGGCGCCATCATCTTCTTCTTCCTCGGGCACCGAAGGCCGTCATCGTCGATTCGTCGCCGTCGTCGCTTCCCCGAGCTCGTTGACCACCTCGACGTGACCACTGTGAGCTCATGATCCGTTTCCCCCTATTACCGCACTCGATAGCGCTCTATAGTCGCGTATGTCGCCGAGCCCGAAAGCTCACCGCCGCCAGCCATGTCGCCGTCGTGGCTGCAGACGCCGTAGCTCGTGCCTGGGCGCGTCATAGTACTCGGTTTGCTCCCAGGAGATGACCCCGACCACCAGCTGGACCTGCCGTGCACCAGAACTCCGAACCCGCGCTCGCCCGAACTCCGGTCGCCGCCGCGGGCCCCGTTCCGGTGAGCTCGGGCCACCTCAGCCCCTGCCGTTTGCACAGATGGATGCGGGCGACTCCCAGCTCCATGTAGACGCCCTCATCCGCCCCTTTGGTCGCCGGAGATGCAAACCCGAGCGTCTCCGCCGCTCTGCTTGGTCGTCGGCGGCTAGCCGCCGGTGTGTCCGACGTGGCCGCGTGATTAGTGTTAATTACGGCCAGCTAACCCCCCCAGAGCCACTGACAGCCGGGCCCCACGGCCTAACCAACCGGCTAACTAAAATAGATTAGGGTTAATCTAATTGCAGTGGCCCCACGCGTCAGTTTTGACCGCGCTAACGTGGCCGTTGACTGGGCCCACATGTTAGCGACACAAACCAGTCTGAGACACTGACGTGTGGACCCCACTGGCCAGGTTTGACCTGGACCAGCCACGTTGACCTGCTGACATCACTAATACGTCATGCTGACGCAGTATTTGTTTCTGGAATTAAAATAAATCAAAAATGATTTATAAATTTCAGATAATAACCAAAACTTCTAAAATTCATAGAAAATTAACCGTAACTCCAAATTAAATAAATTATATATGAAAAATTATCAGAAAAATTCAAGGAATCCATCTGTACCATTTTCATGCATGTTAGAACAACTTATAGATGCTGTTTAGCACAAATCAATTAAATGGCATTTAAATAATCACATATGGAGTTTGAATTTGAATCTTGTATTCAAACCAACCCCATTTAACTTGTTGCTAGATGCATTAGCCCAAAACACATTCATTTTGCCATGTCATGATCATGCATCATATTGTGCATTGCATTGATTGTGTTCCCTTCTGTGTTGCCGGTATTTGTCCCCTCTCGATAGACGTGATACCGATGATGTGATCGTTGACACTGATGAAGACTCAATGTTATCTTCAGAAGTGCCAGGCAAGCAAAACCCCCTTGTTCATTCCGATACAATCCTACTCTCTCGCTCTTGCACTCTTTTACTGCATTAGGACAACAACGATTCAACTGTTACTTGTTGCGGTAGCTGAACCCCTTTATCCTTTGCATGACCTGTCATTGCCACAGTAAATAGATGAAACCCACTAGCATGAGTAGGAGTTGTTTGAGCCCTGATGTGCCTACTCATTTATGTTTGTTGTCATGCCTGCTACTGCTTAGAGTTGAGTCGGGTCTGATTCATCGGGGATGAATCAGAGGCGTGTGAACATGTCCTACTGTGTGTGAGCTAAGTGTGTGAACACGTTTTGGTAAAGGTAGCGGTGAGAGGCCATGTAGGAGTACATGGTGGGTTGTCTCATTGCAGCCGTCCTCAGGAACTGAGTTCTGTGTTTGTGATCCATGATTCAGCTACTACCACGCATTGGGCCCGAAACCAATGGACCCTCTCGGCTTCTTAATCACCCTTGTCCTCTGTCCAGGAGTTGCAAGTAGTTTCTGGTGTTTGTAGTATGCTGGAGGCCGTGCGCAGCGCTGACCGTAGGGGTGGGCTGTGATGCGGTAGGCACGTGGCACGGTGTACCGGGCGCCTGTTTGGTGTCTCGGGAACCCTGTTCACATCGTTTGGGGCTGTGAGCGAAACTCCGGCCGGATCTCCTCATGGACGGAACCCGAATAGGCGATAAACCTGGACTAGAGACTTGAGTGTTTAGGTAGGCCGTGGCCGACACCCACGTTGGGCTTCCGCTTGAAGGTTGCCGAGTACATGTCGTGTAAACGGCGGTAAGTGGTGAGAGCGTGTGTGAAGAAGTACACCCCTGCAAGGTTAACATCATCTATTCGAATAGCCGTGTCCGCGGAAAAGGACTTCTGGGTTGCTTATATCAGTTCATAGACAAGTGAAAGTGGATACTCTAAAATACGCAAGATAAGCGTGAGTGCTATGGATGGCATTCTCGTAGGGAGACGGGAGTGGATCCATAGTGGTGTATTGATATGGTGCATATGTGGACTCGTGTGCGCCACCTCAAAGAGTCGCTTGCAGTCGTAGTTTAGGATAGCCACCGAGTCAAAGCTGGCTTGCTGCAGTTAAACCCCACCATCCCCTTTGTTGATAATGATGCATATGTAGATAGTTCTGATGTAAGTCTTGCTGGGTACATTTGTACTCACGTTTGCCTATTTTATGTTTTTGCAGAGAGACTTCGGTCTCGCTAGTAGTTCCGCATGGACTTCGACGTTTAGCTTGTTACCTCAGCTACGATCTTGTGCCTCGGCAGGATCTGGTAGATAGTCAGGCTTATCAGCCTTTTTCAGTTATAGATGTCTGTACCCAGACATGATAGCTTCCGCTTGTGCTTTGACTTGTATGCTCTGATTGTTGGGTCATGAGACCCATGTTTGTAATATCTCGCTCCTCGGAGCCTATTGATAAATTACTTGAGTCATAGAGTCATGTTGTGATGCCATGTTGTATTTGCACATATCGAGCATATTGTGTGTATGTTATTGAAATGCTTGGTATGTGTGGGATCTGACCATCTAGTTGTTTATCTTTAGTAGCCTCTCTTACCGGGAAATGTCTCCTAGTGTTTCCATCGAGCCATGGTAGCTCGCTACTGCTCCGGAACACTTAGGCTGGCCGGCATGTGTCCTTCTTCGTTCCTGTGTCTGTCCCTTCGGGGAAATGTCACGCGATGAATACCGAAGTCCTGTTAGCCCGCTACAGCCCGGTTCACCGGAGTCCTGCTAGCCTAGTGCTACAGCCTGGATTCACTCGCTGATGACCGACACGTTCGATGCTGGGTCATGGATGCCTGTCCCTGTAAGTCTGTGCCACTTTGGGTTTACGACTAGCCATGTCAGCCCGGGCTCCTTATCATATGGATGCTAGCGACACTGTCATATACGTGTGCCAAAAGGCGCAAACGGTCCCGGGCTAAGGTAAGACGACACCGTGGGAATACCGTGCGTGAGGCCGCAAAGTGATATGATGTGTTACATGCTAGATCGATGTGGCATTGAGTCGGGGTCCTGACAGACGCCGGATGCCTCAAAACGCCTCCTGAAAGTGCAACTATCCCTAGGTTGTTTTGGTAATTCATAACAACATATAGCTCATTAAGCTAATGCTATTCCAAGACTATTATTTCAAGAAAGCTCAATGAATGGCATGGCATGGATGATGAAAGTGGATCCCTCAAAATATCAAGGACAAAGGATTGGTCAAGCTCAAAAGCTCAAGACTCTTCATTTTACTTTTTAGTGATCCAAGATCACATTGAGTCGATAGAAAAAGCCAATACTGTCAAGGAGGGATGAGGTGTTGTTTAATGAGCCTCTTGCTTCATGTGCTTAGTGATATGCTCCAAATACCGTCAACTACTTTCTCACATACACATATGACCTAAACCCAAAGTCAAAATCAGTCCCACCGATTCTTTCTATCCGGCGCCATCGAGTTCAAATGTCATAGCCACTGCCACAAACCCTAGGCAAATCGGTCTTACCAATAGGGATCTCGGTCTCACCGAGATGGGGTTCTAATCTCTCTGTTTCCCTTCGTAAAATTTCGGTCTAACCAAAGTGAGCGATCGGTCCCATCGAGATTGAAATGTAAACTCCCTGTTTCCCTTTCGTAACATTTCGGTCTCACCGAAATGAGCGAATTGGTCCCACTGAGTTTACCTGACCAACTCTCTGGAAATCTTATTACCAAAATCGGCCTCACCGAGTTTGTTTAATCGGTCTCACCGAGATTACGTTATGCCCTAACCCTAACCATATAGGTCCTACCTAGTTGCATGTCGGTCCCACCGAAAATTCTAACGATCACTAGGTTTACTAAATCGGTCCGACCGAGTCTGTTGAATCGGTCCCACCGAGTTTGGTAAATTGTGTGTAACGGTTAGATTTTGTGTGGAGGCTATATATACCCCTCCACCTCCTCTTCATTCGTGGAGAGAGCCATCAGAACAAACCTACACTTCCAACTTACCATTTCTGAGAGAGAACCACCTACTCATGTGTTGAGGCCAAGATATTCCATTCCTACCATATGAATCTTGATCTCTAGCCTTCCCCAAGTTGCTTTCCACTCAAATCTTCTTTCCACCAGATCCAAATCCCATGAGAGAGAGTTGAGTGTTGGGGAGACTATCATTTGAAGCACAAGAGCAAGGAGTTCATCATCAACACACCATTTGTTACTTCTTGGAGAGTGGTGTCTCCTAGATTACCTAGGTGTCACTTGGGAGCCTCCGACAAGATTGTGGAGTTGAACCAAGGAGTTTGTAAGGGCAAGTAGATCGCCTACTTCGTGAAGATCTTTTGCTAGTGAGGCAAGTCCTTCGTGGGTGACGGCCATGGTGGGATAGACAAGGTTGCTTCTTCGTGGACCCTTCGTGGGTGGAGCCCTCCGTGGACTCGCGCAACCGTTACCCTTCATGGGTTGAAGTCTCCATCAACGTGGATGTACGATAGCACCACCTATCATAACCACGACAAAAACATCCGTGTCTCCAATTGCGTTTTAATCCTCCAAACCCTTCCCTTTACTTTCTTGCAAGTTGCATGCTTTAATTTCCGCTGCTCATATACTCTTTGCATGCTTGCTTGAATTGTGTGATGATTGCTTGACTTGTCCAAAGATAGCTAAAATCTGCCAAACTCTAAAATTGGGAAAAGGTTAAGTATTTAATTGGTCAAGTAGTCTAATCACCCCCCCTCTAGACATACTTAAAGGTCCTACAAGTGGTATCAGAGCTTTGGTCTCCATTTTCTTTGATTTCCATAGCTTTTGGTGGTCATAGCCTTGGTTTCACAACCTAGGAGAGTATGGCGTCTAGCGAGGGAAATTATCACCGTAGAGGTCCTTACTTTGATGGTACTAATTTTGCTAGTTGGAAGCATAAGATGAAAATGCATATTCTTGGACATAACCCCGCCGTTTGGGCTATTGTGTGTATTGCCTTGCAAGGTGAATTCTTTGATGGGAGAGAGCCAAACCATGAAGCTAGCGCGGAAGAATTGAAGGTGCTGCAATACGACGCTCAAGCTTGCGATATCCTCTTCAATGGCTTGTGCCCCGAAGAATTCAACAAAATCAGCCGTCTTGAGAATGCAAAGGAAATTTGGGATACTTTGATTGATATGCATGAAGGTACCGACGCCGTCAAGGAATCCAAGTTGTATGTGCTCCAAAGTCAGCTTGACAAGTTCAAAATGAAGGATGGTGAAGGTGCCGCTGAAATGTACTCTAGGCTTGCTCTTATCACAAATGAGATTGCCGGCTTAGGGAGTGAAGAGATGACCGACAGATTCATCATCAAGAAGATCCTAAGAGCATTGGATGGAAATTATGATACTGTGTGCACATTGATCCAAATGATGCCAAACTACAAAGATCTCAAGCCAACGGAAGTCATTAGAAGAATTGTTGCTCATGAGATGTCACTCAAGGATAAGGAGGAACTTCACAACAAGTCAAGTGGTGCTTACAAAGCCTCATGTGAAGCCCCCACATTATCAAGCGAGAAACAAACCTTCAATGAAGAATTTAGCTTAATGGTGAAGAACTTCAACAAATTCTACAAGAGTAGAAGCAAAGAAAGAAGCTCTAAGTCAAGGTCCTACAATGACAAAAGATCCTCTAGTCGAGAGTGCAATTGCTACAATTATGGGAGACCCGGACACTATTCCAATGAGTGTACGACACCCTACAAAAGAAGAGAAGATTCTCGAAAAAGAAGAAGCAAAAGAGAAGAATCACCATCAAGAGAGAGGAGGAGTAGAGATGATCTTTATGAACGAAGACCCTGACGGAGAATCAAGGATTCGGAAAGGAAGGACAAGTCATCAAGGAGCTACACAAAACGAAGACATCAAGCTCATGTTGGTGAATGGGTATCCGGCTCCGACTCCGACAATCACTCCGAGAGAAGCTATCACTCCGACTCCGAATATACTCAAGATGAAGGTGTTGCCGGTCTAGCACTTGTGTCAACCAACTCCTACGACATATTTGATTGACCAAATGAAGGAATTGGAAGATGCTTCATGGCCAAAGGTCCAAAGGTAACACATCCTGAGTATGTTTATTGCAATAGTGATGAAGATGACTTGCTAGGTGATGATGATTTACTTGTTGACAACTCTAGTGATGAATACTATGATGAAACGTCAATTAATCATGCTAAACAAGATAAAACAAATGACAATGATAAGGAGAAGATTGATCTTCTAACTAAAGAACTAAACACTCTTAAGTTAGCTCATGAAACTATCTTCGAAGATCATCGTGAACTTTTAATGGCTCATGAGAAGTTACGCTTTCAAAAGCTCAATCTTGAGCAAGAGCATGAGTTCTTAAAGGCAATCAATGATGATCTCCGTAAGAAAAGTTCTTCTTACATTGCCAAGCGTTTACTCTTATCTACTTACATGCCTCAAGTCAAGTCTAGTAACAAGTACAAGAAAGATCATACCTCTAGTAGTAACAATAATAATGCCAAATCCAATATTGTTGCTTCTAGTAGTTATCTTGATTCCACTAATGATTCTCTTAGACAAGTTACACTTGAGCAAGAAAATAGCTTATTGAAGGGAATTAGAGAGAAAGGTGTATACAAGAGCCTTGCCGTGATTAAGCAATTCGAGGAAATTGTATGCAAGCAAGGAAGGCACCGGAAGAATCAAGGTGTTGGTTTTGAATGAAAGTTCAATGCCAATGGAGTTGAGTGGGAAGAAGATCAATACCCCATGTCAAAGGTTTGTTCCTCAACAAGAGAAGTATGATCCTACTTCCTTCAAGGTAACACAAGCACAAGATGATCTTCCACCATAAGACCACAAGAACAAAGGCAAGGACAAGCTTCAAGAGGAGATTGATGCATTTGAAGAAGCACCTAAGGCCTTAGTCAAGTGGTTCCCAAGACTATGTCAAGTTCTACTTCATCAAGTACAACTACACCTCCAAGGATTCCCATCAAGATGATGTGGATCCCGAAGAAGAAGAACTAGAGAGTTCTTGAGGGTGACTCCGCCAACATTCTTCACTCATATCATTATGGCAAGGACAAGTGCAATCAACTTCCACATCTTGCACTAGTTCAAGGAGTCACAAACCCTCATGTTGGTAAGGCAAGGGACAAGGTAACCTAATGATTTCATGGACATCATCTTGTGTGTGCATCACTCTATGTCTATGGATATTCTTGTTTGTTCCTTGTGGGACTAACCCATGTAGGTATGTTGAAAGTGCAACTCACTCCAAAGGATTGGTCCAAATGATCTACATCAACATTGAGCACCCACATCTTCAACACCTACATGAAGTCATCATCGACAAAACCCAAGGTTAGTTCATCCCTCTAAAAGGGGATCTCACATCTAGGGGGAGCTTAACTCTAAGAATTGACTCAAAGAAACTCTAATGGTGTGAACACATCAATGCATTATGTAAAAGTGTAACCCCACTTGAGCTTAAACGATGAGTATGACCTATGATCAAATGTTCTCATTTGACTCCTAAGTCAATATACTCATATATAGATGACCTAGTCATCGCCAATTGTTTGATAGATGCTAGAATTGGTTGTGCATGCTTTGCCACATATTTTATTTGCCATTCTATTGTGTGAGCATGTTGGTTGCATATTTTACTCATTCAAGGACATCCACTTGTTGCTTTGATTGTTTGGGTTCTTTTTCTTTTTGCCAAGTGGATGGACAAGAATGCCTAAGAACCTTCTCTAGCTTTCTATGGTTTTCTCGTCTCAAACTCTATTCATGCTACATCACAAAATTTGATCAAGTCAGATTCGAACCACTCTGTGTGAGGAGCACTCGGAGTCCCCGATTCGTCATAGACTTAAACTTCCAAAACTTCTTTGTGATTCTCGGTCTGACCGATTCCTCCATTTCGGTCCTACCGAGATCACTAAGTCGATCTAGGTTTTCAATCTCGGTGCAACCGATTTGAACTTTTCGGTCACACCGAGTTGCTGTAACTGTATACAGTTATGCATCTCGGTGCCACCGAGTTGTTCCACTCGGTCACACCGACAGGGTCTGGGTATATATACTCACGGGCAAAAATTTGGACATTTCTCCAAACCTCTTTGCCCGCGCATAGCTCGCTCTGCCTCCAGGGTCTCCGGATCGTCTCCTCATCGCCAGCCGCCTCCTCTCGCTGGTCTCCGCCGCCGTCAACGGAATTCACCCCCGCCGTTGCCGCCGTAGCGAGTTCATCGCCAAGGTAGGGTATGGACTCGATCACAGTGCTATCCTTGTCCGATTCCTAGCACATTGTGTTCATTATGATTCTTGCCACGATTGAAACACTCCTATCCAGTCAATACAATCCTTAGATTAGATGCGATTTGAAAATTTAGGGTTAGGTTTCCGCCGAAACCATCTCGGCCCCACCGAGTTGAAAAACTCAGTCCCACCGATTTGGCTAACGCCATTGCACTAGTAACTCTCAATCTGACAGAGAATTGCTAATTGATGTGACAAATTTTAGGACTTTGTGAAACCCTAGCATTCTCGGTGCCAGCGAACTGTGACTCGGTCCGACCGAGTTCACCAGTTTAGGTTCCAAAAACTGCTTCGGTGTCACCGAGTTTGAAAATCGGTTGATCTGAAATGCTTTCTGTGGAAAACTAAAACTGAGTTTTTGAATCATTCTTTTGCGAAAATCTCTGCATTTTGTGATGCTCATCCATTCTATCTCATCTATAACTATTCACAAGGTCAGCAATCAGTGATTTGCAGCATGTCAGACCAAAGTGATACTCAGAACAAGTCAGAAGAGCACAATCACATGAGTGAGGGCACTAGTCCCTCTAGCACTTCAGATGATGGCAGAAGGAGCACCCCAAGCAATTTGCCTAAAGCTGCCACCAGGACAAGGAAGAAGAGAACCTCAGAATCTGAGGATGAGGATTATATGGCAGAAGAAGATGAGGCTACTTCCAAGAAGGTAGTGCTCAAAAAGGAGTATGCCTCAGCAAAGAACACAAAGCCTGGACTCAATAGGAAGGTTCCTGCCAAGAGGACACCTATGCTGAAGGTCAGAGGATCAACTCATGTGCCTGAAAAGAGTGATCCCAAAGAGGCACCTGCAAGAAGAGTCACAACTTCCAAACCCAAGAAACTATGAAGTATAACATTGAATCAGAAGATGAAGCTGCTGGTCAAGATAAGAAGAAGAAGAGAGCCAGAACCACTACTGCGCAGGTTCTTGGAAATCCCTCTATGAGGAGAGACTCTGAAGAGGAAGAATAGGTTGCTGCACCAGCACCCAAGGCACAAAAGCTAATGGGTGATGCTATAAAGTCAGGGGCTGCAACATCAAAGCCCAAGGAAGCACCCAAAGCTGCCCCCAAGCCCAAGATTGCACCAAAGAGGAATACCAGGAGTATTCCAGCTGCTGAGAAGAACAAGGCCCCAGTGCCTGAAGTTGCTGATGAGGAAGATGATGAAGGACAAGTATTGAGGAAGCTAAAGCCCAAGATTCCAGACCACAATGATGCTCATCCTGTGGCTGAGAACATGAAGTTGAGAAAGGATGCAGGACTCAGATTGTGGAGGCTGTCAGATCCATATGCTACCAGGAGAAGGACTGCTGCTGATTACAGGTTCCACACAAAGGAACAGCAGGACTTCTATGAGACAGTGCTGTTGGACAAGAAACCAATAGTGTGTGATATGAGGTGGGTCGACTGGACCTACATGAAGGAAAATGAGGAACACTATCCTAGAGTGCAAGACAGTTTTGTTGCTTGTGGAGTTGCAGACTTTGTTGGGCAGAAGCTCACAAAGTGGAATGATGACCTCATTATGCAATTCTAATCCACATCACACTTCTATCCAGATGGCAGGATAGTTTGGATGTCTGAAGGTACAGGGTACCAGTCAACAATTGAGGAATGGGCCAGTCTGATCAATGCCCCAAAGGAGAGTGAATATGACTTGGATGTCTATGCCAAGAAGAAGATGGACCACAATACCATGGCTCATATGTACAAGGAAATTCCTGATGCTGCAGTTGAGACACATAAGTTTGGGTCAGTTCACTTCCTTCTGTCAGGGCTGCCAACAATCAACTGGATCCTAAGGCACACTCTTTTGCCCAAGTCAGGTGACCACAACATGATTAGAGGGCATGCTATCAACTTGCTGCACTTGTTTGATGTGCCACAAAAATTCAATGTCATGAGCCTCATTGTTGAGACCATTAAGATGACAGCAACAGACCAGAAGAGAAGTTGTGGGTATGCCCCACATATTCAGGAGTTGCTTAACTCAAAGATGGGCACAGGAACATACTTCCTGGATAAGGAACATTTTGCTATTTATCCAGACTTTGAGGACAATCAAGTTGTAATGAATGAGAATGAACCATCATCAGTGCAAGCTCAAGAGAAGAAGGAGAAAGCAAAGAGAGAGAAGGCTGCCAAGATGCCAACTCAAGAGGAGGCATCTGAGTACTTTTTGAAGAACAAGCAGGAGCAGCTTGGTTACTTGATAGAATCAACATTGAGGATTGAGAAGGGGTTGGCCACCCTAAGTCAAAACCAGGAGAGCCTGGAAAGAATCATGGAACAAAAATTCTATGATCTAGATGTCAAAGTAACTGAGATTCAGTCAGTTGTGGAGCAGCTCCAGGATGACATGCAGGAGAGGAAGGGAAAGACAACCACTGATGCATTTGCCAGAGTGCCTAGAGCTCATAGGTCAGCTGCAGTGCCTATGACAGACACCAGAGCCACATCATCTGCACCAGCTACAGCTCCTACAGCTCCAGTGCAACCAGCTCCAGCACCAACTCCTCCAGCTCCATCCACATCAACTGAAGCCTTCGTCCAAGGAGGCATCTCTACACCACCACCTGAAGATCAAGCCTGAGAGTCGATCTAGCACTATACATTTTCTATGAACTTTTTGGTAACTTGTTGCCAAAGGGGGAGAAAAATGTATAGATCATAGGCTTCAAGAAAGAGAGTGTTGCTTTTGTGGTTAAACTTTGTTTTCTTTTGATTGCTTGAGATACTATGTTGTTATTTGTGAGACATTGATGATCATGTGTTTGATCATAAGCTACACTTATGCTTGTTAGATGATATTATCTTACCTATCCTTATATGATCATTCACTTTGCTTGGTGATGAGTGCATGTATTCAATCTTTATTATGTTGAGCGCTCCACCAAGATGTATGTGACATGGAAGAGTAACCCAGCCTAATTCCTTGTGCATTTGCAGTCCAAAGTAAATTTTAAACTATGCACAAATTTAGGGGGAGCTCTTGCTTATCACATACTTCTCAAAGCGATGATGTTTTTCAATCTAATTATCATTTATCGAAGCTTTGATCTATATGTTGTCATCAATTACCAAAAAGGGGGAGATTGAAAGTGCAACTATCCCTAGGTGGTTTTGGTAATTCATAACAACATATAGCTCATTGAGCTAATGCTATTCCAAGACTATTATTTCAGGAAAGCTCAATGAATGGCATGGTATGGATGATGAAAGTGGATCCCTCAAAATATCAAGGACAAAGGATTGGCTCAAGCTCAAAAGCTCAAGACTCTTCATTTTACATTTTAGTGATCCAAGATCACATTGAGTCTATAGGAAAAGCCAATACTATCAAGGAGGGAAGAGGTGTTGTTTAATGAGCCTCTTGCTTCATGTGCTTAGTGATATGCTCCAAATACCCTCAACTACTTTCTCACATCCACATATGACCTAAACCCAAAGTCAAAATCAGTCCCACCGATTCTTTCCATCCGGCGCCACCGAGTTCAAATGTCATAGCCACTGCCACAAACCCTAGGCAAATCGGTCTTACCGATAGGGATCTCGGTCTTGCCGAGATGGGGTTGTAATCTCTCTGTTTCCATTCATAACATTTCGGTCTAACCAAAGTGAGCGATCGGTCCCACGGAGATGGGAATGTAAACTCCCTGTTTCCCTTTCATAACATTTCGGTCTCACCGAAATAAGCGAATTGGTCCCACCGAGTTTACCTGACCAACTCTCTGGAAAGCTTATTATCAAAATCAGTCTCGTCGAGTTTGTGTAATTGTTCTCACCGAGATTAAGTTATGCCCTAACCCTAACCATATCGGTCCTACCGAGTTGCATGTCGGTCCCACCGAAAATCCTAACGGTCACTAGGTTTACTAAATCGGTCCGACCGAGTCTGTTGAATCGGTCCCACCGAGTTTGGTAAATTGTGTGTAACGGTTAGATTTTGTGTGGAGGCTATATATACCCCTCCACCTCCTCTTCATTCATGGAGAGAGCCATCAGAACAAACCTACACTTCCAACTTACCATTTCAGAGAGAGAACCACCTACTCATGTGTTGAGGCCAAGATATTCCATTCCTACCATATGAATCTTGATCTCTAGCCTTCCCCAAGTTGCTTTCCACTCAAATCTTCTTTCCACCAGATCCAAATCCCATGAGAGAGAGTTGAGTGTTGGGGAGACTATCATTTGAAGCACAAGAGCAAGGAGTTCATCATCAACACACCATTTGTTACTTCTTGGAGAGTGGTGTCTCCTATATTGGCTAGGTGTCAGTTGGGAGCCTCCGACAAGATTGTGGAGTTGAACCAAGGAGTTTGTAAGGGCAAGGAGATCGCCTACTTTGTGAAGATCTACCGCTAGTGAGGCAAGTCCTTCGTGGGTGATGGCCATGCTGGGATAGACAAGGTTGCTTCTTCGTGGACCCTTCGTGGGTGGAGCCCTCCGTGGACTCGCGCGACCATTACCCTTTGTGGGTTGAAGTCTCCATCAACGTGGATGTACGATAGCACCACCTATCGGAACCACGACAAAAACATCTGTGTCTCAATTGCGTTGAATCCTCCAAACCCTTCCCTTTACTTTCTTGCAAGTTGCATGCTTTAATTTCCGCTGCTCATATACTCTTTGCATGCTTGCTTGAATTGTGTGATGATTGCTTGACTTGTCCAAAGATAGCTAAAATCTGCCAAACTCTAAAATTGGGAAAAGGTGAAGTTTTTAATTGGTCAAGTAGTCTAATCACCCCCTCTAGAAATACTTCAAGGTCCTACAAGTGGTATCAGAGCTTTGGTCTGCATTTGCTTTGATTTCCATAGCTTTTGGTGGTCATAGCCTTGGTTTCACAACCTAGGAGAGTATGGCGTCTAGCGAGGGAAATTATCACCGTAGAGGTCCTTACTTTGATGGTACTAATTTTGCTAGTTGGAAGCATAAGATGAAAATGCATATTCTTGGACATAACCCCGCCATTTGGGCTATTTTTGTATTATCTTGCAAGGTGAATTCTGTGATGGGAGAGAGCCAAACCGTGAAGCTAGCACGGAAGAATTGAAGATGCTGCAATACAAAGCTCAAGCTTGCGATATCCTCTTCAATGGCTTGTGCCCCGAAGAATTCAACAAAATCAGTCGTCTTGGGAATGCAAAGGAAATTTGGGATACTTTGATTGATATGCATGAAGGTACCGACTCCGTCAAAGAATCCAAGTTGGATGTGCTCCAAATTCAGCTTGACAAGTTCAAAATGAAGGATGGTGAAGGTGTTGCTGAAATGTACTCTAGGCTTGCTCTTATCACAAATGAGATTGCCGGCTTAGGGAGTGAAGAGATGATCGACAGATTCATCATCTAGAAGATCCTAAGAGCATTGGATGGAAAGTATGATACCGTGTGCACATTGATCCAAATGATGCCAAACTACAAAGATCTCAAGCCACCGGAAGTCATTGGAAGAATTGTTGCTCATGAGATGTCACTCAAGGATAAGGAGGAACTTCACAACAAGTCAAGTGGTGCTTACAAAACCTCATGTGAAGCCCCCACATCATCAAGTGTGAAACAAACCTTCAATGAAGAATTTAGCTTAATGGTGAAGAACTTCAACAAATTCTACAAGAGTAGAAGCAAAGAAAGAAGCTCTAAGTCAAGGTCCTACAATGACAAAAGATCCTCTAGTCGAGAGTGCAATTGCTACAATTGTGGGAGACCCAGACACTATTCCAATGAGTGTACGACACTCTACAAAAGAAGAGAAGATTCTCCAAAAAGAAGAAGCAAAAGAGAAGAATCACCATCAAGAGAGAGGAGGAGTAGAGATGATCGTTATGAACGAAGACCCTCACGGAGAATCAAGGATTCGGAAAGGAAGGACAAGTCATCAAGGAGCTACACAAAATGAAGACATCAAGCTCATGTTGGTGAATGGGTATCCGGCTCCGACTCCGACAATCACTCCGAGAGAAGCTATCACTCCGACTCCGAATATACTCAAGATGAAGGTGTTGCCGGTCTAGCACTTGTGTCAACCAACTCCTACGACATATTTGATTGACCAAATGAAGGAATTGGAAGATGCTTCATGGCCAAAGGTCCAAAGGTAACACATCCTGAGTATGTTTATTGCAATAGTGATGAAGATGACTTGCTAGGTGATGATGATTTACTTGTTGACAACTCTAGTGATGAATACTATGATGAAACGTCAATTAATCATGCTAAACAAGATAAAACGAATGACAATGATAAGGAGAAGATTGATCTTCTAACTAAAGAACTAAACACTCTTAAGTTAGCTCATGAAACTATCTTCGAAGATCATCGTGAACTTTTAATGGCTCATGAGAAGTTACGCTTTCAAAAGCTCAATCTTGAGCAAGAGCATGAGTTCTTAAAGGCAATCAATGATGATCTCCGTAAGAAAAGTTCTTCTTACATTGCCAAGCGTTTACTCTTATCTACTTACATGCCTCAAGTCAAGTCTAGTAACAAGTACAAGAAAGATCATACCTCTAGTAGTAACAATAATAATGCCAAATCCAATATTGTTGCTTCTAGTAGTTATCTTGATTCCACTAATGATTCTCTTAGACAAGTTACACTTGAGCAAGAAAATAGCTTATTGAAGGGAATTATAGAGAAAGGTGTATACAAGAGCCTTGCCGGGAGTAAGCAATTCGAGGAAATTGTACGCAAGCAAGGAAGGCACCGGAAGAATCAAGGTGTTGGTTTTGAACGAAAGTTCAATGCCAATGGAGTTGAGTGGGAAGAAGATCAATACCCCAAGACAAAGTTTGTTCCTCAACAAGAGAAGTATGATCCTACTTCCTTCAAGTTAACACAAGCACAAGATGATCTTCCACCACAATACCACAAGAACAAAGGCAAGGACAAGCTTCAAGAGGAGATTGATGCATTTGAAGAAGCAGCTAAGGCCTTAGTCAAGTGGGTTCCCAAGACTACGTCAAGTTCTACTTCATCAAGTACAACTACAACTCCAAGGATTCCCATCAAGATGATGTGGATCCCGAAGAATAAGAACTAGAGAGTTCTTGAGGGTGACTCCGCCAACATTCTTCACTCATATCATTATGGCAAGGACAAGTGCAATCAACTTCCACATCTTGCACTAGTTCAAGGAGTCACAAACCCTCATGTTGGTAAGGCAAGGGACAAGGTAACCTAATGATTTCATGGACATCATCTTGTGTGTGCATCACTCTATGTCTATGGATATTCGTGTTTGCTCCTTGTGGGACTAACCCATGTAGGTATGTTGAAAGTGCAACTCACTCCAAAGGATTGGTCCAAATGATCTACATCAACATTGAGCACCCACATCTTCAACACCTACATGAAGTCATCATCGACAAAACCCAAGGTTAGTTCATCCCTCTAAAAGGGGATCTCACATCTAGGGGGAGCTTAACTCTAAGAATTGACTCAAAGCAACTCTAATGGTGTGAACACATCAATGCATTATGTAAAAGTGGTAACCCCACTTGAGCTTAAACGATGAGTATGACGTATGATCAAATGTTCTCATTTGACTCCTAAGTCAATATACTCTTATATAGATGACCTCGTCATCGCCAATTGTTTGATAGATGCTAGAATTGGTTGTGCATGCTTTGCCACATATTTTATTTGCCATTCTATCGTGTGAGCATGTTGGTTGTATATTTTACTCATTCAAGGACATCCACTTGTTTCTTTGATTGTTTGGGTTCTTTTTATTTTTGCAAAGTGGATGGACAAGAATGCCTAAGAACCTTCTCTAGCTTTCTATGCTTTTCTCGTCTCAAACTCTATTCATGCTACATCACAAAATTTGATCAAGTCAGATTCGAACAACTCTGTGTGAGGAGCACTCGGAGTCCCCGATTCGTCATAGACTTAAACTTCCAAAACTTCTTTGTGATTCTCAGTCTGACCGATTCCTCCATTTCGGTCCTACCGAGATCACTAAGTCAATCTAGGTTTTCAATCTCGGTGCAACCGATTTGAACTTTTCGGTCACACCGAGTTGCTGTAACTGTATACAGTTATGCATCTCGGTGCCACCGAGTTGTTCCACTCGGTCACACCGACAGGGTCGGGCTATATATACTCACGGGCAAAAATTTGGAAATTTCTCCAAACCTCTTTGCCCGCGCATAGCTCGCTCTGCCTCCAGGGTCTCCGGATTGTCTCCTCATCGCCAGCCGCCTCCTGTCGCTGGTCTCCGCCGCCGTCAACGGAATTCGCCCCCGCCGTTGCCGCCGTAGCGAGTTCATCGCCAAGCTAGGGTATGGACTCGATCACAGTGCTATCCTTGTCCTATTCCTAGCACATTGTGTTCATTATGATTCTTGCCACGATTGAAACACTCCTATCCAGTCAATACAATCCTTAGATTAGGTGCGATTTGAAAATTTAGGGTTAGGTTTCCGCCGAAACCATCTCGGACCCACCGAGTTGAAAAACTCGGTCCCACCGATTTGGCTAACGCCATTGCACTAGTAACTCTCGGTCTGACCGAGAATTGCTAATCAGTGTGACCGATTTTAGGACTTTGTGAAAGCCTAGCAGTCTCGGTGCCACCGAGCTGTGACTCAGTCCGACCGAGTTCACCAGTTTAGGTTCCAAAAACTGCTTTGGTATCACCGAGTTTGAAAATCGGTTGATCTGAAACGCTTTGTGTGGAAAACTAAAACTGAGTTTTTGAATCATTCTTTTTTTGAAAATCTCTGCATTTTGTGATGCTCATCCATTCTATCTCATCTAGAACTATTCACAGGGTGAGCAGTTAGTGATTTGCAGCATGTCAGACCAAAGTAATAGTCAGAACAAGTCAGAAGAACACAATCACATGAGTGAGGGCACTAGTCCCTCTAGCACTTCAGATGATGGCAGCAGGAGCACCCCAAGCAATTTGCCTAAAGCTGCCACCAGGACAAGGAAGAAGAGAACCTTAGAATCTGAGGATGAGGATTATATGGGAGAAGAAGATGAGGCTACTTCCAAGAAGGTAGTGCTCAAAAGGAGTATGCCTCAGCAAAGAACACAAAGCCTGGACTCAATAGTAAGGTTCCTGCCAAGAGGACACCTGTGCTGAAGGTCAGAGGATCAACTCATGTGCCTGAAAAGAGTGATCCCAAAGAGGCACCTGCAAGAAGAGTCACAACTTCCAAACCCAAGAAAGTTCCCACTGGAGAAACTATGAAGTTTACAATTGAATGAGAAGATGAAGCTGCTGGTCAAGATAAGAAGAAGAAGAGAGCCAGAACCACTACTGCCCAGGTTCTTGGAAATCCCTCTATGAGGAGAGACTCTGAAGAGGAAGAATAGGTTGCTGCACCAGCACCCAAGGCACAAAAGCTAATGGGTGATGCTATAAAGTCAGGGGATGCAACATCAAAGCCCAAGGAAGCACCCAAAGCGGCCCCCAAGCCCAAGATTGCACCAAAGAGGAATACCAGGAGTATTCCAGCTGCTGAGAAGAACAAGGCCCCAGTGCCTGAAGTTGCTGGTGGGGAAGATGATGAAGGACAAGTTCTGAGGAAGCTCAGGCCCAAGATTCCAGACCACAATGATGCTCATCCTGTGGCTGAGAACATGAAGTTGAGAAAGGATGCAGGACTCAGATTGTGGAGGCTGTCAGATCCATATGCTACCAGGAGAAGGACTGCTGTTGATTATAGGTTCCACACAAAGGAATAGCAGGACTTCTATGAGACAGTGCTATTGGACAAGAAACCAATAGTGTGTGATATGAGGTGGGTCGACTGGACCTACATGAAGCAAAATGAGGAACACTATTCTGGAGTGCAAGACCGTTTTGTTGCTTGTGGAGTTGCAGACTTTGTTGGGCAGAAGCTCACAAAGTGGAATGATGACCTCATTATGCAATTCTACTCCACAACACACTTCTATCCAGATGGCATGATAGTTTGGATGTCTGAAGGTACAAGGTACCAGTCAACAATTGAGGAATGGGCCAGTCTAATCAATGCCCCAAAGGAGAGTGAAGATGACTTGGATGTCTATGCCAAGAAGAAGATGGACCACAATACCATGGCTCATATGTACAAGGAAATTCCTGATGCTGCAGTTGAGACACATAAGTTTGGGTCAGTTCACTTCCTTCTGTCAGGGCTGCCAACAATCAACTGGATCCTAAGGCACACTCTTTTGCCCAAGTCAGGTGACCACAACATGATTAGAGGGCATGCTATCAACTTGCTGCACTTGTTTGATGTGCCACAAAAATTCAAGGTCATGAGCCTCATTGTTGAGACCATTAAGAGGACAGTAGCAGACCAAAAGAGAAGTTGTGG
This sequence comes from Triticum dicoccoides, assembly GCF_002162155.2. NCBI lineage: Eukaryota > Viridiplantae > Streptophyta > Magnoliopsida > Poales > Poaceae > Triticum > Triticum dicoccoides. The sequence continues at coordinate 370,554,940 of NC_041391.1, read as the reverse complement.
GTATGCCCCACAGATTCAGGAGTTGCTTAACTCAAAGATGGGCACAGGAACATACTTGCAGTATAATGAACATTTTGCTATCTATCCAGACTTTGAGGACAATCAAGTTGAAATGAATGAGAATGAACCATCATCAGTGAAAGCTCAAGAGAAGGAGAAAGCAAAGAGAGAGAAGGCTGCCAAGTTGCCAACTCAAGAGGAGGCATCTGAGTACTTTTTGAAGAACAAGCAGGAGCAGCTTGGTTACTTGATAGCATCAATACTGAGGATTGAGAAGGGGTTGGCCACCCTAACTCAAAACCAGGAGAGCCTGGAAAGAATCATGGAACAAAAATTCTATGATCTAGATGTCGAAGTAACTGAGATTCAGTCAGTTGTGGCGCAACTCCAGGATGACATGCAGGAGAGGAAGGGCAGGACAACCACTGATGCATTTGCCAGAGTGCCTAGAGCTCATAGGTCAGCTACAGTGCCTGTGACAGACACCAGAGCCACATCATCTGCACCCGCTACAACTCCTACAGCCCCAGAGCAACCAGCTCCAGCACCAACACCTCCAGCTCCATCCACATCAACTGAAGCCTTCATCCAAGGATCCATCTCTACACCACCACCTGAAGATCAAGCCTGAGAGTCGATCTAGCACTATGCATTTTCTATGAACTTTCTGGTAACTTGTTGCCAAAGGGGGAGAAAAATGTATAGATCATAGGCTTAGAGAAAGAGAGTGTTGCTTTTTTGGTTAAACTATGTTTGCTTTTGATTGCTTGAGATACTATGCTGTCATCTGTGAGACATTGATAATCATGTGTTTGATCATAAGCTACACTTATGCTTGTTAGATGATATTATCTTACCTATCCTTATATGATCATTCACTTTGCTTGGTGATGAGTGCATGTATTCAATCTTTATTATTTTGAGCACTCCACCAAGATGTATGTGACATGGAAGAGTAACCCATGAGCCTAATTCCTTGTGCATTTGCAGTCCAAAGCAAATTTTAAACTATGCACAAATTAGGGGGAGCTCTTGCTTATCACATACTTCTCAAAGCGACGATGTTTTTCAATCTTATTATCATTTGTTGAAGCTTTGACATATATGTTGTCATCAATTACCAAAAAGGGGGAGATTGAAAGTGCAACTATCCCTAGGTGGTTTTGGTAATTCATAACAACATATAGCTCATTGAGCTAATGCTATTCCAAGACTATTATTTCAAGAAAGCTCAATGAATGGCATGGCATGGATGATGAAAGTGGATCCCTCAAAATATCAAGGACAAAGGATTGGCTCAAGCTCAAAAGCTCAAGACTCTTCATTTTACATTTTAGTGATCCAAGATCACATTGAGTCTATAGGAAAAGCCAATACTATCAAGGAGGGATGATGTGTTGTTTAATGAGCCTCTTGCTTCATGTGCATAGTGATATGCTCCAAATACCCTCAACTACTTTCTCACATCCACATATGACCTAAACCCAATGTCAAAATCGGTCCCACCGATTCTTTCTATCCGGCGCCACTGAGTTCAAATGTCATAGCCACTGCCACAAACCCTAGGCAAATCGGTCTTACCGATAGGGATCTCGGTCTCACCGAGATGGGCTTGTAATCTCTCTGTTTCCCTTTGTAATGTTTCGGTCTAACCGAAGTGAGCGATCGATCCCACCGAGATTGCAATGTAAACTCCCTGTTTCCCTTTCGTAACATTTCGGTCTCACCGAAATGAGCGAATGGGTCGCACCGAGTTTACCTGACCAACTCTCTGGAAAGCTTATTACCAAAATCGGTCTCACCGAGTTTGTGTAATCGGTCTCACCGAGATTACGTTATGCTCTAACCCTAACCATATCGGTCCTACCGAGTTGCATGTCGGTCCCACCGAAAATCCTAACGGCCACTAGGTTTACTAAATCGGTCCGACCGAGTCTGTTGAATCGGTCCCACCGAGTTTGGTAAATTGTGTGTAACGTTTAGATTTTGTGTGGAGGCTATATATACCCCTCCACCTCCTCTTCATTCGAGGAGAGAGCCATCAGAACAAACCTACACTTCCAACTTACCATTTCTGAGAGAGAACCACCTACTCATGTGTTGAGGCCAAGATATTCCATTCCTACCATATGGATCTTGATCTCTAGCCTTCCCCAAGTTGCTTTCCACTCAAACCTTCTTTCCACCAGATCCAAATCCCATGAGAGAGAGTTGAGTGTTGGGGAGACTATCATTTGAAGCACAAGAGCAAGGAGTTCATCATCAACGTACCATTTGTTACTTCTTGGGGAGTGGTGTCTCCTAGATTGGCTAGGTGTCACTTGGGAGCCTCCGACAAGATTGTGGAGTTGAACCAAGGGGTTTGTAAGGGCAAGGAGATCGCCTACTTCGTGAAGATCTACCGCTAGTGAGGCAAGTCCTTCGTGGGTGACAGCCATGGTGGGATAGACAAGGTTGCTTCTTCGTGGACCCTTCGTGGGTGGAGCCCTTCGTGGACTCGTGCAACCGTTACCCTTCGTGGGTTGAAGTCTCCATCAACGCGGATGTACGATAGCACCACCTATCGGAACCACGACAAAAACATCCGTGTCTCCAATTGCGTTTGAATCCTCCAAACCCTTCCCTTTACTTTCTTGCAAGTTGCATGCTTTAATTTCTGATGCTCATATACTCTTTGCATGCTTGCTTGAATTGTGTGATGATTGCTTGACTTGTCCAAAGATAGCTAAAATCTGCCAAACTCTAAAATTGGGAAAAGGTTAAGTTTTTAATTGGTCAAGTAGTCTAATCACCCCCCCTCTAGACATACTTCAAGGTCCTACACCTCCCCCGACGCCTTCTTCCTCGGGTCGCCAAGATCGCCTCCGCCGCCCCGCTCGCTCTGGCCCTTCCCCGAGCCCGCCAAGGCCACTACTGCACTCATTGTGAGCTCCAGCTTCGATCCTGTCAGGACCCCGACTCAATGCCACATCGATCTAGCATGTAACACCTCATATCACTTTGCGGCCTCACGCACGGTATCCCCACGGGTGTCGCCTTACCTTTGCCCGGGACCATTTGCGCCTTTTGGCACACGTATATGATAGTGTCACTAGCATCCATATGATAAGGAGCCCGGGCTGACATGGCTAGTCGTAAACCCAAAGTGGCACAAACTTACAGGGATAGGCATGCATGAACCATCATCGAACGTGTCGGTCATCAGCGAGTGAATCCAGGCTGTAGCACTGGGCTAGCAGGACTCCGGTGAACTGGGCTGTAGCGGGCTAACAGGACTCCAGTATTCATCACATGACATTTCCCCGAAGGGACAGACACAGAACGAAGAAGGACACATGCCGGCCAGCCTAAGTGTTCCGGAGCAGTAGCAAGCTACCATGGCTCAGTGGAAGCACTAGGAGACATTTCCCGGTAAGAGAGGCTACCAAGGATAAACAACTAGATAGTCAGATCCCACACATACCAAGCATTTCAACAATATACACACAATATGCTTGATATGTGCAAATACAACATGGCATCACAACAAGACTCTACAACTCAAGTATTTTATTCAATAGGCTCCGAGGAGCGAGATATTACAAACATGGGTCTCACGACCCAACATTCATAGCATACAAGTCAAAGCACATGCGGAAGCTTAACATGTCTGAGTACAGACAACTACAAATGAAAAAGGCTGAGAAGCCTGACTAACTACCAGATCCTGCCTAGGGCACAAGATCGTAGCTGAGGTAACAAGCTAAACATCAAAGTTCATGCGGAACTACTAGTGAGACTGAAGTCTCTCTGCAAAAACATAAAATAGGCAAACGTGAGTACAAATATACCCAGCAAGACTTACATCAGAACTAACTACATATGCATCATTATCAACAAAGGGGATGGTGGGGTTTAACTGCAGCAAGCCAGCTTTGACTCAGTGGCTATCCTAAACTACGACTACAAGTAACTCTTTTGAGCTGGCGCACACGAGTCCACATATTCTTCCTGAATTAAAATAAATCCAGAAAATAGCTTATTGCGTCGGCATGACATCAGCAGGTCAACACGCTAGGTCCAGGTCAAACCTGACCAGTGGGTCCCATGTGTCAGCAGTTAGTTAAACTAACTAAGTTTAGTTAGCGTTAAACTAATACTAACCTAGTTTAGTTAGTGGCCTAGGTCCACACGTCAGTGAGTCGGGGGGGGGGGGGTCAAACCCCGGTCTAGCGGGGTCAAACCCGATGACGATAGAGACGGCTGAGGGCTTCGGAAACGTTGTTCCGGCGACCAAAGGAGCGGCGGAGGAGCTCTATGCGTAGCTGGAGATCTCGCGCATCTAACGGTGTAAGAAGCAGCGGCTGGGGTGGTCCGAAATGACAGCGATGTCGAGCTTTGCGGTGGCCAGAGTTTTGCCAACGGCGGGTTAGGTGATGTAGGGAACGGCAGGAGCCGCGGGTGGTCTCAGTCGACTCCTGGGAACGTGCTGAGCATGGTGGCGCGCTCGGTTGCGAGCTTGCGCGGCTGTGGCCATGGCTACGCCATGGCCGGCGGCGAGATGCTTCGGTCACGGTTGGGGATCGGGGTTAGAGGACAAACGCGTCTACGGGGAGAGGGGCGAGGGGCGTAGGATCTCATAGCGGTTCCGCAGGGTTGGTCGGTGGGCTCGGGGAGAGGCCGGAGCAGTCGGGGCGTCGATGGAGATCTCCGGCATTGGGAGGTTGAAGACGATGGCGTGGAGGCGCTCGGGAGCGTCCGGCATTGCACAGCTCGATGAGGAGGAAGAGGGGTACTAGGCTGAGCTCTTGGGCATCTCAGGGCGTCGCCGGGATGGCGGTGTCCGCGGTGGTGGCGAGCAGTGGCGACGGAGGCGTTCGGGCGGAAAGAACAGAGGAGGGGGAGAGCGTTCGGGGGAGAGAGAGGGAGAGCGTGACGGCTCTGGGGGTCGCGTGGCATCGTCCAGATGCGTCGAGGAGGAGCCAGGCAGGCAGGGAGGGAGGAGGTGGAGGCCTCGGGCGCGCTGGCATCGACACGCCTCTGCCTACTGGCAGAGGTTGAAGACGACCGCTTCGCCCTGGTGGGTTGGGCCTCAGCTACAGTGCTGGGCCAGCTGGGCTGCCAGGTGAGCGCCAAGTAAGTTCTCTCTCGCTGGTTTCTCTATTTTATTTTATTTTTGTTTCTGTTTTCTATTTCTTTTATTCTGTTTTGAATTACTAAAAATACTAATCCATTTTGTAAAATCCTGAAAATAATTGTGGGCAGAGTTTGGATTATTTCCAACAACCAAAAACTAGTTTCAGAATTATTAGAGCATTTAGAAATATTTATAGGATTTAAATGCTCCAATTCAAATACGATATGTGTTAATTCAAGATCCAGAATGTCCTAGAAATATCATCATTTTGGGCAGAGGTTTTCAGCTTTGTCAGAAATCATGAACATTTTCAAGGGGCATCTTGGGTTCTTTGAAAAAGATTTTGGATTGAACCTAGTTGAGTTCCATTTGGTGCTAGGGTTTGAACATCCCCATTTCAAGTTTAACTGAAGTTTAAACATGATGCAAACACTCTAATGCATGCATTGACTAGGGTTGTGACAACTCACCCCCACTAAACAAGAATCTCGTCCCGAGATTCAAGGGTAGGGTAAGATGAAGGAGGGGACGCAAACTAACATAATCTTCACGATCCAGATGTCCTTCTCGAGGGCGTTGATTCATTGCATCACCTTGATCACGACGTCTTGCTTTAAGAACTACATCCAACATAACAACGAGAAGAAAAGGAGAATTCTAAAAGGATCGATCTTCTTGAGGTTCGAGCAACTTAGGATCATCTTAATGATCACAAGATCAACTCATGGAATGGGACATAGAAACATCTCTGGAACTGAGAGGCAAAACATGCATGAGGAGGAACGGAAGAAACAATTTGACGAGGGTTTCAGAATAGCGAGGAAGAATTGCCATGATTCCATAACGGTGCACCTTAGGAAAGGTGACTCGTAGAATTATTCCCTCAAGTGGCAAAAGGAATTACTTTTGATACAGAGATCATTGAGACTCTCTATACCAGCCTAGGGCAAATCTCGAGCGATCGTTTGGAGGGGTTCGGTAGAATGGCATACCCGGATTAGAATGGATGATGTGGATTACTTTATTGAAATCAACACAAAGGACGATTTTAGTAACTGGGGAAAAGCTCAGAAGTAGAGAGTGAGTCCACTGTTTGAAGAGTTTTAGCATAATCAAAGAAACTAGGAGCAATCCCAGTTAGTGCCGATGATAACACCTAGTGCTTTTGCAAGCTCTCAAGAACTTGAGCATCTCCATATTCATCAAGGTTTTACCAATATCCGTTTCAAGGATCCTGGCAACACAACATACTACCATGATGAATAGTGATGGATAATGCAGATGCAAAGGAAGATAACACCTTCTCGGATTTCACCTTAGTGAGGCCAAGGGACGAAATCTGAATGATCGACCGGGAGACATTTAGCACTCTGCTTTTAATGTTCTCCTTGATGTGCTAGTGCAACCCATTTATTAAAATGGTTTGATATGTAGAACATCAAGTAAAGGTCGGACTTCGGGAGCACAAGAATCCATAAGGAATAACTACGAAAGTAGTATCCTACAAAATCCTTATGGGGAGGTGGCCAACTTCCTCAATCAATATACTACAGTAATAGGTCTTCCGGCTGGACGTGTTGGCCACGACATCCTCTTTACCGATTACGGAGAGACCAGTATTATAGTTCTCGGGAAATGCTCCAACCATCATATCTGCCTGAGATTGAGATCTGGTTGGTGTCAGAACAATCCAGACTCATCTAGTCTAGAAAGAAAATGAAAGTTTGCAACACAAATCGACGAGATGACGTTGCGAGATTCTCGGGGAATGAACTACGGTAGTAAGCTCCAAAACATGAGCTGGTTCTGCTAAAAGCATGTGAACACGCTGTCCCAAACAAGCATGACCATGCAGTAGTCTTATAATAAAACACTACCGAGTTCTGGCAGGGAACCATCATCAATGATATCGGAGTCTCCACGCGTGGAAGTCCAAAGATTTCACCTTAGAACAGACTCCTTTATCTTGAACAAGTCAATCAGTGGCTTGTGTTCTAGGGACACATATAGAATGGAGGTAGAGAGCCTGTCAAACCATAGCATACTTCGCACATGCATGACTGAGCTGGGATGATTCCAAGGAAAACAAAACAATCTGTCTCGAACTCACGGCGGCAACTTGCACCAAATGCACACGAATTCGAGGAAGTCACTTCTTCCATCCAAGCATAAGCTTCATGAACGGAACACGAAGGCATTGCTTACAAAAGTTTCAACACTAGGTTGATATTCAACATGAATCATGGGGGAGACAAAATGCTGCTGATGGACCCAACAACAACTCATCGGAATTTCCATATCACTGGACTTCCACCATCATGTGAACACGGGGATAGCATTGGTCAGACCAAAAAAAATATAATGATGTATGCTCGACGGATCAACCACGAGTAAGACAACATTATGAACATCGTTGGTTCTGATTTGATTTGACGATAGCCCATACTCAAATCAAAGATGGGGTAAGACAATAGGTCCAACAACTGATCACAAGGACCAATTGATGAAGATATCATCTTTCTTCAAAACACACACACAAAGAAAGATATCCCTTAACATGAACTAAGTCAAACAAGCTTTTATCTTCCAACTCTCCAAGTTGTTGTTTAGCTTGACCAACTAGCTTAGGGGTATCCCACACAGATTCTTGGAGAAGGGGTGGTTTACAAGAAACCATCTTGATCACGAACTCAACATAGCGGTCAGGTGACAACCTGGTAATACTTCTGAGAAGATATTCGGAAAATCACAAACCACCGATATGTTACTAAGCTCGAGAACAACCTTGCTTTTCAGGGCAAGACGATATGATCACAAGAGCAAGGGACTGGCACAATCCTAACTCATTGATCGAGGAGTCCACCAGGAAATAAGGACTAGGTAGCACGATCAATCTTAGAATGATGATTCCATAACCAACACACTAAGAATGAGATTTTCGTCCATTAACCACTAAGCAACATGGTTGCTAGGGGTATTGATTTCACACATCATGATTCACTTGTCGGTGTTCCGGTTACAATAACACGGGGCCGAGGAATGAACAATGATGGCAAGAAGTATCACTACGTCAAGAATCCATAAGAGAAGGTGCAATGCTCATGACATTCCTGACATAAAGTGGGTAATACTTCAAGGTAGAACAAAACAAAAGCTGGGTTCGCATTTTGATCTGCGAGATACAACTACTTTGACCCAATCTTGTATATGGAAGAGGTATTGGAGTTTGTTTATCCTAGTCATTCCGAATAGGATGTCTTGACAGACCACAAGAGTAATAGGTATCGATGAACGAATGCACGCATACTCTTGACTATCAATTGATAGACGAGGGTTGGAATACAACTAAAGAGGGACAACTCAAAGGAGCATATAACTTCTTGAGTTGTGGATGCATAGATTAGTATGTCAAACCAAGTTCAATAGGTTTCTTCTAGATAACCCATGCAGAGAAGGTAGGACTAGCAGAGTCGCGGCACAGCATCGAGAACTCGTCAAAAGCACTCTGGTTGTGATCCTTTGGTTCAAAGAACTTCTGCCATAAACGGTTCATAGTATTTGGAAGAAGGAAATACCACAAACCTCGAGGACTAATGCAAAGGTTACTAATATCCTAAAGGAACTAGCAAACACTATCAACACGAGGTAAGTAGGGTGAATCGCGGGTTCAAAACCCGAGGAGTAAAATACCTACTACTAAGTGGCATCACGGGATGCTTTCGAGAATAAATGCCAGAATCATCACACTGGGAACACAAATCATGGCTAGCTTACTAGGTGGTACTCTAAGACACCTAGGGTCATAATACTAGCTCCAACATATATACCGAGGCAATGAAGTACCTCAACACACTAGTTGGTGTGGTTAATCTGGCCAAAGGAACATCGGAACGGTAAGAAGGGATTTGCAAATGCATCAGACTATTTAGAAACCTGGGATGACTCGGACAGCATAACGGCTGTAAATGCTCAAAAGAATTTAGACATGCTACAAAAATGGTGGCATCGCCACTCAGAAGCACAATATCAAGGTTCCGAGACATGCTACAAAAATGGTGGTCTTGGGAACCCTGCTCACATTGTTTGGGGCCATGAGCGACACCCCGGCCGGATCTCCTTGCGGATGGAACCCGAATAGCTGATAATAAACTTGGACTGGAGACTTGTGTGGTTAGTCAGGTCGTGGCCGACACCCTCGCCAGGCTTTCGTTTGAAGGTTGCCGAGATACATGATGTGTACATGGTGGTAAGTGGCGAGAGCGTGTGTGAAGATGTACACCCCTGCAGGGTTACTATGATCTGTTCGAATAGCCGCGTCCACGATAAAGGACCTCTGGGTTGCCTATATACTTCATAGACAAGTGAAACTGGATAATTTAAAATGCGCAAGATAAGCGTGAGTGCTATGGATGGCCTTCCCAAAGGGATACGGGAGCGGATCCATAGTGGTGTATTGATATGGTGAATACATGGACTCGTGTGCGCCACCTCAAAAGAGTTACTTCAAGTTGTAGTTCAGCATAGCCCCTGAGTCAAAGCTGGCTTGCTGCAGTTAAACACCACCATCCCTTTGTTGATACTGATGCATATGTAGTTAGTTCTGATGTAAGTCTTGATGGGTACATTTGTACTCACGTTTGCCTATTTTATGTTTTTGTAGAGAGATTTCAGTCTCACTAGTAGTTCTGCGTGGACTTCGACGTTTAGCTTGTTACCTTAGCTACGATCTTGTGCCCCGTAGGGATCTTGTAGATAGTCAGGCTTCTCAGCCCTTTTCATTTGTAGTTGTCTATACTCAGACATGTGGTGCTTCTATTGCTTGTATGCTCTAAATGTTGGGTCATGACACCCATGATTGTAATACTTGGCTCCTCGGAGCCTATTGAATAAATACTTGACCACCGTTGGGGAGACTGCAAACCAGGACAAGACCAAGGGGCCAAGGGGACGCTGACGGCGTCCTCGACGATCGTAGGCCCCTGCCGAGGGGAAGGGCTCGCCGGTGCCTTCCCCGACAGGGAACCTACCTCCAGACTGGATCCTGCTCTGCGCAGCGCGAGGAGGGCCCTGCCGTTGGACTTCCCCTGTGCTACTCCCAACGTCCTTCACGCTCCTGAGGAGGGTCCACCGTCCTGAGGGTCCTAGTGGTTGTCGCGTCTTGGTTTACTTGCGATCCATGGTCAGTGTAAGCATGCCCCTGCGGCATTAACTATACCCAGAGGCTGCCATTGTTGGGGACGTCGGTAGGGCTTGGTGGTGGTTCGAAGGAGGGCTTGGACTCATGTATGTCCAGCGCCTAGCCTGGCATGGGGGGTCGGCTGGGGCCCTCTCCTAGCGCATGCCTTGGATCCATCATGACGGGGACGTAGGCTTCCGGGATGTTTGCACCAGGGGCCCCGCCCAGCCGCCTAACGCTCCCGCTCCCTTCTGCCATTGTTTGGTTCTGTTGGTCAGGGACCGACACTCCAACGCGGCCCCTGGTGGTGTCGTTCGAAGCAGCCACGTGACTAGGGGGCACGTTTGAGGTGGTGCGGGCTGCTCCACGAGGCTGGTCGGCATCGAGAGGTTCTCCGTGGCCCCTGCGAGAGGGCGCGTGGTTGTGTCGGGGATGAGCATGCACCCCACCATCGCCTGCGACGTGGGGAGGGTGCAGAACAGCGCCGCCCCCTGCACGCCGCAGCCAACAGCTCAGCGACTCGTTCGAGCAAAGCATCACGACCGCTCTCAAGTAGCCTGCACCGCAGGAGCTCACGGGCCACGATGTCCGCCGCCCGCATGTTCGTTTGTTCCCTGCGTGAGTGCGGAGTAGTTGCTGCGGCATAGTTCGCAGATCGCGCTGCTGCACGGCTGCGACGCGATGCTAGAGGAGAAGGCTGCGCCGCGCGCCTCCCTCGGCCGGTCGCCCCCGGCGGAACGCGGGCCGCGAGCAGGGCAGACTGGAGGTCTTCTTCGCCGGTGGGTGCTGCCGAGGAGGTCTGGACGACCCAGTGCTCGATGTGGGCTCTCGGGGCATCGGCCATGGCATCGGTGGAGCGGAGGAGGACTGGTCGATGGAACAGGAGGTCCGACGTACCCCTACCTACGGCGCCAAATGTCGGATTTCGGGATCTGGCAACCCTTGAGAGGTTCGAACTCTGGAGTGTGTGCAGAGATCTCAACCTGCCCAGCCTGCCTACTCGCGATCCGCCCTAGCCTAGTGCATAGAGATCACAGAGACACAAAGACCCAGAGATTTATACTGGTTCGGGCCTCCATTGTGGTGTAATACCCTAATCCAGTGTGGTGTGGTGGATTGCCTCGCAGGGCTATGGATGAACTAGTACAAAGGATGAACAAGCCTCACGATGTGAGGTGTTCTTGAGCTGGTGTGATGTTCTAGTTGCTCTGGATTCGGTCTTTTTCTATGGTGGCGGCTAAGTCCTATATATAATGGCCTTGGTCCTCTTCCCAAATATGAGCGGGAAGGGATTCCACAACGGCGGGATTTGAAAGGGGACAAGTAGTACAGTCTATCCTGACAAAAGTGGTCTTCGTCTGCGAAAAGCCTCTAGTCGTGACGCTGCGGTGGGCTCGGTGATGACCTCTGTCCTGGCATCCTGGCGGTCTTGGTCTTGTTGCACCAGAATGGAAACCTTTGGCTGATTCCTCGGGACTCGTGTCTGTGGCTTGCCTCCCTTGCACCAAAGAAGAAACCTCCGCTCTGCACCCGCCTGGCGCCCGTCTGGCCTTGGTCGTCATGGCTCGCGTCAGCTGAGCCTCACGAGGTAGCTGCATAGAACTCTTCGCCCCTCAGGAGCCCTCCTTAGGAGGCCAACTCCTTTGGGGGTCTTGGCATCGTCTGCCTCGTGAGGCTTGGCCCCTCGCGAGGGACTTGCTGTGTTGGTGTTGAAGCTGGGCCGTACCAGGCCGTCGATGGAGCCATGTGGTGGGCCGCAGGCAGGCAGGACTGGATACCCCCAAGTCCAGGATGCCGACATCATGTGTCCTTCTTCATTCTTGTGTATGTCCCTTCGGGGAAATGTCACACGTTGTTCCTTTAAGTCCCTGTAGCTTGCTACGACTTGGGTTCATACGTTCCTTATCGACATGTTCGTTGCTGGGTCATGTATGCCTGTCCCTGTAAGTTAGTGCCACCTTGGGTTTACGACTAGTCATGTCGGCCCGGGTTCTTTTTCATATGGATGCTAGCGGCACTATCATATACGTGAGCCAAAAGGCGCAAACGGTCCCGAGCCAAGTAAGGTGGTACCCATGGGAATACCATGCATGAGGCCGCAAAGTGATATGATGTGTTACATGCTAGATCGGTGTGACTCAGGATCGGGGTCCTGACAGCTTTAAACAATCCCCATTTCAAGTTTCTTTTAAATTTAAACATGATGCAACAACCAAGCTAGACCAAGTGCAAGGTAGAGCTAGGGATGTGACACCAGGGCTCAATAGGGTCATGTCTCAGGAGCTCTTCTGGCCGTCCTGTGTCAGCCGATGTGAGGGTCCCCCTCATAGCTACGTTCGCATGCCCTTCGGCTTGGTGAGCGCGGCTGTTGCATCTCATCGCCACATGCGGGACGTCCTAGCGGCTCAGGAGGCTAGGCACCAGGTGATCCAAGCGGAGATGGCGATGGATCCTCACGAGCCCCCTGGGCTCCCAGAGCCTCCCGAGGATCAGGGCCAAGGCGGCTCTTGAGGAGCGGCTTCAGCAACGCACACCTCCTACTACCCCGACATTTCTTTAGCAATGATGCTAGGTGACATCTTTTAGTTTGTTCAGTTTGGGGGAAACCCTCGGGCTACACCCTAGGTCACGTGGTCAGTCCCTACGACATGTATCCATCTTGCATTCATCGGAACCGCCTAACCATCTCCCATGAGTTGATTTATGATCATCACCTGCTTGCTTCGAGCCCTATCCGCTTTGCGGTCTCTCTACATCGCTGACTCGTCCTTTGCTCATCCCGCAATGGGGGCTACATATGGTGGCACAACGCTTGTGCTCGGGTTCGTCCCAGCAACGCTGATAAATCTAAAGGACCGAGCTCTGGCTCGTGACCTGCCTCGCGTACGCCACCTCGCCAGCTCCTCAGTGCCTTCGTCTTCTAGCGGAAGAATCAAGGGTAGGTAGCAAGCACCTTAGGGGGTCGTATTCTCTTCCGTAGGCTAACACGCAGGTACACCTGAAGCTTAGCTATGGGCGGGCCCGGCGGCCACCACCTTAAAATGCGAGTTGCTTGCACGTTAAAGGGGGGCACCTGAGCATCGCTCCTCTGGAGCTCCTACTGGCTCTCCAGCCCTCACCCTCTGACATTGACCACGGCATCGCAACCTGGCATACCAGTGGTGGCTGAGTCTGCTCAAGGGCCAGAACCCGAGGACGTAGAGCACCTAGATAAACGAGAAAAGGGAATGAGCATCGCGGGCCCTTCCTAGCAGCACTACCTCGAAGGCAAGAGTGGGAACCACATAGGGGAATTGCTATGAGTTCACTAAAAGATAATTCGCTCGCATATCGGCATAAATCTCGCGACCCAATCACACAACTTTAGCAGTATCGCTTGGGCAATGTCACTTCCCTTTCCGTTTCTTGGGCAGCTGCTTGCACGCCAAGGGGGGCCTCATGAGCATCGTGCCTCAGGAGCTCTCACTGGACCTCAGGCCGCTCACCTCCTGGCCTTGACCACGGCATCGCGACCTGGCTTACCAGCAACGGCTGAAGCCTGCCTAGGGACTGGGTCCCATCAGCGTAGAGCGCTATGCTACCTAGGGTGAGGAAAGGGAGAATCGAGCCGGAGTGGGATACAAGGTTTCAACACAGTAACAAGAAAGGTAACATTGGAATTAAAGCATCACGATTCTTACATGCCCCCACAGGCTGGTCATAATTCCGCGCAGGGAAACAAAAGAAGAAACGCTTCGAAGAACCGGGGTGGCGCGCATCACCGGCGACGCTGAGTGGTTGCCGCTGCCACGCTCTGGGCGTGGCGGGAGCTTGGTGGCGTGTAGGTGTCGTCGCTGGACTCCGGAGAATCACTGGGCTCAGGAGAGTTGCCTGATTCCTAGGAGTCGTCGCTGCTGCTGGAGGAAACACCCGTGGGGACGGAGGCGGGTGTCGGATTACGGGTTCCGCAAACCCCTGAAAGGTTCGAACTCTGGGGTGCGTGCGGATATCTCAACCTACCCAGCCTACCTACTCGCAATCCTCTTAAGCCTAGTGCGTCAGGCTCAAAGAGACAAAGAGACACATCCATTTATCCTGGTTCGGGCCACCTTGCGGTGTAATACCCTACTACAGCATTTTGGTGGATTGCCTCGAAGGGCTGAGGATGAACTAATACAGTTGATGAACTAGCCTCAGGAGGTGAGGTGTTCTTGAGCTCAAGAGAGCTGGTGAGGTGGTCGGGTGAGAATGGATCTGATCCCCCCAGATGGTGGTGGCAAAGTCCTATTTATAGTGGCCTTGGTCCTCGTCCCAAATGTTGGCGGGAAGGGATCCCACGACGGCCATATTTGATATGAGCGCCCCCTGTCATGGATTAGCTCTGACTTAATGCACCGCATCACGCTAGACGGGGGGCACTGATATGAGGGGTGCTGGTGCCTGTGAGCTTGATCGAGGGCTCCTCGTGAGGATAAGGCCTAAGCACCAGGGTAGCGGGGTTCGGCCCGGTGTACGCGCACGAGGGCAGGCCCAAGGCGCCCACACCTGCCTAGCCCCACGCGCGAGGCGCACGAGGGAGAGTTACGGGTAACTGCCACCTCTTCTCTGCCCCTAGGCTAAAAGCAAACGAGCAGGAGGAGAAGAAATCAACTCGGCGAACCGAAACATGAAAGCACCAAATCCATTGAAAGATTACTAAAAGACTGCAAGCAACTTCGGAAAGCAAATGAATACCCACGTCCGGCACCTAATCTAGTCTTCTCACCAGGGCGGAACTAAGTGCTGCCACTAAGACGTGGGAGGGAGCCCCCGTGAGGCCCCAGGGCGGCTCTCAAAAGACTCCGGGGCGTGTACAACCCCACTCATTATTACACGAGAGTGTCACGAGCAGAGACGTTCACAGGCAGGAGCCTTGCTTCATAGGCCGAAGCCTTTCTTCAGGGGTAGAACTTCTGGCGGTGCTGGATGTTCCAGGTGTTCTAGATAGGGACCTCGTCCTGTGTCTCTAGGCGCGTGGCGCCAGGCCTGGAGACACGGGCAATCCTAAATGGGCCCTCCCACATGGGAGAGAGCTTGTGCAGCCCTTCCCTGGAGAGAACCCGCCTCAAGACGAGGTCGCCCACCTCTAATGTCCTGGAGCGGACGTTGCGGCAGTGATACCGCCGCAGCACCTGCTAGTACCTTGCTGCCTGGAGTGAAGCTTGACGGTGACATTCCTCCCCCAGCACGAGATCCATCCCCCGTGTGGCGTCCTGACGCGCCTCATCGAATGCTAGGGCTCGTGTGGAGCGACGCTTGACTTCGTGTGGGAGAACCGCTTCTGCTCCGTAGACGAGGAAGAATGGCGTCTCTCCCGTTGGCTTGGTTGCGGTGGTGCGGATGGACCATATCATGGACTGGAGCTCGTCGAGCCAGCCCCTACCATAGGCCTCGAGCTTCTTCTTGAAGGTTCTTGTCTTGAGGCACCTCAGGACCTCAGCATTGGCACGCTCGGGTTGGCCGTTTTTCCTGGGGTGTGCCACTAAGGCATAGCATATCTGCGTTCCAAGGTTAGCACAGAATGTTTTGAAAAGGTTGCTAGTGAATTGCGAGCCGTTGTCGGTGATGATGCGGTTAGGAAGCCCAAACCGGCTCATGAAGCCCTTGATGAACTTGACGGCTCATCCAGTTGGGATGGCGCGAACAACTTCTACCTCCGCCCATTTGGTGAATTTGTCGATGGTGACGAGAGGTAGAGGTAGACCCCTAGCACTCGAGGGAACGGCCCCAAGATATCGAGCCCCCAAACCGGGAACGACGATGTTAGCAGGATTGTCTGGAGGCCCTGCGCAGGATGGTGAATTTGCTTAGCGTGGAACTGTCATGCTTCGCAGGAACGCACCAGCTCTGTGGCGTCGTTGGGCGCAGTGGGCCAGTAGAAGCCGCTGCGGAACGCCTTGCCCACTAGAGCGCGTGACGAGGAATGATGCCCACAGTCTCTGTCGGTGTCATAACTGGTGGATCTCGGGTAGGTGGTCCCAAACTGTGCGTCTAAGGCTGATGGTAATAGGAGGCGGGGGACATGATATTTACCCAGGTTCGGGCCCTCTCTATGGAGGTAATACCCTACTTCCTGCTTGATTGATCTTGATGAATATGAGTATTACAAGAGTTGATCTACCATGAGGTCGTAATGGCTAAAACCCTAGAAGTCTAGCCTACATGATTATGATTGCGATTTCCTCTATGGACTAAACCCTCCGGTTTATATAGACACAGGAAGGGACTAGGGTTGTACAAAGTCGGTTAGAGAGAAAGGAATCTACATATCCGAATCACCAAGCTTGCTTTCCATGCCAAGGAGAGTCCCATACGGACACGGGAGGAATTCTTCTATCCTGTATCTTCATACCCCAACAGTCCGGCCCATGTTAATAGTCCGGCCTTCCAAGGAACCCTTAATCCAGGACTCCCTCAGTAGCCCCTGAACCAGGCTTCAATGACAAGGTGTCCGACGTGCAGATTGTCTTCGGTATTGCAAGGCGGGTTCCTTCTTCGAATACTCCAAAATAGTCTTCGAACATAGAAAATGTGTCCGGCTCTACAAAACAAATCCCATGCTCAACCTGGAGAGTATAATATTTCACGAGTCCAATCCTCTGATAACTTTTCATAGCGTGACATCACGTCACCGCCCGGTCATTATTCGAACCATTTTTTAGCCTGCCGCTCCATATTTCAAGATGCAGTTTCATTGGAACGTCTTGTCAAAGCAGAGAACATGTCCCATTATTATGGGATTCTCATCAATACGGGCATGGGTAACCCAACCGTGTCATCTACACGGCCCTTGGGGAATAGACGAGTTTTAAGGCGAGTGGGGAGGCACTTGATATTCGCTGTCTTTATAAAGAGGCAAGGATTCACCCCTTTCACCCATGCCTTCTCTCTCTCTCTCAGCCTCCCCCATTTTCAAGCTCCAGCGCCCAAGTTCTCATCAAGGATAAGGACATTACGAAGCTTCGGGAGGCGGGGTATTTGACTAAGGAAATCGCCCACAAGCTCCCGGACGAGGGGCAAATTATCCCCACTTCGGATCCCCGTGAGAGGGTGGTGTACATCTCCCACTTCGTCCGCGGGCTGGGATTTCCTCTCCACCCATTTGTCTGCGGACTCATGTTCTACTATAGGCTGTATTTCCACGATCTGGCCCCTAACTCCATCCTCAACATCGCGGTATTCATTGTCATGTGTGAAGCCTTCCTCCACATCCCACCCCACTTCGGATTGTGGCTGAATACCTTCAATGTGAAGCCGAAGGTGGTCAGTGGCCAACACGCAGAGTGAGGAGGCGCCATGGTGAGCAAGATGCCCAACGTCACATGGCCCGAAGGCTCCTTCATGGAGACTGTCAAAGGATGGCAAAATTCGTGGTTTTATATCATGGAGCCGCGCGACACCACCTGGGCCGCGGCTCCTGCATTCCGTTCCGGAGCCCCGCTGTGGCTCACCTCCTGGCCAGAGAAGGGCCTACATTGGTCTTCGCTGGACGAGCTGACAGCGCTTCAGACGCGCATACAGAACATGATAAACAAGAATATCAAGCTCGTCAATGTGATCCAGGTGATGCTTATTCGTCGGATCCTTCCGTGCCAACGCCGGACTTGCCACTTGTGGGAGTACGATCCGGCCAAGCACCAGACATTGCTGGAGTTCTTCGGCACCACGCACGAAGAAATCTGGAAGGAGCTCTTCAAGGCCAACGCGACGCGGCCGGCTACGACCGAGGACCGCGGGCACGACTTGGCCCATCCAGCTAGTCCGGTAAGTTTTTCCATGTTTTCAAGGTGTACCCTTTACTTGCATACTCGAGGAAGACATCTAAGCCTCCCTATTGATTTTTTTCAGGCCTGGACAAAGAAGGTGGAGCGGATTCACTGTCCGCCTTCACTGCCCGAAGACCCAGAAATCCCCCTTCTGATGAAGATGCTGGTTCCGGCGCCCTATCAAGCGCTAGAGAAGAAGGCCAAGGGGACCAGGGGTGGTCTCCGTTGCAACGGCACTTCAGACATGACGTTCGAAGACGCTGAGACTCATTCCTCCGCCACCGAGGACGACGAGGAAGAGGATGAAGAAGAAGAAAGCCATGCCCCCTTTAAGGGGGGAGAAAGAAGAGGTCGGCCTCCACGCGTCTGGAGGACAAAGCATCCAAGAAGGGGAAGGCTTCCCTTTGGGACAACTCTACAACGGCCACCGCCAGCAGCTCGGACTGGTGTCCCAGGGAAAAGCCCCTGGCCAAATCAGGAGTACTCAAAACCCGGATACATTCATATATCCGGTCTCACTACTTTATAGTATTAACATGTTGAATCATGCATTCGCAGTCCGGCTCGGTCCAACCTGGAGTGGTCCTTATCTTCATAGGATTCGCTGGACCCAAAGGCGATGGACAACGGGACCCTTCCAGTGGCCTCCTCTCCCAAGGACATGGGTGACACCGAGGTATTGTCCCAAAGTATTCTAGGGCCGGGAGAGACTCAGGAGGCCATTAGGGAGGTTCCGGAGGGTGAAGCCTCGGCTGCCGGACACATGGGGGAGCTAACCCCCATGGAGACTGACAACGGGGGCCATATCCAATTTGCCCCCAAGCCGAATACAATTCCGGAGACCCATACGGCTCCAGAATCAGGCGAGCCTCCTCTTTTGAAAGAAGGAGGTGTGCCTATTCCACTAGTGACCTCTGTCCATCCAGAGGCACCGGATAATGTGCTGGAGGCGCTGCAAGGCGCTTCCATTGTTGAGGAACACCGTACCCTTATGGGCACGACGATTGAGAGGATTTAGTCCGCGAAGAGTGGACTAACCGAAGCCTGCACAAGCCTTCTAACAGGCTTTAAGGTAAGCACCGCAACTATGCAAAAAGAATGTCACATTATAGACAGTAGCCCCTGAGACTCTGTCCGGTGTTCGGAAATAAAAGCCGAACAGAGGATCAAATAATTTTCGCAGGAGACTAACCTGAAATGTTTATGTGAATAAGCGGGCGTCGCTGCTGGCTGCGACCTCTCATACTGCTGAGGTCCCCATACTGAAGCAGAGTCTGGAGCGGGCCGAGGAGGAGCTCGGCCGTGTGATGAAATAGCTGGAAGACAGTCAAGGTATGCAATAACTTTGTCTATTTTCAAGAAGGATGAATGATTTGTGCTGACTAAAGTGCCATGATATTTATTAGGAGTGGTGACCCAGGTGGAGGCCCTCAAGAAGCTGCTGGCCAAGGCCGAGGAGAGAGCGGCCAAGGAAAAAGCCGCCCGCGAAAAGCATGACGCCAGGGTCAGTGAGGTCCAACAGGAGCTCCAAGATGCCGTGAAGAAATGCGAGTCCTTGGAGCACAAACTTGCGGATCAAGAGTCCGATCAGGACAAGGCCCGCCAAAACACGGTGCCCGGGTTGAAGCCCAAGGTGCCCTCCAGGAAATCCAAGAGGCCAGAAAAATCGCGGCGGGTAAGGCCTTTATTATGCAGATAAAATATCTGAAGAAAAGATTCCTCTTACTGACCCGGATTTGGAGTTCTCCAGGGGCATTTGGGGATCATCCGCGCAGCGTTTTAGACACTGCGGAATTCTTCCAAGCCAAAGAGGTGAGTTCCACGGAGATGTTATTTTGGTCGCAATACCTTGCGCCAGAATATCCTGTGCCCTTTAGCGATCAGCTAAAACTGCTGGTTGAACTGTATTGGGTGGCCGAACTAGCCATGAAGGATTTGATAGTCCGGCTATAGCCTGTCGAAGCCATACCCAGTAGTTACTTCGGGCTCATGAAGCGGCTGGTCAATGCCGGCCCTTGGCTGGATGCCATTAAGTGGTCGGTCTGCATCAAGGGCGCGTGAATGGCCTTCGCCCTAGTCAAGATGCATTGGGTGAAGATGGACGCCGCGAAGCTTATGACCAAGGGACAGCCCGCGGGCAAGGAGCATCGCACCCCTGAGCTGTATTTTGACAATGTCTTGGAGGGGTGCCGCATTCTGGTGGAGCAATGTGCAAAGGATGTTATATTTCCATGAATACATCCATGTTATCCTGTCCTGTATTATGAACCAGAGCTGTTATGTAATATAATGCTTGTTATTTAAACTTTTGCCTCTTGTGCGGCCGTTTTGTTAAATCTGAGAGTTGGCCAGTCGCCGGCTTCCGCCCCCACGTAGGTAGTACGGGAGTGTTCGGGATGAATCTAAACACTCTTACTCCAAAGTTTGGTCCTTAAAGGAGGTGTTTAGCGCAACAAACAAGGCAATCGGATTATGTGGCTTTATCTCCCTCACATAGCCATAGGAGTTTGACAATAGAAGTTTAGGCGTAGCCCCTAGTTTTCAGAAGTCCGAACTTGGGATGCTGTAAACACCTGATCGGATAAAAACCGATTCATCGCATAATGCGGAAAAAATTGCTAAAGATATGTAACCTCTCGAACTGTTAACCGGCTCACACCGCATCATGACAGTCAGTTTTCGGCTTCCTCTACTAAGGTGCTCATCCGGATGAACCATGACACAATCGCAGTAGTTCTCCCTTTACTACCCTAACCGATATAGGAGAATGGAAGGTAGTAAGAACAGGAGGCGGGCAACCCAACTATTTAGCAAAGACATGATTCAGAGCTGATGCATATAATGCTATAAGTTCACGGTGCTGAACTATACTATAAAATAGTGTCCGGACATTGTTTTCGTATTATGGAGCGTAATGAAGCCCCTGGCTAATGTCGTAGGCTAATGCCGCAGAAATTGGGCTAATGAAGCCCCTGGCTAATGCCGTAGGCTAATGCCGTAGGCTAATGCCAGAGTGTACGGTTGCAATTAATAAAAGTATCAGCAAAGAAAAAAAATAAAGCAGTAGGCTAATGCCGCAAAAATTGGGCCGCAAACTATTTTCCTTTGTAGTTTGATTAATATGTCAAAGCATATTTGTACAAGTAGTGCAATAAGCAAACATGGCTATTTAACATGCACGACCATTGGAGAGCTGGGTGCGGGTCTTTAAAACAGGCATAGGGATCATTTAAAGAGACCACCTGGAAATTCCCTTATACATCAAAGCCTCTTGCCGTCTTGGTGTATCCGTCCCTTGATAGGTCCGTCAATCAGGCCACCAGGAAAGCCCTGGAAAAAAGAAACCTAAAAAGAAGAAGGAAAAGTGAAAGTATGTGGGTCCAGGAGCCGTTGAGTCGTATTATGGACCACGATCTTGCTGTGCCTCCGTCTATGCCCATGGTATTTGGAGAGCGTAGTTATGTACGTGCGGTAGGAATGCCGTTGTTTGGTCAGGACTGGGACAGAGGCCGAATTGCTAGTCAAGCACTTGACGAGCTGGACTGTCCTGCTGTAGGGTAGTTTGGACTCGATTGACAGTGTCCAGGAGCTTGGCCGCCGAATTAAGGCTCTACATAAGAAGGCCGCTCTGTACTTTTGCTACAAGGGCGGCGGTGTGCTCCTCGGTACGGAGGGAGCGTTTTGTGTTTCCATTGACTGTTATGACCCCACGTGGTCCGGGCATCTTGAGCTTGAGATAAGCATAGTGTGGCACTATATTGAATAGAGCAAATGCGGTTCGTCCGAGCAGTGCGTGATAGCCGCTGCAGAAGTGGACGATATCGAAGATCAACTCTTCGCTTCGGAAATTGTTTGGGGATCTGAAGACCACTTCCAGTGTGATTGAGCCCGTGCAGCGGACCTTTACACCTGGTATGACAACTTTAAAGGTGGTTTTTTTGGGCTTGATCCTCGAGGGATCAATACCCATTTTTCCCACTGTATCCTCATAGAGTAGGTTTAGGCTGCTGCCACCGTCCATGAGGACTCATGTCAGATGGAACCCATCAATGATTGGGTCGAGGACCAGTGCGGCTCAACTGCCATGATAGATACTGGTTGGATGGTCCCTACAAGCAAAGGTGATCGGGCAGGATGACCATGGGTTGAACTTTGGGGCGAAACTTCTCCTATCACGTAGACGTCCCTGAGCACGCGCTTGCGCTCCCTCTTGGGGATATGGGCAGCGTATATCATGTTCATTGTTTTAACTTGGGGGG
>NC_041391.1:370525291-370532147 GCF_002162155.2 Triticum dicoccoides | reverse complement strand
CCCCCTGTGTTTGGTGGCGAGGGATCCTCATCATCATCCTTGCTTTGCGACCCCTTCTCATTGTTCTCGGCATTTAACTTGCCGGCCTGTTTAAAAACCTAACACTTTCTATTGGTATTATTGGCTGGTTTATCAGGAGTGCCGTGGATTTGACATGGACGATCGAGTATGCGGTCCAGACTGGACGGGCCTAGATTGTTTCTTTTGTATGGCTTCTTCCGCTGACCGGACATTGAGCCACTGAATCCGGCATTGACCGCCATGTCTTCGGTGTTGTCGCCGTTGCTTCGACGCTTGTGTCTGTTGCGTCGGGGCTTGTCGTTGCTCTTTCTGGCTTGAGAAGTGCCAGGTTCACTTGCATTGTTATTGCTATGGGCTAGCCAACTATCCTCGCCCGCGCAAAAGCTTGTCATGAGCATCATGAGGGCTGCCATAGACTTCGGCTTTTCTTGGCCAACGTGTCGGGCGATCCATTCGTCACGGATGCTATGTTTAAAGGCCGCTAGGGCTTCGCCATTCGGACAGTCGATGATCTGGTTCTTTTTAGTTAAGAACCTAGTCCAGAATTTCCTGGCTAACTCTCCGGGCTGTTGGACTATGTGACTTAGGTCATCAGCATCCGGAGGTCGGACATATGTACCTTGGAAGTTGTCGAGAAAGGCATCTTCCAAGTCTTCCCAGCTGCCAATGGACTTTTCGGGCAGACTGTTCAACTAGTGCCAAGCTGGTCCCTTGAGTTTTACCGGGAGGTATTTGATGGCATTAAGATCATCACCGCGGGCCATATGAATATGGAGAAGAAATTCCTCAATCCATACCGTGGGGTATATTGTCCCATCATATGACTCGATGTTCACGGGTTTAAACCCTTCCGAGAATTCGTGTTCCATTACTTCATCGGTGAAGCACAGGGGGTGTGCAGTGCCTCTATATCGGGCCAAGTCATGAGTAGCTCGGATGGAGTTCGTCTGCGGTTTTCGGCCCGAACGTGGTTATATTTGTCATGTCCAGTCGGGTGGCCATCGTCGCGCATCAGGGCACGCCCCCCGTGATCCACAGATCGATCTGGTCTGACCTGCTCTGTTTTCCAGGCCCTACCATAGGTCTGTGTATCCCTAAGCTGTTGTGTTTCTGTTTTTACGATGAGGTAGTGCGGGCTGGTGTTCGGCTCGAGTTGCCGCTTTGTCCCGGCCATGTGGTGGTCGGTCTCCGCATTATGCGCTGGTAGGACGGGCTCCAGCGCCTCGTCATCAAATTGGGGTAACAATTTGCGCTTCGGGTAGCTTTTGGTTGGCCGCTCAAGGCTGTATTTCTCGGCTGCCAGGACATTAGTCCATCTATCATTGAGCAGATCTTGATCAGCTTCAAGCTGCTGCTGCTTCTTTTTTATGCTCCTTGCAGTGTCTATTAGCCGGCGCTTAAAGCGCTCCTGTTCGACAGGCTCCTCAGGAATGATAAAGTCTTCATCGCCGAGGATCACCTCGTCCTCAGAGAGTGGAAGGTAGTTACTGTCCTCTGAGTCTTCATTCATGGCTTGTTCATTAGGGCTAACTCACCCATCTTCCCGTTCACCCTGTTCAGAGGTTGTCTCAACGGGGTCTTCATTGTCTTCGGCATCATCCGGAGTATTATTTTCTCCTGTGATGGTATTACTATTTTTACCATGGCATGGCTTAGAGCAGCGCAGCTGATGCCGACGCTTTGGCTGTATCTCAGGAGGCTTGTCCTCGACTGGATTTTCATTGTCGCCATTGTTCTCTTCGGGTGTATCCACCATGTATACGTCATACGAGGAGGTGGTTGTCCAGCGCCCTGTAAGCAGTGGTTTTAGTGCCTCCTCTTCTCCGGCATCGTTGTCCATACCGTTGATGTCTTCGGAGTCGTAATCGAGCATGTCGGTTAAGTCTTCGAGAGTGGCTATGAAGTGGGTGGTGGGTGTGAAGCGGAATTTTCCGTCGTCAGCTTTTAATTCAAGCCGGATATAGTTCGACTGAGAGTCCCCTGACAAGGAGAGGGCATTTAATGAGTTTAGCACATCGCCTTAAGGCAAGTGCCGGAAGATGTCCATGGAGCTGAACTCAATGATTGGCACCTGATCATGTTCGATGGGCGCGGATGCACGCTGTTTGGAACCTATGGCTTGAGACGAGTCCGAGGTTCCGTTGACACAGGCCCCGCTCGAGGTTGGATATGTGTGCGGCTCCAACACCGCAGAGTTTGCGGCTTCCATGGCGGGGTTGAGCCTCCCGTCCTTGGATGGCGCAATCTGCTCCGGAACTAGGGCCAGAGCAGTTACAGGCGCTATCTCCTAAGAACGGTCCGATGGCAGATTTAGGTCATGTTCATCGCGGTGGTAGGGAGCGGCCATCATGGGCTCGAATTCGTCGAAGATCAAGTCTACACAGATATCGGCCACGTAATTTAAGCTTCCAAACCTGACCTAATGGCCAGGGGCGTAGCTGTCGATCCGCTCCAGGTGGCCAAGCGAGTTGGCCCGCAGTGTGAAGCCACCAAATATGAAGATTTGTCCGGGGAGAAAAACCTCCCCCTGGATTGCATTGTTGTAGATGCTTGATGGAGCCATCAAACCTCTTGGTGACGATGCTGCGGAGCTCTAAATGAAGGCACCAATGTCGGTGTCAAAACCAGCGATCTCGGGTAGGGGGTCCCAAACTGTGCGTCTAATGCTGATGGTAATAGGAGGCGGGGGAGACGATGTTTACCCAGGTTCGGGCCCTCTCTATGGAGGTAATACCCTACTTCCTGCTTGATTTATCTTGATGAATATGAGTATTACAAGAGTTGACCTACCACGAGATCGTAATGGCTAAAACCCTAGAATTCTAGCCTATATGATTATGATTGTGATTGCCTCTATGGACTAAACCCTCCAGTTTATATAGACACCGGAGGGGACTAGGGTTGTACAAAGTCGGTTACAGAGAAAGGAATCTACATATCCGAATCACCAAGCTTGCTTTCCATGCCAAGGAGAGTCCCATCCATACACAGGAGGAATTCTTCTATCTTGTATCTTCATAGCCCAATAGTCCGGTCATCCGAGGACCCCTTAATCCAGGATTCCCTCAGTCTCCACCATGTATGTCCGCTAGCAACTCAAGTCCCTACTCACTGGAGATGCATCACAACGAAACTTCATTGGGACTTTTGCGGTATAACTCACCATCATAGATGTAGTACAAGGTGGCCTAATGAGACATGCGCTCGACATCCTCCTCCTTCTCTTGCAGGATCTCCTGAATCGGGTACACCTTGAACTCCTCAGTCCAGCACCCCCCTGAGGCTCGAGCGCAAGTAGCAGGCGGGCCCCTGAGGGATGGCCGCATGCTTGGGCGCCGGTCACCGACGCGTGAGGTAGGTCCTCCTAAGGCGGTGCTAGAGTCGTGGTGGGGGGAGCCGCAGATGGCTTGAAGAGCCGCTCCTCAAACACTCCAGGCTCCCGGGGGAGCCTCCAGGAGGCTCTATTGGCGATATCGTACGCCTCCTTGTTCGTTACTTGTGGCACGTGTTGTTGTTCCAAGCCCAAGAACCGCTTCTCCATCTTGCGTACTTCTTCTAGGTATGCTTCCATGTGCTTGTCCTTGGGCGTGTACTCCTTGTTGGAGAAGTTGACGAGGAGCTGGGAATCGCCCTTCATGGTGAGGCACTTCACCCCCAGCGCCGCCGCGGCCCTGAGACCGGTGAGCAAGCCCACGAATTCCATGTTGTTGTTCGAGACCTTCTCGCCCTACTGGAAGTAGAGTTGTACCGTGTAGTAGAGATTGTCCTTGGCGGGTGAGACGAGGACGGCTCCTGCTCCTGCACCTTGTCGTGCGAATGCTCCATCAAAGTACATGATCCACCCATCTGGCACCTCGTCCCCAGGTAAGAGGGAGCAGTCCTCGCTTACCCCGTAGTCAGGGACGTCAGTCCACTCGGCCACAAAGTCAGCAAGGGCCGCACCCTTGATGACCCTGGTGGTGCTGACCTCGAGATGGAATGCCTGAAGCTCGATGTTGCATTCTGCAACTCGCCCGGCGGCGTTCAGGCTCCGGACTCCGCGCCTGCGGCTTGCCTCCCTTGCACCAAAGAGGAAACTGGCGCTCCGTGCCCACTAGCGCCCGCCTGGCCTTGGTCGTCATGGCTCACGTCAGCTGAGCCTCATGAGGTGCACCATGCATAGAACTCTCCGCCCCTCGGGAGCCAGCCTGAGGAGCCCGATCCCCTCGGGGGTCTTGGTGTCATCCGCCTCGCGAGGCATGGCCGCTCTTGAGTCGTTGATGCTGAAGCTGGGTCGTACCAAGCCTTCGATGGAGCCATGCGGTGGGCTGCAGGCAGGCAGGCAAGTTTGGTTAGCGAGTAGTCAGGCTAGGTAGGTTGAGATCTCCACACCCACCCAAGATTTCGAACCTCTCAAGGGTTTGCAGAATCCGAAATCCGATAGCCAGCATGCTGGGAGTTGGATGTTCGATCTACGACACCCATGTGCAGAAGCTTCACACAGCGCAGGTGGCGGCAAAAGGGCTCGAGGACCTGGAGGGCAAGGAACAACGCAGCCAGATGGAGCGCCTCCAAGAGCTCCTCAACGCTGCAAAGACGCAGCAAGACACATGCAACCACGTGGTGGGAGCCGGCCAACAGGCCAACCTCCCAGAGAGAAACCCTCCACCCCGACACGAGAATGGAGCGACATCCCGGTCCCCAAGTGGCGGCGGCCGTGGCCAGCAGAACCGGGAGCATCCTGCTAGCCGCTGACAGCGCTCCCACGAGACGACGGTGAACAACCAGTTCCTCCGACGATGGAGGCCCGTGGCCTATAGGATGAACGTTTGCCTACTCCCTGCAGCGAGAGGCAGGCTTCTCCGGCACCGATGGACCACCCAACCCTAGGGGCCGGCCAGGCCCCTGTGAAGCTGTCGGCGAGAATGACGCTCGTCACCAGATCGAGCGGTTGGCTCGGTCCCTGGCAGTAGAGGAGGAGGATACAGTCGGCCTCGCCTGCTTTGGCCTTTGCATCTGTGACAAGCCCTTCCCTAAAAGGTTCACGCTCCCTCGTGACACTACCAAGTACACCGGCACCGTGAAGGCGGAAGATTGGCTGACCGGGAAGTATGTTCCGCTCATGTTGCAGGGCACGGCCCGGACATGGCTGAACAGCCTCAAGCCCAACAGCCTCAATAGCTGGTTGGATTTCAATGACCTCTTTGTCTGCAACTTCACCAGCACATACAAGCGGCTCCCCAAGCCTTGCATGCTCTGCATATGTGTTCAGGGCCCGACTGAGTCCACTCGCAACTACCTGACATGCTGGGCCGATTTGCACAACTCCTGCGAAAGGGTGCACGAGGTGCGGGCCATCGAGTACTTCACCGCCGGGTGCAGAGTGGGCACGCTGCTCAAGCACAAGCTTCTGTGCGATGAGTCGGCTACCTTGGACGAGCTCCTAGTTGTGGCAGACAAGTACGCCATGGTCGACTCCTCCATGAAGTTGGAGATCCAGGTTGATGCGTCCAGGAAGGTGATCCCGCTGGTTTCTCTAGCGTCAGCTGGTGACTCCAGTTGGTGCCAGCAGCCGAACGACAACAAGCGCAAGGCCCAACAACCGGATTTTAACAGCCGGCAGGTGGCTACCGTCGAGGATCAGCAGCCGGCCGGGCATCCCGGCCTCAAGCACCAGCGGAGTGGCAAAGGTGCCTGGCAGCCTGCCTTCTCCTTCGCGTAGGCCCTCGACGCCGCGTGCAAATTCCACAGCGGCGCCAACCGTCCAACCATACAACTCGTCCGTGCAACTGGCTCACCCGAATCACTAAGGGTGTGGGCTTGCCGGGTCCTCTAGCCGGCCCGGCGGCTCCGGCTCCTCAGCAGCCGCCCCGCCCTGTCGGCATGCTCCAAGATGAATTCCCCAACAAGAATGCCACTTACGTCGTCTTCAGAAGTGAAGCCGATGATGAGCGCAGTCGGTGTCAGCAGCACCACGAGGTGAATGCTGTCATTCTAGAGGTCACCCAATTCATGCACTGGTGCAAGTGGCCCATCACCTGGAGCCGTGACAACCATCTAGCTATGATGCCTTTGTTGAGTGCTTATGCCATGGTGCTGGACTCCACCTTCTCAACCAAGAGGGAGGCGTGCCGCTTCTCTCGACTCCTAATAGATGGCAGCAATAGCATCAACATCCTCTACTGCGACACCACGAAAAAGTTGGGCATCATGGAGAAACAACTTCAGCCTAGCCGGACCGTGTTCCATGGCATTGTCCTCGGGCTTTCCTGCTCTCCAATTGGCAAGATCAAGTTTGATGTCCTGTTCGATGACAAGACCCACTTCTGCCGTGAGCCTATCTGGTTCAAGGTGGTCGACTTGGATAGCCCCTGCGACGTGCTCTTGGGCCTGCCTGCACTGGCCAAATTCATGGTGGTTCCGCATTATGAGTACCTGAAGATGAAGATGCCGGGTCCCAAGGGCATCATCACCATTGCCGGTGACTACAAGAATTCGCTCACGTGTGCCGCACCCAGCTCCCGGCTGGCCGAGTCCCTTGGCATTGTCGAAGATAAGCGCCTCCTTGACCGGGTTGTGGCCATGGCCAGCAAGCAGCCGGCCATGCCGTCTAACCCCAAGGAGGTTGAGGCCGAGGGCTCCTTCCAGCTAGCCAAGGAAACCAAGAAGATCCTTGGACCCAGCACACCCAGAGAATTACGCTGTCGTGGGGGTTAACCTTGATAGCAAATTGGAAAGTGAGCTCACTGACTTCCTCTTTGAGAATCAGGATATCTTCGCATGGTCCCCCAAGGACATGCCAGGTGTTCCGAGGGAGTACGCCGAGCACAAGCTTCATGCGATCAGATGCTAAGCC
>NC_041391.1:370516363-370525061 GCF_002162155.2 Triticum dicoccoides | reverse complement strand
GCCGCCTATCAGAGGAGAAGATAAGGATCATTGGTGAACAAATCGCCAGCTCCTGGCAGCCGTCTTCATCATGGAAGTATTCTACCCGGACTGGCCTGCCAACCCAGTCCTCGTTTTTAAGAAAAAAACAAATGGTGCATGCGTATCGACTACAAAAGCCTAAACAAAGCCTACCCCAAGGATTTGTTTGCCTTGCCCC
The DNA here is from genome assembly GCF_002162155.2 of Triticum dicoccoides. NCBI lineage: Eukaryota > Viridiplantae > Streptophyta > Magnoliopsida > Poales > Poaceae > Triticum > Triticum dicoccoides. The sequence continues at coordinate 370,524,862 of NC_041391.1, read as the reverse complement.
GGATTGATCAAGTGATCGACTCCATGGCCGGCTATGAGCTGCTGTCCTTTTTGGACGCCTACTCCAGCTACCACCAGATCAAGCTGGACTAGGCCGATCGACTGAAGACCACATTCATTAGCCCTTTCGGCGCTTTCTGCTACATCACCATGACGTTTGTCTTGAGGAATGCCGGCAGCACCTTTCAGCACTGCATGCAGAAGTGCCTCTAGAAGCAACTCGGCAGAAATGCCCACGTGTGGATGACATAGTGGTGAGGACGGAGAAGCGTGACACTCTTTTGGAGGATCTCAAGGAGACATTCGCCAACCTGCGGTGCTTTTAGATCAAGCTCAACCCAGAGAAATGTGTCTTCGGAGTGCCAGCCAGCCAACTCCTTGGCTTCCTTGTTTCTGAGCATGGGATTGAGTGCAACCCTGTGAAGATCAAGGACATTAGGCGGATGAAGAAATCAACCCGACTGTGGGATGCCCAGAAGTTCACTAGGTGCCTAGCATCGCTCAACCGGTTCGTCAGCCGGCTGGGGGAGAAGGCCCTCCGTATGTACCTGCTAATGAAGAAGACCACATGTTCGAGTGGACCGACAAGGCGACGAGGCGTACCTCCACCTAAAGCGGATGATGTCCATGCCGCCAGTTCTGGCCGCGTACATCGCCGCCACCAACCGGGTCGTCAGGATGGGGATTGTTGTCGAGCGCCCAAAAGCCGGCAAGGTGCAGCCGGTCCAGAGGCCGGTCTATTACTTGAGCAAGGTGTTTTCCGCCTCCAAGCAGAACTACCTCCACTACCAGAAGATGTGATATGGCGTGTACTTTGCCGCCAAGAAGCTGAAGTAGTACTTCCAGGAGCCCACCACCATGGTCGTCTGTTCCGCCCCCTTGCCGAGATCATGGGAAACCGGGATGCCTCGGGCCGGGTGGCCAAGTGGTCCATCGAGCTAGCTCCTCACACCATCCTCTACCAGCCCCGCACCACCATCAACTCCCAAACGCTGGCCAACTTCCTTGTCAACAGGGCCGAGACCCAGTACCTGCCACTAGCGCCAGATTCCATGCATCGGCGGAGGCCCTTTGATGGCTCGAGGATGCTCACCGGTTTGGGAGCCGACATAGTCCTCACCTCTCCCAAAGGCGACAAGCTGAATTACACGCTGTGGATTCACTTAGCCACCTCCAACAACGTGGCCGAGTATGAGGCCGTCGTCCACGGGCTCCAACTGGCCAAGGAGATCGGCATATGCCGCATCTTGTGCTACGGCGACTCGGACATGGATCCCAAGGACGCCAACATGGCCAACTACCGCTTCCTCGTCCAGTAGATCAGCGGACACTTCGATCGGCGTGAGTTCATCCACGTGCTACAGGCCGACAATGAAGCATCCGATGCCCTGGTATGGATTGGCTCTACTCGGCAAGCCAACCAGTCGACGTTTCCCTCGAGTGTTTGCGCAAGCCGTCTATCTATCCTTCACCAGAATCAGAATCCATCTTCATGTCAGCTGACTTTGGAGCAGTTGGATCTGGCTCGGGGATTTCAGCAGTCGGCCCGGGGACTTCTGTAGGCGGCCCATGGCTGCAGCACCTAAACCCGGCCCGGGGACTCCAGCACCCGGCCCAGGGACTGCTGGAGCCAACCCGGGGACTTCCACGATGCAACAAGGAGAGGCCGGCTCCAACCTGCCACCTCCCAACTCGGCCACCCTAACATCGGTTGCTGTCATGACGGTTGTGGAAGCCTCGTCTTGGGCACATCCCATCCTCAACTTTCTGGTGAGCTGCGAGCTCCCAGCCGGTGAGGTCTTGGCCCGACAGGTGCAACACCAGGCGACCGCGTACACGATCATCAACAGAGAGCTCGTCAGGCGCAGTGCAACTGGTGTCTTCCAGTGCCGCGCCGAGCCGGAGAAGGACATTGCAATCCTCAGGGACATTCATCAAGGCGAATATGGCCACTATGCCGCCTCGAGAGCCCCCGTTGCCAAATCTTTCCACCATGGTTTCTTCTGGCTGACTTCTCTGGACGACACCAAGGAGTTGGTCCAGAACAGCAAGGGGTGCCAGCATTTTAGCACCAAGAAGCACCTGCCGGCCTCGGCACTCAAGACCATTCCCATCACCCGGCCATTTGGTGTGTGGGGATTGGACATGGTGGGCCCATTCAAGGCAGCACGTGGCGGCAAGACCCATCTGCTGGTTGCCGTGGACAAGTTCAGAAAGTGGATTGAGGAAAGGCCAAGCAAGAAGTTGAATGTCCCCACAGCCGTTACATTCATCACGGACATGATCGTTCGATACGGCATCCCGCATAGCATCATCACCGACACCGGCACGAACTTCGTTAAAGGAGCCTTGGCTCGTTTCTGCGCAACGCAGGCACTACAAAAAGACACATCTGTGATATTTTGGGCCGGACCAATTTTTTCTGTCATGCTTATGGCACTTCTATGACGATAATTGTGACAAAACCTGGTATCATCGTAGATGTGGTGGGCTCCTACTTCTATGACAAAAAATCATGACACAAAATGGGCTTTTCATCCTGGGCGGGTCAGATATGCACCTGCATGACATTCTTTGGGCCGTCCATAAGGAAAAAAATCATGGTAGTAGCGCGATGAGGAAATTTTTGGGGAGTTCCCAGTTATGGAGGGTGGTCGGGGCCAAGCGATGCATTGAGGTTTGCGCATTTCTCTCATACACGTATGTGTGTCATGCGTTGCGCTCTAACTGAACCCGAGCAATTGCATTAGCTATGTTACTGAACCCCAATCGATCCCTTGCTGTTAACTGAACCCGAGTGATTCCTTTAATACTACTGCTAATTGAAGTCGATCGAAGCTGCCTCTTGATGAACAGCTCCCAGTGGGGTTGGATGAACAAGATCCCGCGGTAGTAGAGGTAATTGCCGCTGGATGAACATGACTCCAATCAAGGAGGTGGGGTGGATGAACAGTAACCGGTGGAGGGACCTCGTACGTGGAGGTCTGGTTGAACAAGACCCCATGGAGGGCTGGTTCAATAGTACCCAATGGAGGCTGGATGAACAGGACCCCGTGGAGGGCTAGGTAAACAGTAGCCGATGGAGGCTGGATGAACAGGACCCCATGGATGAACATTAGCTGGTGGAGGCTAGAGGAGGTCGACGATGGATAAACAGTAGTAGGTGCAGGCTGGAGGAAGTTGATGATGGATGAAGGAGCCCCGTTTTGTGGTACGCCACACCCCTCCCGATGAACACGACCCCCGTTTCGACCGTAAAAGGTCGTAGAGAAGTCTGTTTCCTCCGTTTTGTGGTACGCCACACCCCTCCCGATCAACAGAACCGCGTTTCGACCGTAGGAGCTGAAATAGAAGTCCGTTTCCACTGTTTTGTGATACGCCAGACCCTTCCCGACGAACAGGACCCCATTTCGGCCATACGAGGTCGAACAAAAAGCTTGTTTCCTCCGTTCCGCTTTACGCCGGACCTTGTTTTGTCTATTCCGTCCAAGACGGTTGGCTCCTGATGAACAGGACATGATTCAACCCAGTGGCTTCGCTCCCGAAGAACATGACGCATTCCGACCCAGTCACTTGGCGCTCGGTGAAGACGACGCTATTTCCTCCATTCTGACCCAGCCGATTAGCTGCCGATGAACAGGACGATGTCGCTGTCGTCCTTTGCCTCTCCATGTACACAAGCCCTGGCCGTACGTATGCGTGAGTATGCATTCGAGACCTTGCCTATATGTACGTACGTAGCCATATTTAATTTCATGCAGCGTGGCTATACTTACGTGTACATGATATATATAGACGGGACTGCGTGACATGCTACGTCCGCGCCTCTACTATGGCATGTGCATCTCCTTACTCAGACATGGTTCATCGCTGGAGAGATACCGATCGAGCAGTATGTAGGCACACGATCATGACCAGACGGACAACCTGACATACGGTTTGACCCAGTGGGTTCCAGCTGTCCGGGAGGATAAGGAGGCACATCCTTCTGTGTGCAGATATAGCTGGTGGGTCCTAGCTGTCAGGGAGGATAAGGAGGCACTTCCTTCCATGCAAAGATATAGCTGGTGGGTCCCAACTATCAGGGGGAAGAATCATTTTTTTGCCCGTAATACGGATGCACTTCCTTGCGTACAAAGATGTAGCTGGTGGGTCCAAGCTGTCAAGGGGAAATGTTTTTTTCGAGGACCTTCTGGTAGGTCCCACTATCGGGTGGAGGAATCGTTATTTTGCACGTAATAAGGAGGCACTTCCTTTCTGCGGCCGTTGACCCAGCTGTCAGCCTCTCCACATACAGCCCTCTTCCAATGGAAGGCGTTCCTTGACCACGTTGACCACACCGCACCGAGAGCACCAAGGCGATGGACGATGGCGAGGCATAATATGGGAATGATCTGGATTCATGGAACAAGGGGCACTAGAGTCCCTCGTGGAGGGGAGTACGAGGGACTGGTTTGGCTGCCGGGTGAGGCTACCTTCGCCGGAGAATAACAGAAGGTGTGGGTGAGTACAGGTATGACCTGGCCACCATCGGGAGTAGAGTGGGGCAGCGAGGCATGCGCAGCAGCATAGCCGGCCACGGGAGGCAGATGCAGGCTCTCCAACGGGCGATGGTTTTGGCGGCTGGAGAAAGAGCAACTAGATCAGAGACTGAAGAATAATTTGGTGAATCTTTTTTAGACCATTAAATCGTTTTGTTCACTAAATGGACAACACCTTGCACATGCCTTTTATAGTGGGCCAATAAAGTCAGCTTCGAAAGTTGTGGCGGAATGCAGCCCATTTATTTAGGTTTTATAGCCCATTTCATTTCGTTTGCCAAGACATCTATTTCCTGGGCTTTGACTCAAAAAATAATCTATTTCCTGGGTTGGATAAAACTAATAATAATAGACGATTTACTATTTATGATAATTGTTTCTCAAAAAATATTATTTTAATAATTTAGAGCGCATTTGATTATTTATTCGAATACACCTATTTACTAGCTGTGTCAAAAATAATATTGCGTACATGCAACACACATTTATCATTTCTGATAATTTACAAGCCATTTGCTTTTGTAGAAATGCAACCATTTTCTAGGATGGGTGAAAAAACAATTCGTATAAAGATAACATTGAGATACGGACATTATTAAAAAATTAAGTTGGGCTAGGTAATCTTATTATAAAATAAATGAACTGGGTTGTGCATTTTATTAAAAGAAAGATAGGCTAGGCTTGTGACGCCTCCGATTCAATCGTACACTAATCATACACGCAAACGTGTATGATCAAGATCAGGGACTCACGAGAAGATATCACAACACAACTCTAAAACATAAATAAGTCATACAAGCATCATAATACAAGCCATGGGCCTCGAGGGCTCAAATACAAGTGCTCCATCATAGACGAGTCAGCGGAAGCAACAATATCTGAGTACAGACATAAGTTAAACAAGTTGCCATAAGATGGCTAGCACAAACTGGGATACAGATCGAAAGAGGTGCAGGCCTCCTGCCTGGGATCCTCCTAACTACTCTTGGTCGTCGTCAGCGGCCTGCACGTAGTAGTAGGCACCTCTAGTGTAGTAGGAATCATCGTCGACGGTGGCGTCTGGCTCCAGGGCTCCAGCATCTGGTTGTGACAACCAGGTAGAAGGGAAAGGGGAAAAGAGGGAGAAAAGCAACCATGAGTACTCATCCAAAGTACTCGCACGCAAGGAGCTACACTACATATGCATGGGTATATGTGTAAAGGGCCATATCGGTGGACTGAACTGCAGAATGCCAGAATAAGAGGGGGATAGCTAATCCTATCGAAGACTACGCTTCTGGCAGCCTCCGTCCTGCAGCATGTAGAAGAGAGTAGATTGAAGTCCTCCAAGTAGCATCTCCAAGTAGCATCTCCAAGTAGCATCTCCAGTAGCATCGCATAGCATAATCCTACCCGGCGATCCTCCCCTCGTCGCCCTGTGGAAAAGCGATCACCGGGTTGTCTGTGGAACTTGGAAGGGTGTGTTTTATTAAGTATCCGATTCTAGTTGTCATAAGGTCAAGGTACAACTCCAAGTCGTCCTGTTACCGAAGATCACGGCTATTCGAATAGATTAACTTCCCTGCAGGGGTGCACCACATAACCCAACACGCTTGATCCCATTTGGCCGGACACACTTTCCTGGGTCATGCCCGGCCTCGGAAGATCAACACGTCACAGCCCCACCTAGGCACAACAGATAGGTCAGCACGCCGGTCTAAACCTAAGCGCATAGGGGTCTGGGCCCATCGCCCTGAGCACACCTGCATGTTGCGTGGGCGGCCGGAAGCAGACCTAGCCTAGTGGCGTTCCAGTCCAATCCGGCGCGCGCCGCTCAGTCGCTGACGTCACAAAGTGTTTCGGCTGATACCACGATGCCGGGATACCCATAACTACTCCCGCGTAGATGGTTAGTGCGTATAGACCAAATGGCCAGACTCAGATCAAATACCAAGATCTCGTTAAGCGTGTTAAGTATCCGCGAACGCCGAACAGGGCCAGGCCCACCTGTCTCCTAGGTGGTCTCAACCTGCCTTGTCGCTCCGCCACAAAGTAACAATCGGGGGCCGTAGGGAACCCAGGCCCACCTCTACCGGGATGGAGCCACCTGTCCTTTCAGCCCCCATCTCCGAACAGTGTCACAGGTAATGTAATAGTGTAAAGTATATGTAGTATTTGCCCGTGATCACCTCCCGAAGTGATCACAGCCCAGTAGTATAGCATGGCAGACGGACAAGAGTGTAGGGCCACTGATGGAACACTAGCATCCTATACTAAGCAGTAGGATAGCAGGTAAAGGTAACAACAGTAGTAGCAAGGACAGGCTATGAAGCAGTATAGGATTAACTGAAAGCAGTAACATGCTACAGTACTCTAATGCAAGCAGTATAGAGAAGAGTAGGCGATATCTGGTGATCAAAGGGGGGGCTTGCCTGGTTGCTCTGGCAAGAGAGAGGGGTCGTCAACTCCGTAGTCGAACTGGGGCATCAACATCGTCACGGGTTCTACCGAAGAGAAGAGGGGGGAGAAATAGTAAATACATAGCAAGCAAGTGCATAACAGGATAACAGGCAGAGCTAGACGTGTTCTAACGTGGTATGAGGTGATACCAGTGAAGGAGAGAAGCATCCGGGAAAGTATTCCCGGTGTTTCGCGTTTTCGGACAGATGAACCAGAGGGGGAAAGTTGTGAGTTCGATAGGTTAGAGGGGTGTGGCGGACGAACAGGCTGCGTATCCGGATTTGTCTCGTCGTTCTGAGCAACTTTCATGTTGAAAATAATTTAATCCGAGTTACGGATTAAAAGATATGATATCCTAAAGATTTTATTAATTTCTAGAATTTAATTAATTATTTAATTTAATTCGAAAATGGAATTATGACATCAGCATGATGTCATGCTGACGTCAGCAGTCAACAGGGGTTGACTGGTCAACCTGACAGGTGGGTCCCACCTGTTAGGGACTGTTTAGCTAATTAACAGTAGTTAATTAGGGTAACAAGTTATTAGGTTAATTACTCTTAATTAGATAAATTAAATAGGATTAATTAAGTTAATTATTTAGTTAATTAAGTAATTAATTAATTATTTTTATTATTAATTATTTATCTATTATATTTTTTTTATTCTTGTTTTTTATATAAAAAACGTTCTCAAGGGGTGGGGCCCCCATGTCATTGGCCTAGGGGCCAAACGGGTGCGGGCGACGGGCGCTGGGCGCCAGCCCGATACGGCGCTCGCCCAGATTGACAGAGGGCCGACCATAGGCGCATCGAGGCCAACCGGGGCTGCAGTGGGGCGCCGGCCAGGGCGGTGGCGCGGTGGCCGGCAGGGGTGGATGTGGGTCGTCGCCGACGAGGTCAAGCTGAGTCGGGCGCGGGGGCGCGAGCAGCCTAGGAGGCAAGGGAGGAGGCAGACTCGTGGCGGGGAAGGCAGGGGTCGTGCGGGAGCAGTGCATGAGGCTGCGGGCGGAGCGGGACGGCGGTGTGGGCGGCATCAGCCGTAGGTGGCACGAACGGCGACGGGCGCGACGGTGCGCGCGGATAACGCGCGGGTGCGTGCGTGCTCACCGCGAGCACGAGCACCGGGCGGCGCGTGCACGACTGTGGGACGGCGCGCGGCGTGGCCCCGAGCGGCGAGCAGGGAACTAGGGAGAGAGAGGAGCGGCGCGGGGGGTTGCTCACAACGCGGAGTAGGGTTCGGGGCAGCGGGCTCGGCGGAGGTCGGGGAAGTCCGTTCTGGAGGAGGACAGGGACGTCGTCGACGTTGGAGGAGGCAGGCTGGCGGGGAGGTCCGGCGTCGAGCGGCTTCGGGCGCGGGGCGGTCCCGACCGGGAGGAGGCTGAAGTGGCGGAGGAGGTGGCCGGCGAGCGAGGGCGAGGAGGTCGGCGGCGTCCTGGCGTGGGGGGGGGGCGGCGAGCTCCGGGCCGCGGGGTGGCGTCGAGCAGCGTCGGTGATGGCGTCCTCCTCCTCGATCCCCAT
>NC_041391.1:370496911-370515913 GCF_002162155.2 Triticum dicoccoides | reverse complement strand
GGTGCGGTGAGTGGATAAGAGGAGGGGGGTAGTGGGCCGGCCGGCTGGGCCTGGTGGTGGCCCATTTGGGGCCTGTGGTCAGCTGGGCCGAAGCCCGGGGGGTTTCTTTTCTTCTTCTTCCCTTTTTTTGTTAGTTTTAGGTTTTAGTTTTTCTGTTTTGTTTTTATTTATTTTCTTTTCTGTTTTAAATCAGTTTAAATTATTTAGACATTTTTAAAAAAAATGTGTTTACTTCACCACAATTACCTTTGTAATATTTGGCAACCACCGAACATTTTAGTTTTAATTTTTGAAAATTTTTATTGTTATCATAAATTTGAATTTGAATTTCGAACGGTTCCGTGTTATTGCGAGGATAGCAACAGTAACCGAGGTGTCATGGCATGATTAGCGTGGGATTACTATAACGTGATTATCCGGGCGTCACAATTCTCCTCCACCACAAGAAATCTCATCCCGAGATTTAAGAGGGGAGTAAGGGGGAAAGTTCTGGTTACGAAATTCTAACGATCCTTCTCGGTCTTGGTTGCTCTTCTCGAAGTGGTCGATCCATAGCGCTGATGTCTTCATTCCTATGCATCAATGCATCATGATGAGGTTGCCGTCCTTTCTTCAGGAACTACATCGTACTTACGATAAAGATAAGGGGTAACTTCTGAAGAATGGACCTTCAAGGTCAACTATCTGGTAGATAACTCAGGGAATGTGGTAGAAAGTAACTCTCGAATAGATACTTAAGAAATTATCGAGAGTAAAGTAAGAAGGTACCATGAGAAGTTTCCAATGGCAAGCAATCGTTCGATGGCCTAATCAGAAGTTGAAAGGGGTTCAGAGCAACAAGAATAAGTATTGCGTCTGATGCCAAAGTTGATGATCTCTTGGAAGGTGGCTCATGAATTACATATGAGGCCACGCGTGAGGAACAACCTTGGGTACAGGGGGTATGGAAGAGTCAGGTTTCGATCCTGTGGAACTGTGGGTTATGGGCCCACCATGTGGGTTGAAAGTAGAAAGGTGTTGACAGCTTGCATGGTCATGATAGCAGGGCATGTTAGAGGGTAGCCTGTCAGTTATATGTCAGCAACAACGTTGGTACCAAGGGAGAGGGACGAAGAGAACCATTTTCCTGCTCGTTAAACGAGGCGGACCAGTAGGCAAAGTTCTCGTCCATCGGTGGTTACCGAAATGTCATCAACAATAGTAACAGGGTCTTGCTGACAGAATTGTACACGAGGTGTTTACATAAGCAGGGAAATACTACTGCTTATATCATATAGATCACAAGAAGGTTTAAACAAACCAATGGAAAGGAAAAGTGGTTATCAGATTTAATCAAAACAATGGAAAGAAAAATGTGTTAAAACACATATATCAGGGGGTATATCCTTCCCAAGGGCAAGCAAAGCATGATATTCATGACGGGATATAACGTAGAAAACCCCTTTAGGAAAGGGAAGAGAAATTTTCATGACATTACCCATACAACGGTGTTTGGATAATTGATCAAGAAGCATTTAGCATTGGGCTTTAAATGTTCTTGTTGAAAATCAGAGTATCACAGACATGCTTCGAGATAGCATTTGACGTGGTCACTGGGTAAAGATCAGACTTTGGATACTCGAAGGATCCATCAGGAATAGTTTGTAGAATAAGTCTTACAATTTCCTCATGGAAGAATGGATAGCATTGCTAAAAGGAAAATTATAACTATAGGTCCTCCGGTTAGGTGTGCTAGGCATGACATCACCTTATCGGGTTAAATGCTAATGTTATAACTCTAGGAAATATGTCCCGGCCACCATATCTGACCGAGATTCAGATCTGATTGGTGTCAGGATACCTCAGACTCAGGATGCCCGAGAAGAAAAGGTGCAAGACAAATTGACGAGACGACATTGTAAGATTATTGGGGAATGTACTATGGAAGCAAGTTTCAACTCAAGAGTTCATCATTTAAACCAAAGAGAGGATGACGGGGTAGCTGATGGAGTCAGTAACAATCCTTGAGATTTCCAAAAAGGTGGATTTCCATAATTATGTGAACAAGGAGATAGCATTTGTCAGATCAAATGGTATAATGATGTATACTCGAGGAAAACATACACAATTAAACATTGGTTGAAAGGTGCACCCGAAATATGGGCTGGGTTGCACGGCCAACATTGGAATGGTGATTCAATAATCAATAGTCTAAGAATGAACGGTCGACCATTAACTTCAAAGCAATAGGGTTGCTAGAAGGGCAGAATCAAAACAGCACCGCTCACTTGTTGGTACCCCAGTTGGAACCAACACGAGGACCCAAGAAAAAAAATGGTGATGGTGGGAAGTATCACCATACCAAGACTTCTTAAGCGGTGGTGAAATTCTCACAACATTGATGACATAAGAGATGTTAATGTTCCAAGGTAAGGGAGAACAATTGCTAGATAGCAAGGAACTCAAGGTATAACATGAAACACGAACAAGCTTGTGTTGGTGGGAAGGCAATAAAGTGGTCGATGATACGTGGATCATCGAGGGCAAGGATAGTATTTCTCAACATGAACTCAATTGATATCCTAGAAGAGCTCATAAGGTTGATGATGATCACGACACACTTTGTCGAGAGATTTCAAGATGTAATCGATCAGCGATGACATCAAGTCAAATGAATGGTGGAGCGAAAGGTTATTGGAACCAAGGGTACGACACAAACTTGGAATCAAGTTTGTTGTTCAAGGAGAATTGATAGGACGAGGAAGCTCGACGTACGCTTAGCTCATCATCGAAAGTTGGGCTCCGAGATTAAGGCCAGGTAGCACAGTTAAGGTTTAGCATGATAATGATATAGCCGATCAGGCTAGGAGTTACGTGATGGAGTATTAAACTTCTCAACAACAAAGTACTGAGAGATAATGAATCTCAGTATGGATTCGATTCACCAATTGGTGTTCTCGCTTGATGACAACCCAGAACCCGTGGAGTGACTATGATGGGAAAAGGTACTACTTCGTCAGAATTTCATAGATGAAGTGCAATGGGTGGATATTCTTGAGATACCAGGGGGTAATACTCGAAGTTAGAACAAAATAGAGGTTGGGAAGGCGTACTGATCTGCAGAAGGCAAGTAATTTAACTTGTCCGAGAAATAAAATCAAAGGAGAACAAACATGGTCGGAACCATGGTTGCAAAGGATCAATTCACAGCTACTAGATGATATTTATCAAGGAAATATTTATTATTACAAGAAGTTTCCATGATAGGATCTACATCGTGTCCATGGGCATGAACACAAAGTTGAAGGTCGACTCCCACTTCTTTAATGCATAACCTTCATTCACCTCTCGTATTTTGAAAATGACATTAGTTGTTGAAAGTTTTACCTGGTGCAATACCAGATAAGTTTGACCCGTGAAATCTTTCGGGTTCACACAGATTAGGGAAGGCATAGGTTCAACCCATCAGGGCATCTAGGAACATATACCACAAACTTCGGAGTAAATAATACAAGCTCGAAAGTAGAGCATTGTTCAAGAGCAGATGATACAATTTACCAAAGGCATTATATACCCATGTAAAGGCTCACAAGGTTATTCAATATGAAGGACACTGTCGGACAATAATCCAATCAAGGATATAGCGGTCCATAAAAGATCTGATGTGAGTATCGATACTCAACCAGAGGAAGAAGAATGCACGGGCATCATATTATAGAACATCTGAATAATTCGATGCTTAGATAACAAAGGAATTACGATTTCCAAAACAAAGGATCAGAAGTTGTCGCTCTGATCAAGGATGGATAAGTTGGATAGACCAGAGTCACAATTGACGACCAATAGTTTGGTCGAGAACCAGCTCATGTTCAAAAATGATGTTTTTGAGCCAGAAAGATAATTTAGAAGGGTTGATAGATGATTGTGTGCATTCGCACACATGTTGAATCAATAGGATCAAAATGACGGTGTCAAAAGATACTAGTGAATATTGCTAGATATATGGGAAGCATCCATAATGCAAGTAGACAAGTATTTGCAGAGCAATAAATCTGCTAAGGATTTTCAGAGGATTGAATAGTATTTCAAAGACTTTTGTGAAACACATGAACAACTGGGGATGAGCGGATACTCGACAAGTGCGAGGATTTATTTGAAGGGGTATTCATGTGGCAAAGAACTGCTAGGCAGTAGGCACAAAGTATTCTCAGAACAATAGAGAAAACTTCGGGGTATCTTGTAATAACAAGATCAATGGGGGGATGATCTTAAGAATGGCAAGTGTAAGTAGTTATCCATAAGGATTTATCGGTGGTCGGGAATAGCAAAAGTGATGGGCACAAAGTCTCGAGAGAATATTAAAGAGTATCTCCGAAATCTTCTGGTGCAGTCGGTGATCATCTGGACTGAAGGGCCTCTCCGGGAGAAAGTATTTTCGAGAACCTAAAGTTAGATTTTAGTAAAAAAAAACAATTCGCTTAACCCGAATAGAAGAGAGTTCAGAATCCCAGAGTAAAGGTCGAGGAGTAAAAGATCCTAGTACCACCCAATGGCGACGTGGGCCCATAAGGCACACAGCCATGTTAGTAAAAGTTTTGTAATGTCTAGACTCGACTTCGGCCAAGGAGTTGGGAAGGGGGATTCCTACAGGCAGTCGGCTCTGATACCAACTTGTGACGCCCCCGATTCAATCGTACACTAATCATACACGCAAACGTGTACGATCAAGATCAGGGACTCACGGGAAGATATCACAACACAACTCTAAAACATAAATAAGTCATACAAGCATCATAATACAAGCCAGTGGCCTCGAGGGCTCGAATACAAGTGCTCGATCGTAGATGAGTCAGCGGAAGCAACAATATCTTAGTACAGACATAAGTTAAACAAGTTTCCATAAGATGGCTAGCACAAACTGGGATACAGATCGAAAGAGGCACAGGCTTCCTGCCTGGGATCCTCCTAACTACTCTTGGTCGTCGTCAGCGGCCTGCACGTAGTAGTAGGCACCTCCAGTGTAGTAGGAATCATCGTCGACGGTGGCGTATGGCTCCAGGGCTCTAGCATCTGGTTGCGACAACCAGGTAGAAGGGAAAGGGGAAAAGAGGGAGAAAAGCAACCGCGAGTACTCATCCAAAGTACTCGCAAGCAAGGAGCTACACTACATATGCATGGGTATATGTGTAAAGGGCCATATCGGTGGACTGAACTGCAGAATGCCATAATAAGAGGGGGATAGCTAATCCTGTCGAAGACTACGCTTCTGGCAGCCTCCGTCTTGCAGCATGTAGAAGAGAGTAGATTGAAGTCCTCCAAGTAGCATCTCCAAGTAGCATCTCCAAGTAGCATCTCCAGTAGCATCGCATAGCATAATCTTACCCGGTGATCCTCCCCTCGTCGCCCTGTGGAAAAGCGATCACCGGGTTGTCTGTGGAACTTGGAAGGGTGTGTTTTATTAAGTATCTGATTCTAGTTGTCATAAGGTCAAGGTACAACTCCAAGTCATCCTGTTACCGAAGATCACGGCTATTCGAATAGATTAACTTTCCTGCAGGGGTGCACCACATAACCCAACACGCTTGATACCATTTGGCCGGACACACTTTCCTGGGTCATGCCCGGCCTCGGAAGATTAACACGTCGCAGCCCCACCTAGGCACAACAGAGAGGTCAGCACGCCGGTCTAAACCTAAGCGCAGAGGGGTCTGGGCCCATCGCCCTGAGCACACCTGCATGTTGCGTGGGCGGCCGGAAGCAGACCTAGCCTAGTGGCGTTCCAGTCCAATCCGGCGCGCGCCGCTCAGTCGCTGATGTCACGAAGTGTTTCGGCTGATACCACGACGCCGGGATACCCATAACTACTCCCGCGTAGATGGTTAGTGCGTATAGACCAAATGGCCAGACTCAGATCAAATACCAACATCTCGTTAAGCGTGTTAAGTATCCGCGAACGCCGAACAGGGCCAGGCCCACCTGTCTCCTAGCTGGTCTCAACCTGCCCTGTCGCTCCGCCACAAAGTAACAGTCGGGGGCCGTCGGGAACCCAGGCCCACCTCTACCGGGATGGAGCCACCTGTCCTTTCAGCCCCCATCTCCGAATAGTATCACAGGTAATGTAATAGTGTAAAGTATATGTAGTATTTGCCCATGATCACCTCCCGAAGTGATCACAGCCCAGTAGTATAGCATGGCAGACGGACAAGTGTGTAGGGCCGCTGATGGAACACTAGCATCCTATACTAAGCAGTAGGATAGCAGGTAAAGGTAACAACAGTAGTAGCAAGGACAGGCTATGCAGCAATATAGGATTAACTGAAAGCAGTAACATGCTACACTACTCTAATGCAAGCAGTATAGAGAAGAGTAGGCGATATCTGGTGATCAAAGGGGGGGCTTGCCTGGTTGCTCTGGCAACAGAGAGGGGTCGTCAACTCCGTAGTCGAACTGGGGCATCAGCATCATCACGGGGTCTACCGAAGAGAAGAGGGGGGAGAAATAGTAAATACATAGAAAGCAAGTGCATAACAGGATAACAGGCAGAGCTAGACGTGTTCTAATGCGGTATGAGGTGATACCGGTGAAGGGGGGAAGCATCCGGGAAAGTATTCCCGGTGTTTCGCGTTTTTGGACAGATGAACCAGAGGGGGAAAGTTGCGAGTTCGATAGGTTAGAGGGGTGTGGCAGACGAACAGGCTGCGTACCCGGATTCGTATCTTCGCTCTGAGCAACTTTCATGTTGAAAATAATTTAATCCGAGTTACGGATTAAAAGATATGATATCCTAAAGATTTTATTAATTTCTAGAATTTAATTAATTATTTAATTTAATTCGTAAATGGAATTATGACATCAGCATGATGTCATGCTGATGTCAGCAGTCAACAGGGGTTGACTGGTCAACCTGACAGGTGGGTCCCGCCTGTTAGGGACTGTTTAGCTAATTAACAGTAGTTAATTAGGGTAACTAGTTATTAGGTTAATTAATCTTAATTAGATAAATTAAATCGGATTAATTAAGTTAATTATTTAGTTAATTAATTAATTAATTATTTACTTTTATATTATTTATCTATTATATTATTTTATTCTTGTTTTTTTATATAAAAAACGTTCTTAGGGGGTGGGGCCCCCATGTCATTGGCCTAGGGGCCAAACGGGTGCGGGCAACGGGCGCTGGGCGCCAGCCCGATACGGCGCTCGCCCAGATCGACAGAGGGCCGACCATAGGCGCAACCAGGCCAACCGGGGCTGCAGTAGGGCGCCGGCCAGGTCGGTGGCGCGGTGGCCAGCAGGGGTGGATGTGGGTCGTCACCGACGAGGTCAAGCAGAGTCGGGCGCGGGGGCGCGAGCAGCCTAGGAGGCGAGGGAGGAGGCAGACTCATGGCGGGGAAGGCAGGGGTCGTGCGGGAGCAGTGCACGGGGCTGCGGGCGGAGCGGGGCGGCGGTTTGTGCGACATCAACCGTAGGTGGCACGAACGGCGACGGGCGCGACGGAGCGCGCGGATAACGCGCGGGTGCGCGCGTGCTCACCGCAAGCACGAGCACCGGGCGGCGCGTGCACGACTGCGGCGCGGCCCCGAGCGGCGAGCAGGGAACTAGGGAGAGAGAGGAGGGGCGCGAGGGGTTGCTCACGGCGCGGAGTAGGGTTCAGGGCAGCGGGCTCGGCGGAGGTCGGGGAAGTCCGTTGTGGAGAAGGACGGGGATGTCGTCGACATTGGAGGAGGCAGGCTGGCGGGGAGGTCCGGCGTCGAGCGGCTTCGGGCGTGGGGCGGTCCCGACCGGGAGGAGGATGTAGTGGCGGAGGAGGTGGCCGGCGAGCGAGGGCGAGGAGGTCGGCGGCGTCCTGGCGTGGGGGGGGGGCGGCGAGCTCCGGGCCGCGGGGTGGCGTCGAGCGGCATCGGTGATGGCGTCCTCCTCCTCGATCCCGATCCAATCGGGGAGAGGAGGGAGGAGATATTTTGTGAGGGGGGAGAGTGAGGTGTCGGTGGGGGTGGAAGCAGTGCGGTGAGTGGATAAGGGAGGGGGGTAGTGGGCCAGCCGGCTGGGCCTGGTGGTGGCCCAGTTGGGGCCTGTGGTCAGCTGGGTCGAAGCCCGGGTGGGTTCTTTTCTTCTTCTTCCCTTTTGTGTTAGTTTTAGGTTTTAGTTTTTCTGTTTTTTTATTTATTTTCTTTTCTGCTTTAAATCAGTTTAAATTATTTAGACATTTTAAAAAAAATGTGTTTACTTCACCACAATTACCTTTGTAATATTTGGCAACCACCGAACATTTTAGTTTTAATTTTTGAAAACTTTTATTGTTATCATAAATTTGAATTTGAATTTCGAATGGTTCCGTGTTATTGCGAGGATAGCAACAGTAACCGAGGTGTCATGGCACGATTAGCGTGGGATTACTGTAACGTGATTATCCGGGCGTCACAAGGCTGCGCTTATTTTAGGATATTGTGTACAACTATCGGCCCAGTTGCATTGCAGATGTTAAAAAAAGCCTGTGTTGTAAAGTACAACTTTACATGGATACTCAACCCACATTCAACGATGTTGGAAAGGCCCAAACATGTCTTCCGTACAAATTTTTGAAGTCACTGAGTGCAATTAATAACTTAAGAAAAAAGTTAGAGTATAGTGGAACCTATCTAAAAGCTGTCACGAGAGAAGAAATAATTCAATGGGTCCCACTTGTGTGTGTGTGTTTGTGTGTGTGAGAGAGAGGAAGACACCCATCGGTCGATGCTCGTAAATACATCTTTCAGCCATATGATTTGTTATTGCTTAGTAAAACTTATATAGTTGAGACAATTATATAGAACATCATAGCACACTAAATTGCATACAAAAATTTCACGCAGGTGGCACAATCAGGGTGGAAGCAGTGGATCGTCACGCGTAGGGCTATGTTGAAACCAACAAACTCGTCCATAACGGTTCATCGTCTTTATCAATGATACGGAAATATCTTGAATGTTGTGCAAAGGAAACAGAAAGACAACACAATAAGTTCTGCTAGCACATTAAGTTGACGTACAACCCTTTCTAAAAAAAGTTCAGGTACAAAAATAGAACAGGTCACATTCAAATGTACTGGCACATCAGCGCTTCACAGTGATAGCTCGGATTTAACTAGTATCTGACAAGATTCAGTTCTTACATCAAATTAGAGCACATCCAGGCAGCCAGCGCTGCCTCTTCTCCCAAAGAAGTTGTGGCCTCCGTCGTGCGATGGAGTGTGCCCTGTGCCATCCATCGTTTCGGGCAACACGGGGAAACTCTAACGTTGATTCCTGCAATGGACATCATCGATGGACCCTGGCACCAGTGGCGGCCGCAAGACTTTGATTGGTGGAGTGACCACTTCTTCGACATGCACGAACACTCGATACAGATACATCCCTAACATGGTCCGCGGCGGCCTTGCTGGCAATGGATAGTACAACCCCGGTTCCTGCACCGGTATCTCAACACTAGTCACCTTTGCTAGGGTCGACGGCTTCTTCATCCATGCCATAACCATCAGAGCCCAGCTGTCTGGAGGAACAAACATACTTACAAGCTCACCTCCAAGGTCGTTGATAAACTCATTCATGGACTCGCTGTTCCAAGCACGTCGAGGCATGCCGTGGAAGGTAAGCTTTGTTAAAAACTCAAACTCAGAGGGCACTGTGCCCCATCCTGGGTGCCACTGATCAAAGCTCACCAGTGCGCCATCGTGGAACAATCGCCGGGAAGATTCAAACACACGACTGCAGTCAAAAGTTGTCTAGAACCTGAAAAAGAGATCAGCCAGTGGCGGACGGACTTCAATGATCAAGTCACTTATTTGGATGCATTGTGTAATGCCAAGAGCTTTGACAAGGTCGTCCAGTGAGACGGGAGGCCGGTCACCATTGATGGTTACCATCAGCACTTTGCCGGCAAACTGGTCGTCAAGCGCCGCCATGCCACTATTGACTGACAGCACGCAACGCCCAAAGGCAAGACGGACCTCGGTATCTCTGCTCGGAGATCCATGTTGATCGATGACATGATAGTGCGCTTGAGTACAGGGAGTACGGGAGGGTGATTTGGGGGAACTGGAGTATGAATCGAGATTCCAGAGGTGGGGGAGGGGCGGGATATTGGGGATGAAAAGGTGGCATGAATTTCGAACACGCGCCAATATGCTCTCGGTGCGCAAGCGCATGAAAACACCGGTGGTGCCCACCTGTCAGCCTAAGAGTCCTTATTCCTTCTTTTTTAAGAGCCCGGCCTTTTTTAGGATCTTTCGAGATCCCGGCCTGAGAGTCATAATTGACCTGTTTGGCATTGTGTTACTACTCGGCCGATGTTCAACGACACCTCACTGGCCCAAACAAGTGTACATCATCGAAAAGACACTTAGCTCAAATCATCGAAAAAATATGCTAACCTCGATGCCCATGTGAGTTTCGAAATAGCTGCAAGGTCCAAAGAGGTTATTGCGAATCTGTCTCCCACAAAAAATGAGAAGAAGATAAGAAGAAGAAGAAGAAGAAGAAGAAGAAGAAGAAGAAGAAGAAGAAGAAGAAGAAGAAGAAGAAGAAGAAGAAGAAGAAGAAGAAGAAGAAGAAGAAGAAGAAGAAGAAGAAGAAGAAGAAGAAGACGAAGAAGACGAAGAAGAAGAAGCCGCACCAATAGCAGGGCATTATGGAGGGATGAACTATTTCCTCTGTTGTAAAAAAGATATTTCCTATCTGTCTATCTTGATTTAGATGAACTATTTCGATGGTGTGCATGTCTTTGGAACAACTAGCAGCGTAAGTCCACTTGACTATAAGGAACTATTTATCTGCCTAGCTTTCTCTACTACTCCTTCTAGTGATCGGTATGCAATGCATGTGTCAGTAGACATGACAACTTGTCCATGGAAGTTGAACTACGGCGAACATTATATTTCATACACGGTCACTCGCGATTCCCATGACGCCGCTCCAACCCACGGCACCATGTCCCTCGACGTATGCCTCACCCCTCTTGGATGCACCGCCCATCTACCTTTGCGTGCATGACATTTGGTCTAGCTGAAGTGCGGCGAGCATCAAGGATTTACCACAGCCACATGCGATTCCCACGACACCACTCGAACCCATGACACCACACGTCCCCCGACCTGTGGCTCACCACTCTCGGCCCCACCGCCCCTCTACTTTCAGGAGCATGACATGTGGAGCAGCCACCTATCGGGTCCACTGAAGCTCAGTCCCATGGGCCCTGAAAGGGAAATATAACTAATGCGCCAGGCCTTGTGGTGCTACTGCTGCACGAACTCATGCCAAACTCGAGATTTGTTTCTTACTAGCAAGATGCTCGTGCGTTGCACGGAACATCAAGATGCATTTGTATTAGTAGTTTATCTTGTGGGAGAAAAGGATGAATGAGGGAAGGCCTTATTTGCAAATGTCGAGAGGGGTGTGGGTATGTTTTTGCAAAATTGCCATTGTTTCTTTCCATGGACATCTACGACTCATAACACCCAGACGTCCAGCTGTGGCACCCTCACCATGGCCAGGCCACCACCGGCTGGTTCAACTCGAATGAGTGAGTCGCGAATGCTGCCACGACAACGGCCAGCTGGGCATCTCAAACCACACTGGGGCCGCTTCCCCGTAGCCGACCTATGCTGGCACAAGGCCGCATGCCGTTGAGCCGTGCCTCAATGTACGATGGCAGGAGCCCCTCCATGCTCACTAGCTCAACTACGTAGAGTACATCACGTTCGCAAACCGGTATCCGTTTAGCAGGTTCTTCCCGCCCACGAGCACACGCCTACACGTATCCATCATTCCAGCTTCGTTGCTGAGTGGTACATCCTCGAGATGGTGCAAGCGGTCGGAATCTCGAGCCCAAGTCGAGCTATGTGCCTCGGGTAGATCACTGGCTCCCGCCTGAGCTCCCACCCAGCCGTCGTTGTCGTTGCACCACTAACGATCGGGAGCAACACTCTCCCGCTCATCCGGAGCGCGAGCTAGTAAACGTCATGCGACATGTCACAATAGTCAAGAATCTTGACATGCATCAGCCAGGCAGAGACTTTTCTTGGACACAAGCTCCATGGTCTCGTCCAAGATCTTTGTGGTACTGCAGTCGAACATGCGGGTAAAATACTATGGGAGCAGCTGCATGTGCATGGCCCAGACGCCGATGTTGGCATGTAGGAGGTAGTACTTGCTGGAGCTGCAGCGTGCTACATTGCTTAGGCAGGCACCTGTTGCGATGCTCTGGCGTTGGCACCAGCATTGTCAACGTAGCTGATGATCTAGAGGAGGACGAGCAGGAAAGGAAAGGGTCTTGCATGCGTGTACAAATTCATGCAGGAAATTATTTCCTGGAAATACGACCTTTGTTTACCTTTCTTTGAGGCTATAGATGACCCACACGAGGAAATCTATTATAACTGTTGGATGCAAATTAGTGGTGCGGGAGTATGGATCGAAGCATGGGAGGGGAGCAGGCAAGCCTCCTCCGCCGACTGTCGCGGAAAACCACGACCACCTATGGGACCATGATGGCCACTTGCTGGTTCTGCAGGGGGGGTCGCATTGCACAAAGAGCAGACGAACGCAGGGCAGCATGGCAGGGATCACACATGCCGATTTACCCAGGTTTGGGCTATCTTGAGGCATAAAACCCTAGTCCTGCTTTGGTGGATTGATGAGGAAAGGTGGTGGCTATGCGCTATACACTTGCCCGGCAAGGGTTGGTTTGGGGCAGCAGCGACTACACACCTATGGGGGTGTGAGTGGTCTAAACCTCCAACCTCTCGAACTGTTGTGGGCCTCCTTTTATATATCAAGGTGTTACCACAATGGCAAATTAGTCATTAGACACTTATATGATAGCAAATAGTGCTATCATACCTAACTCTGTAGGCTGACAACATGCATTTAATGCGCTGCTTAGTGTCACGTCGTTGGTTGCCCGACAAGGTCTGCCGGGCTAATTCGCCAGCTCCACACCTGCTCGCTTGACACGTCACTGGACGGGTGTTATCTGCGGGTTCACTTCGTAGGAAGTGGCCGCCATGTGGAGAATGGCTGCCACTTAACCATCCTGTGTTTTGACGGCGCACTAGTCAACGACGTGGGTTGTGTTGGAGTAGTAGGTGAGGTGATTTGGTCTCCATGAGTCCCTGCAGGCCCTGTCGGGATGCCTTGGTCATTCCCTTCGAGGCGTGTTCTCGCCCCATGCCGGGCTGGCCTGCCCGGCAGGGGAGGCTTCTCTCTTGATAATATCTGGCTCCTCTGTCTTAGTCTTGGTTCCTTCTGATCTGCTAGTTGGTTCTTTGAGTCTCTTGGTCTCCTTTGTTCTGATCTTGGCTTGTCCACACACGAGTCAGGGGAAAACATGCACCCCTATATATTTTCCACAACATAAGCCCCCGGACCTGAGCCATACATGTCGCCGGGTACGTTGGGTTAGGTCCCAAACCGTGTGCGGACACGTGGCAGGAGAGGGCTAAGCACGCCGACTTGCCATGCTGACCAGTCAATCCAACGTCCACTTCGTGTGATTATTATGCGTCATGGGGTCGTGGGACTGTAGCAGTTAAGATAAAACGTTAACTTTCTGAAGCGTCACGCCCTCGTTCCGTGTCCCATCCTTTAAGCGCAGGAAAAGTGGAGCGGCGTGATTCACCTGTCCTCTGATCCGCTCCCCCATCTTCTTCCTCTGCAAGCCAAGCAACACTTCTCCTTTTCTCCCTTCCACTGCAACTTTCCCCTCCACCGCCATCGGAATGGGGAAGAAACCAGCATACAAGAAGAAGCAGGCAGCCACGACGAAGGATGCCACCACCGAGGGGAGCAAAAGAGGGGCGGGGTTGAGTAGGAGGCACAACGTAGATGTCGTCTTCACTCCATCAAATCCGAGCGGCACCATCCTCTAGGAGAGATATGGATATTTGTGGGGGAGGCCTATCGAGAAAGGGCATGGGGCACTGGCGGTCATTGTGGCGGGGAAGGAGGTACCACAGGACTCTTATTATTTCTTCTGCGTCTATTTCATCTGCGGTCTTTGTACTCCTTTCTCTGGTTTCTTCGAGGCGATCATGAACACCTATGGATTCCATCTCTTTGATTTGATGCCAAATGCCATGGCGACCATGGCCATTTTTGCCCATTTGTGTGAGAACTTCGTTGGAGTCAAGCCCAATGTGGATCTGTTCCAGCATTACTTTGTCCTGCGGGTGGAGAGCAAACCTTACCACTCCGCGGTTATCAACTGGATGCCATGCATGGCGAGGATGCTCTGGGATTACCTCCCTGGGTATCAGCGGGAAAGGTGGGATGAGTGGAGGGGCGAGTGGTCACTACTGCAGGATGCTGCTAACGCGACACTATGATCAGAGACCCTTCGAGAAACTATGTGCGATGCAATAATCGCAAATGGTGGTGTAAGAAAATCATCAAAAATGTGAAAAATGTTTGCAATGACGGATGCATCAAACACAGTTCAGATTTTACTTGCATGTGTGATGCAGGGCACACGTTTTAGTTCAATTAACTGTTTGCAACGAGGAGGAACAAAAGAAACGGGCAGCCAGATGAAGGTGTGTGCGATACTCGGCATACGGTTCACTCGGATGAACTGTTTGTGATTAGGCAACACAAAAGAAACGGTCAGCCAGATCAAGGTGTGCGCGATATACAGCATGCCGTCCACTCAGATGAACTGTTCGTGTTGAGATCAAGGTGTCAAACCCCTGGCTCGCCTCCTGGTGAGCCCGCGCACCGGTCTGATGGCATGCATACCGTCGTTTCACACAGCTACTTGCACGCCTCCCGATGACACATGCAGCGAGCACGCCTCCCTCAATTCACACACCCGCACGCACGCCTTCCGGTCTGCCTGCACAGTGGACTACTCGTACGCGTCCCGTCAACTCACGCATGCTCGCACGATACATGGGTCGCGTGGCGGCACGTACATCGTTTTTCTATTTGGATGATTAATGATGCCGCTTTATTTTTTGCTTAGCCGAAGCATGGCACGTATCCATTGTTGGTCTAACGCTCACGGTTCGAATAAATAGTCCATTTGGGATATTGGTTTAATAATCTCCCATTTGTAATTAGATAAAGATTATATCAAAACTTGTCTCAAATTTGACCAAAAAAGTACAATGCAACTTTGTATTGGTGTCCATATGACAACACGATAAGTTTCATGAACTTCAAATAAGTTTTGGATGCACTAGAATCTAAAAATCAAGATTCTCATTGTTTGAAATTTGTTGCACGTGGAGTAAACATGCACCCAGTGAGACACACGTGTTTTTGCAATCCATTTAGGTGCACTGTAAAGTGTGCATGTAGCTCGAATTTGATTTTTGAACATTATACCCGTAGAAAATCAATCAATTAATGTACTAAAATGACTTAATGATCTCTGATTTTTTTGAAATTAAAACGTCCCTCCTTTGATTACACTACCAAAAGAGCCCGTGCGTTGCAATGGGGTAACAAAAATTATATTTCGCCACTTATCATAATTGCTCCGTCTGCTCATTGTCATCAACCTATTCATCCTTTCACCCTTTTGCAAGTTTTATTATGTACACGAGCTTGTGGTTTTCATCATCATACTGAGAAAATGCCAGTTAGAAAGGAGAGGTGGAGGTCAAGGGCTATTTTGAGTGCCATCTTAATAACTGGAGCCTCGATATATTTTACTCGGAGTGCCTTACTCGAATGAATGCGACTAAAAAATAAGTCCGTTGAAAGAATTTTTCAGGTATGCATGTTTATATATATATATATATATATTTAAAATTTATACACATTTTGTCTCAGGAATTTTTCATATATAACATGTTATATTTTGAGTTAGTGTTTGACAGATAAATATTTTGAAGAGTATTTTTTTAACACAGTACAGACACGAGCGCTCATATACACGCGCATACACTCACCCCTATGAACGCACACACACACACACACACACACACACACCTATGAACGCACACACACACACCCTACCCCTATGAGCACCTTTGAAAGACTGAACCGGCATATCATCGTGAAATTTACGAAGTCACCGTAGGCACCTCGTCGTCGACGAAAACGTCTCCTCCCACTGAATGTGCATCACCGGAAATCCTGAAATAATTTCAGGAATAAATGCGAACACCAGGACTTGAACCCTAGTGGGCTGGGGATACCACAGTCCCTCTAACCATCCAACAACAGGTCGGTTCGCGATGAGTATCTTTAATCTGTCAGAAAAAAGAAAGGCTAAACAGGAAAAGGATGTATATATCCAGAGTCATATGTCCACATTCAACAGATTCAGATAGAATATCGGGAGGAGATGAGCGAAAAAACCTTGCGTATCGTTTGTGCCTGACTCAGACGAATGCGACGTAAAAAATTAGGCCGGTGAAAGGATTTTTTAGGCATGTATGTATATTTAAAATTTATACACATTTTTCTCATGATTTTTTCATATATACATGTTATATTTTGAGTTAGTGTTTGAAAGATAAATTCTATTCCGATCATGTGTTTGCTTATTCGTCAAGCCACTTGTTGACATTCCAAGGAACTTGCCAGCATATATAAATTGATGGGAATTGGTATGAGATAGCAATGCGGGACTATTCTCTTATTTGTAGTACAACTTTTTTTAGACAAATTTGTAGTATAACTTTCTTTTGAGGGAATTTGTAGTATAGCTAAAAAGCACCCCCCCCTCTCTGTCTCTCTTTTCTACCGAGCATGCTCGATAGGAAATTTAAAAGTTGGCTAACAGCCCATAAGAGAAGGACCATAATAAAAGGATCAATAGCCCGTAGCTAGCAATTTGATTTTGTACGAGCGAGGCTAGCGTGCGACATTGGAGGTCCTGTCAAGCGAGGCTAGTGTGCGACGTACCAAATTTTATTAGTACCACCTGGCGTATATGTTTTAAATTTAAACTGAAAACGTAAATTCACGGAAAGAAGCGTATTATGACGGTGGATATATATGTTCACCTCGAGTCAATCCGTGCTTTATTATTAGGGAAAGATATATATATATGTTCATCGCTCGATAATGAAATTAACATGCATCATAGTTATGGTGGATTCGCGGTGTGTCTGTGGGTGTGTGCGTGCAGGGGTGCCGAGTGGCTCGCAGTACACTACAAGTTGTGAGCCATTGTGTGGGTTGGCCATTTTGTTAGGTAGGCCGGTGCCACATCAGAGTCGTGAATTCCTAATTTAAAACATTACACAACCCTTTCATACATATATGTTTTGGCCACATGCAATCGATGGTTGTCCTACATGACACTCGATACTCGCGTATGACGCTTTCTGTGGGCTCGCGAGGTCGTCGTACATCACTTTGATGAACAGCCGGTAGTGAGGTTAATTTAACCAGCAAGGTAGAATCTTTTTGTTTGTGTTATGGTGGTATATAGTATGCGTCCGTGAACAAGTACACCTCACTCAGTTTCGGGACTTTTCAGTTTCCAAGGCATGTGCCACATCAAAATTGTGAAAATGGCTATTCAAACATCACACAACACCTCTTTGGGCGACATGCATGCAGGCGGTGGTTATCCTACCAAGGACACTCACATGTGACGCTTCCATCTGTGAGCCCACTAGGCCATCGTCGATGCATGTGCATCACTTTGACCTACATCTAGAGAGGTTAATTAATTTCACCATCAATGAGGATTCTTTTTGGGTTGTATTACGGTAGGAGCATATAGTATGCGTCAAAGAGGGGGAAGGGGACCATCATATGTAGTACGCCTGATTAACCTCGCTCTGTGTGGGTGCATGGTTTATGGTTTTTGAGGTATGTGTGGCACATCAAAGTTGTGCATTTTAGGTATCATATTCAACATATGTTTGGGCCACTTGAAAAGCGATGGTGGTTGTCCTGTCGCACCCACTTAAGCGGTTATCAGCGATATCGATGCTTTCCATTGGTGGGCCTGCTTGGTCCATCACTACTTTTTGCCTGACAACGAGAGCGGTTAATTTAACTTAGGAGGGGATTTTTTTTCATCTTTTAAATATGGTATATATATATATATATATATATATATATATATATATATATATATATATATTAGCACACATGCATGCATGTGTACGCATGAATCCCTCCCATCGAGTCGAAGTGGCTAGTACAATGACACGTCATGAACCGATCTCGCTCTGTGTGGGGAGGGTGTACGGTTTTTGATGCACGCGCCACATCAGTGTCGTGAAATGGTATTCAAACATGCATGCACGCATCACCTCCATACATATGCATGTAGTGGTTGTCTTTGAATGGTACACTACCTCGCGTGGTTATCGGCGACAAGCCTATATATTCGTGGGCCCGCGTGGACATCCATGATCACCTTGACCAACAACAAGATAGGTTAACATGGCGGATTCTTCATTTGGTTTGTGTTATCATAGTATAGGTCATTGTGAGATTCAGACCTAGTTAAAGTTTGAGCGCATATACTATGCACGCATGCATGCATGAATCCCCATCGTCGGCTTGAAGTGTGGTGTAACATACATATGCATCATCAACCTAACCCTCACTCAATGTGGTGATTTCTAGTTCGAAATCATGATGCCACATCAAAGTTGTTCCACTGTCTACTAAAACCACACCTGATCCATACATATGTTTGGACCACATGCATGCAGTTGTTGTCTTCGAGGACTAGCTACTTGCATGGTTATTGGCAAGCTGGCCTATCTGGGGTCGCATGGACGACCATCACTTTGACCAGCAACAAGAGAGAGGTTGTACGACCAAGGTGGATTATACTTGGTTTGTTTTACAATCAATCCTGGTGAGATGCCTCTCTGGCCCGCCGACTAAAAGTTTGTGTGTGAGTGGGAGTGGTGGGGGCTGCTACTTTGCACTTTGCTAGGTGAACCACAGTTGGGGGGAACATTCGTAGCTTTTGATTCCCTTTGTGCCATCATGAGGGGGGCTGGTAGCTACTTCGCACTTTGCTAAGTGAACCACGGTTGGGGGCATCCATTCATATATAGCTTAG
>NC_041391.1:370495642-370496721 GCF_002162155.2 Triticum dicoccoides | reverse complement strand
GCTTGTTCGCACTTTGGTAGGTGAGCCTCGGTTGGGGCGGGGGGATGCATTCATAGCTTAGGATTCCCTTCGTGCCGACATGAGGGGTGGCGCTAGCTACTTCATAGTTTTCTAGGTGAACCACGGTTTGGGGGCGTCCATTAATAGCTTAGGATTCCCTTTGTGCCGACACAAGGGAGGGGGCTGCTAGCTACTTCGCACTTTGTTAGATGAGCCTCGGTTGGGGGGGCATGCATTCATAGCTTACGATTCCCTTCGTGCTGACAATGACAACAGGGTGGGCAAGTAATACCATGCGCTCTGTGAGATAGGTGCGACATCGAAGTTGCATTTGGTATTTGAAAATAAAACCACCCTTTTCATAAATATAAATTTGATCCACATGAAAGTGTGTTCGTGTTCTGACCCTCTCCCGTGCCATTTTTCGCCAAGTTTATGAACACTAGACAAGTCGGATGACGCAACAGACATGGTTCACTCAAACTAACCGTGTGCCACGCCGGTGCCCCTGTCATGCACACATCCGCACAGTACATTGGGCTCCATAAGGCTCCCCCTCTCAAAAATATTTGCCCGCCTCAAGGGGTTTTCTGATTCATAATAAATGGTTGTTATCTCCAGACCATGTGCAATGTTTCTTCTTCCCAATCCCACCTGCATCCCTAGAAAATATCTGCCCACCTCGAGGAGGGTTTTTCTGTTTCATAACAGACGGTTGTTATCTCCGGACCGTGTGCGATGTTTCTTGTTCCCAATCCCGCCTACTCCTAAAAATATCTGCCCACCTTGAGGGTTTTTCTATTTCATAACACACGGTTGTTATCTCCGGACCATGTGCGATGTTTCTTGTTCCCAATCCCGCCTGCCCCTATAGAATATCTGCCCGCCTCGAGGGTTTTTCTGTTTCATAACACACGGTTGTTGTCTCCCGAGTGTGGTGCGATGCACCATCATCAAAATTTTCAATAGGCCCGGCATTTCATTCCCGCTTCTCATTCCTGCGTAGTAAAATTTTCAGTACCCGCGTCATATCCTCAAACACCCTCCCTCCACACACACACACACTCCAAAACCTCCTC
>NC_041391.1:370458601-370495192 GCF_002162155.2 Triticum dicoccoides | reverse complement strand
CTGCGAGACCTCCATTGTCAACATCTGCCGGTTTGCCCATGCAGCTTACCCATCGATCTCCATACCAAGGCCGCCCTGAGTTTATTAGATGACGCCTGCCAAACTCCCCTTTTCCCATAGATCCCCATCCCCCACTCCAGAGCATCGCAGCCTAAGCCCGGCTACGCTTCCCGTGGAGCTTGAGGAGCGACTGACCCAAAAGAGGTGTATCGCGGTCTCTTTGCCTGATGTCATAGAGGAAGCTAACGACCATTACTGGCGACCGACACTAAAGCAGTGGGCTAGAGTATGCGGTCATGTCTCAGCCGTCGGCTATGACATCGAGGTCATCGACAGTGACAGCCTGAGGCGGTCTATGTCATAGGTTAAGTGGCACAGCCCCAACCCCTCGGGTTCAACCGCCGTCAATCTTATCCATGGCCCCGCCATTGATCACATCTGGCTCACTGTCAAAAACTTGCCATCCTACATCGCCATCGAGCCCCTTTTGTCATTTCTAAAGGACAAGTTCTGCGATGCTGGCTTGGGATCCACAGCTTCCAAGTCAGACCTCATCGACGGCGACCACGAGGACAGTACCCTATGTGGCTCTTCCAAGGGGAAAGAGCCAATCTACTCTTCCAAGGAGAAAGAGCTCGTTTGCGACATCAGGGAGGGCATCCTATAGTCGTGCTCTTCCAAGGTGAAGGAGCCCATCCGCGACAACAAGGAGTGCATCCAGGGTCCGTGTTCTTCCCACGGGAACGAGCCCATCTGTGAAAAGTGAGGATACCCAAGATTTGTTTTGCCATGCCTCTTCACAGGGGAAACCCATGATTTGTTTTGTTGAGTCCCTTTTGTAGTGTAGTGAGAATATGTCCAGTATTAATTGCCATATCTGCTTGTTTGTAGTATGCGTTGTTTATTTCAGTTGTTCACAATGTGATGCTCTGTATGTGCAATTATTTACTGTGCAGTACATTTCATTAATCCAGTTTTAAACATACCGATAGGAATGCATATATTTGCTTGATGTTAAGCCTGTTATAGCTAGCATATGCCTTTTTTAATGTTTTTTGATTGTTCTGTTGTTTGTAGTTAGCATATGTCCAGTTTCAAATGCTATCTTTGGTTGTTCGTAGTATGCCTTGTTTATTCCAGTTATTCACAATGCGATGTTCTATATGTGCAAGTATGAACTGTGCAGTTCAATTTCATCAGTACCAGTTTCAACAATACCACTATGGCCATCTTTGTTTCGGATTCTTGGACCAGATTCGGCTTTGCTAGTGAAACCAAATCTGGAATCCGAAACAAACACCTATTTCAAATCAGCTTCGCCAGTGAAGTTGAATCTGAATTTGGGTCATTTTTAGTGCAATTTCCTGAAGCACCTCAAAGTGTACTTCGGTGGTGAAGCTTATTCGCAGAAACAGCTTCACACTGAAGCGAATCCATAGGTGATTAAAACCAAAGCGATGCTGTAACAAACAGGGCATGAATGACTACATTTGTTGCTGCATCTTGTAGTTAAACACGCCTTTCCATTTTTATTTAACAATAACCAGTGTAGGCCGGCACAATACTAGTTTGAATGACTATGTTTGCTTGTTGTTAAATGTTAGGCATGTTGCAGTTAACATGGCTTGTCACTTGTTTTTTTTGACTGGAAACTGTGAGGCAACAGCCCCACAGTATTTTATTAAAACTCAACCACCAAACGAACAAGAGGTTCTTAAAAGAAGCTAACTATGGGGCAGGGGAGAAAACTTACCTAGCTAGCTATTTACATAATTACAGTCCCATATACAAGAATACATACAACCAACTATGTCAAAGAGTTGACCCAGGTTAGCAGCAAAGGTTTTAAACTAGGCTTCAGTCTGTGGGAGTGCAGAGTAGCATCATGAATGAAGTTTCTCCTCCATGCAGCAAAGGTTGGCCTTTCATGTCTGAAGATCCTGCCATTCCTCAAGATCCATATGTTCCAGGCTGCAAGATAAACAACCTCCCTGAAAAAGGGTGTCCAAAGCTCCTCCTTGCAGCAACTAAACACTGAGATGTGGTTAAGCCAGCTGACCACTGGATGTGCAAGTAATTCCATACTCTTGTGCTGAATTGACATGTGAAGAAAAGGTGATCTCTGTCCTCATAAGCATGGGCAAAGCATAAAGGGCATGTGTTGTCCTCCTGAGTTGATCGCCGGTGTCTCCTCACCAGCAAGTCTCTGGTATTTAGCCTGTCATTTAGCATTAACTACGCAAACACCTTTATCTTCATTGTTACCTTGATTCCCCAAATCCATTTGGATGGAGTATCAGTGGCATGTGAGCATGCATCACTGCATAATAACTCTTTGTAGAGAAGATACCTTTGCCAGGTGTCCAAGACCAAGAATCATGAATCTCTTCATCAGCATTAAGGTTAAGAAGACCATCTTGGATAGTGGTTAGCTCAGACATTGCTTCTGGCGATAAGGGTAGATAAAAAAGCTCAGACATGTCCAGAGTGTTAATTACCTCACGAACAGACACTTTGTCATCAATGACAAAAGAGAATAACCGCTGAAATCTTTCTCTGAGCAGAACAGAGGAGCCTAGGAACACCCAGGCATCAAACCAAAAAAGGACAGAGTCCCCCATGTTTATGGTTACCTCTGAGTATAGCCTGAATGCTTCATTGAGTTTAAGGATGTCTTTCCACCAATAAGATCCACATAAAACTGTACCATGAGGAGCCACACCATCATAATATGTGCTCCAAATGAGAGAAACCCAGGGTATGTTAGTGTCGGATTTCGGGTTCCAGCAGACCCTTGAGGTTCGAACACTGGGGTGCGCGCGGAGATTCAACCCTCTACCAGCTCGCTCCTCGCCGAATCGCTAGGACCTAAACTACCAAACTGAACATCACAACGGACACAAGATTTATACTGGTTCAGGCCACCATTTTGGTGTAATACCCTACTCCAGTGTGTGGTGTGGTGGATTGCCTCTTGGGCTGATGAGGAACAATACAAAGGGAGAACAACCTCGCGAGGGTCTGTTCTTGGCTGGCGCGATGAACTGGTAGGGGGAGTTCGGTCGCCTCTCTCTCTCTCTCTCTCTCTCTCTCTCTGTGTGTGTGTGTGTGGCTTCCTATCCTTGTTCTCTCTATGCCCCTTCCTTCCTCTGTGTCCCTATCCTTGGGTTGGCTAGTACTATTTATAGGCAAAGGCCCTGGGCCTCTTCCCAAATATTGAGCGGGAAGGATGCCAACAATTGGCCATTTTGAAGGGGAACAGCGGGTACACTTATCCTGACTAAAGTTGGTCCTCGCCTGTCAAAGGCTCTGGTGATGACGCCGGCTTGGGCTCCACAATGACTTCCTCCCGGCCGTTGGGCTGGTCTTGGTCTTGTTGCACAGAAATGGACGCCTTTGCTTGATGCTCTCGCCTGCGCTTTCTCCCTTTGCACCAAAGAGGAAAGGAGGACACTGCGCGGGCTGGCGCCCGACTGGCACCCTTGGTTGTCATGGCTTGCATCATGGGCACCTCGTGAGGTACCCTGCCTTGAACTCTCCGCCTCCTCATGAGCCAGCCTGACGAGGCCGTGCCTGAGGAAGCTCCTTGTCGTCTGCCCCGCGAGGCTTGGACCCTCGCGAGGGTCTTGAGCTTGCGTTGATGAAGATGGGCTGTGCTGGGCCTCCTTTGAGCCACCCCGCAGGCCGCAGGCAGGCAAGTCTGGGGACCCCCGTTCCCAGAACGCCGACAGTAGCCCCCGGGCCCATGGCGCGCCCGAACTTGGCTGAGCAGAGAGGCGAAAGGGCAAGTGCGAAGCGTCGCGGGCCCTAACAGCCTGCGGCCTTGGGCGCCGCGTGGAAGTTGATTCGACGTGGGCGTCTCTGCAACCGCGTGAGTTGATAAAAGAGAGGCATCTCCCTTGCCTCCTTTATTTCCTCTAGTTGCTGCTCAGATCCCCTTTCTTGCGCCTCTCCTCCCCACTTCCAAAATCTTTAGATCTACTCCGCCTGCGTGCCCTAGCCAGTCATGGCGCCTTGCCAAACTCCGACCGGAGCTTGGTACTCGCCTGCCTTGGACCCGCCAAATGTGTTGGGGGCGAGCCTTGCCCTGGTGCGCCAGATGGCGGAGGCGGAGGGCATTGACGGGACGAAGGCGTTCAAGGCCGGCTCTGCCGTCCCTGAAGGTCGAGGGAGCACCTTCTATCCGCTCTTCGTGAGCGCCATCGTCGCCGGTCTGGTGCCTCCCTTTTCTGAGTTCTTCTTCTCTGTCCTCCTCCACTACAACATTCAAGCTCTGCACCTCCATCCCAACTCCGTCCTTCTTCTGGCGATCTTCGCCTACTATTGTGAGGCTCACGTAGGGGTGAAGCCCTCGGTGGCCTTGCTACACCACTACTTCTCCCTCCGGACCTCCCATGGTTCCGCCTCAGCGTGCGCGAGCTTCGTCACGTACGGCGGCTCCATCGCCATATCGAACCCTAGGAAGAGGATTGAGGGCTTCAGGAGCAAGTGAGTCTTGGTGGATGCTGGGCGTATCCATCCTCGGCTGATCCTGCCCACGGAGCACCCCGCAAGTTCCGACGACTGGTCCCGAGTGGAGCTTCTGGATCCCTGCGCGAAGCTGGTGTTGGAGAAGATGGACGCAGATCTGAGGCCGGCCAGCGTGGCAGCGGCGAAGCTGACCGGTGCGTCGCTGCTGAGGGAGTTCCTGGAGCATCAACTGGCTCCGCTCCGTCAGTACTCGCTTCCGATGTGGAGGCCTCACTCGAGCCCTGTGGTCTTGGCCGACGAGGATCTGACTGCGGTCCTCCAGTCCTTGGTTGGGGGCGACATGGCGAGGCTGGAGGGCGCTCCTACGCCCCTGTTCCTTCGCGAGGATTGGGAGCAGGTAGTGGGGTCCATGCCTGTCTTCAACGGGGACGGGCCCATGCCCGCGGAGGCCCCAGAGGACCTGGTGGACGTGTCCTCTGACGACTCCAACAAAGAGAAGGAAGAAGGGGAGCAGGAAGAGGGGGTTGACTCGGAGGCGGAGTCAAGAGCTCCTCCCCTTCGGCGCAGGTCCCGCACTCTCCGCCTCCCCCAGAGTGATGATGATGAGGATGAGGGTGAGCAGGGCGGCGGGAGCCTGCCTCCGATCCCGAAGAAGGACCGGACTGGGCTGGTCCCCCGCGGGTCTGCCCTGGCCCCGGGGCGATATGCAGGCACGCCTCCTGCTCCCGAGCCCCTTGAAGCCGACCCTTGCAACCGGCTCTCGGGCTTTAAGTACGGCCGGAGGCTGCTTGAGTCCACCAACGATGACCTATAAGTGCCTGCTTCCCGTCTTGATTATTGTTCTATCGACGAGACTTGATGCCCATATCCTTCGGCCAGGCTAGCGCCCGCGGCAAAGAAGCCGAAGGGAGCTCCTGAGGTCCTATCCGTGGCAGTGCCTCTACCCAAGAAAGAAGGTGATCGTGACGCACAGGCCTCTCCTGCCCGGGCGTCCTGGCGAGGCCAGGCTAAGCCCGCTGGGGCGAGCTCAGCCCCCTTGACCGAGGCGACTCCCGACGTGCCCTTGCTTGACGCTGCCTCCACTGTCATCGTGGCGCCGCTGGTTCCACCTCAAGGCACAGTGGCCACACAGCCGTCTTCTCCTCCTACTCCACCGACAACTGCTTCTCCGAATACTGTTCTGGATCGCGCCATTGCCAGACTGGACCGTCTGCGGCAGGATCTTCTGGGCGTCGACCCCCGTCTGGTGGCCGGGCGCTTGGAGCTGGCTTCTGGCTAGATTCGCTCCGATGCTTCGATACGGGCGGCGCTGGTCCAGGCCTCGACGGCTTGCGACGAGGAGAAACAGGCCGTCCATGAGGCGAAGGTTGCCCGCGATGCTGCCCTGGGGGAGGCAGCTAGCGTCCAAGGTCGATGTGAGACGCTGGAGGGCGAGCTGAAGGGCCTGCAGAACCAGCTTGCCAAGGAGGCCCGCCTCCGCCAAGAGCAGGAGGAAAGCATGAAGGTTCGCGAGGCGGCCGTCAAGGACCTGGAGGCCAAGCTCAAGGGGCGCCGTGGCCGCCTAGGCGTGCTGGAGCAAGAGCTGGAGGCGAGGAAGGTTGAGCTGGACGGAAAGGCCCGGGTTCTCGCCGAGGACCGCGTGGACTTCGCGGATATGGAAGAGAAGGCTCGCACTTCGCTAAAGACGCTTTCTGACAGCGGCCTTGAGAGCCCGCTAGCCGGTGAGGAGGATGGCCCCGCCAAGCTGCTTCCCTTCCTGGTTCGCGCCCTTCACGACGTCACCCTTGGCCTTGGCCCTACGGCTGAGGCCGAGGCACGCGTCTTGTCTTCTGCAGCGCTGACGCGGGTCTTCACCCACATCTGTCTTCGTGACCCCAACATCGACCTTGACAGCCTGCTGGAGCCAGTGAGGGGCGAGTGTGCCGCTGCCGCTGCTGAGGCCGTGAAGGGTCGCGCGGAGGCTCTGCTGGCGAAGTTCTAGGCCTTCAGCACCAGGCTGAAGCGGAGCATTGCTAGCCCTGCTGCTCCACAAGGCGAACCTACTCCACGTGGCTCCCCCGCCGGCAAGTGACTCTGTCGTGGCTCCTGACCTGTTTTTAATTCCTGCGCATGTACCATGCCTCGGAGAGGCGTTAAAACTTATGTTTGATGCTGTGGTAACAGCATGGACTGTAATATTTGCTTTTGAATTCCCTGAAATTTGCATTATTCCTTCCTACTTGCTTGTGTTCTACGCCGGCAGAGCCCGGCCCCGCGCATACCTCAGCCGCCATTGGCCCCGACCGGAAACCAGGACGGGACCAAGGAGTGAGGGGCTATGTGCCAAGTTAGGCCCCTGAGTAGCGATGCTCAGGAGTCCCCCTTGGCGCTCGAACAGCAAGTAGGGAGGCGAGGTGTGGGTGGATCTGCCGTTCTACGTCTGCAGGGCCCGGCCCCGCGCATACCTCAACTACCGTTAACCTTTCGGAACTAAGGAGTGAGGGGCTACGTGGCCAGTTAGGCTCCTGAGTCACGATGCTCAGGAGTCCCCTTGATGCTCAAACAGCCTTCGTACCTTGGCTCCACTCGGGGAGGGACGTATGACGAACCAGGCCTGGCCAGGTGGCGTGCGTTTGGGCGTGACCCAGGCGTAGCCCCCATGCTTAGCCCCTTCACGCGGCACTCCTGGGGGGAGGCGTTGCGACAAGGCCAGACACTGAGCTCCGGGCTCCTTGAGGTTGATGCGGCCCGGAGGCCACCCTCAGTTGTTTATCACCAGCCCGGAGCATAGCGCTTCCGTATGCGTACGGGCATAGCCGCTCCTCGGCAGTGTCGTCAGCCAGCGCGGAGCATGGTGCTTCCACTGGTACGTGGGAGGGGCCCTCCCTCCGGGAGGAGCCCCCAGGGCGTATACAGCCCCACCCTGACACATGGCTGGCACGGTAGGGCTTGACGAGGTGTATCTGGGCACCCGTGAGCCAGCGCGGGACTCGCAGGGCCCTACCTCAAGGCGGGTTGCGCCTGGCTCTGGGCCTTATCTTGGGGTGTGTTCCTGCAAATTTGGCCAGGTGCCGGTGCTCTACGTCTTCGGGTCCCGGCTCTCGGGCTGGTCTCAGCCATCGCTGGCATGCCAGGTCGCGATGCCATGGACAAGACCAGAGGGTGAGGGCCGGAGAGCCGGTAGGAGCCCTGAGTCGCGATGCTCAGGCACCCCCCTATAACGCGCAAGCTGGGTTAGATGACGAAACTCTACGTCCTCGGGTCCCGGTTCTCGGGCTGGTCTCAGCCGTCGCTGGTATGCTAGGTCGCGATGCCATGGACAAGACCAGAGGATGAGGGCTGGAGAGCCGGTAGGATCCCTGAGTCGCGATGCTCAGGCACCCCCCTTTAACGTGCAAGCTGGGTTAGATGACGAAACTCTACGTCCTCGGGTCCCGGCTCTCGGGCTGGTCTCAGCCGTCGCTGGTATGCCAGGTCGTGATGCCTTGGACAAGACCAGAGGGTGAGGGCCGGAGAGCCGGTAGGAGCCCTAAGTCGCGATGCTCAGGCACCCCCCTTTAACGTGCAAGATTCCGAGACCCAGGAGAAAAAGGCACCAAATAATAAGCATGGTGGATCAAAAGCATAGTCCTAAGATAAACGCAAGAAGGATACATGCCGCTGGGACAGGCCCGAGCAGCTTGGGGATGATGCAGCCCGAGGGGTGCCCCAATAAGATAAGCTAAGGACATGAAATAAAAGGGGTACATGCCGCAGGGATGGACCCACGCGGCCTGGGAATAATGCGGCCCTGAAGGCGCTCCCAGCCAGGAACGAAACTTAAAAGATGTCACCTGATGATGTTGGGGACGAAGGGGTGTTGGTGTAGCAGACTCGGTGGGCTGCGGGAGTCGATCCTCTCGAGCCCCCAGGCCCAGGGTCCTCTGGAGGCTCCGGAGGCGCTCGCGGCTCCTCGTGGGCCATCTCCATCTCCGCCAGGGCTGCGGCACGCCTGACCTCTTGAGCCTCCAAGATGTCCCTCATGAGACGCTGGTGCGCAGCAGCCGTGTTCGGCAGGCCGTAAGGCATGCGCACGTAGCTGTGGGGCGACCCTCGCAACGTCCCAGTCTCGAGGGCCAGAGGAACTCTTGAGACGCGGCTCGGTTGAGCCCTGGTATGTTGATGTAGACGCGCAGCCCACCATCCTCGCCTGGATGGGGGGCAACAGCGGGTAGGCGGCGGCTGCCTCTCATGACCCTTGACTCCTGTAACTCCTGAATGGCCTTGCTAACAAACTCCTGAGGGTTTGGCCCTCCTTGCCTTGCTCCTTCTTGAGGGAAACGTGCTTTGAAGCACGCCTCCACGTGGTGCCCAAGCGCCTCCCTCGTGACCTTGGCGAGGTCGGCGGCCCTCCAGGGGAGATCCCTCGAGCCTTGCCTGAGGAGGGCGCCGGGCGCGCTTCCCTATGCGATGGAAGGAGGCTCCTCCTGGCCAGGCACGGGCCCTGAGGGGCCTGCCTCCTGAGGGGCCGGGCCGGTTGATGTCTTCTTCTTCTTGGGGGCGGCCTCGGGAAGCCTCCTGCTGCTGCGGTCTTGGTCTTCCAGTGATGCGGCCTGAAAGGCTCGCTCCAGGGAGCACACTGCGTCTCTCTCTTCACAGGGCACCGTGATGACCCCGCCGCTTCCTGGCATCTTGAGGACGTTGTAGCCGTGGTGGGTTACGGCCATGAACTTGGCCAGTGCCGGGTACCCGAGGATGGCGTTGTATGGCAGGAGAATGTGGGCGACGTCGAAGTCGATGAGCTCAGTGCGGTAGTTGTCGCGAGCCCCGAAGGTGACAGAAAGGCGGACCTGCCCTATCGGGACGGTGGAGCCGTCGGTGACTCCGGAGAAGGGCTTGTTTGGCTGAAGCTGACTGTAAGGCACTTGAAGATTGTTGAATGTTTCCACAGACAGGACATTGAGCCCTGCCCCGTCGTAGATGAGGGTCCTGGTGACTAGCACGTTGCTGATGATTGAGGAACAAAGCATCGGGAGGACTCCGGCTGTGGCCGCGCACTTGAGTTGATCCGCTGAGCTGAATGTGATGGCGCACGCCGACCACCTGAGAGGGCGCGTGGCCTCGAGCTTGGGAAGGACTGCATTCACTTCGGGGGCGAACTGCTTGAAGATGCGCTGAGAGGCTGGGGCTTGAGCTCCACCCAGGATGCAGGCGATTGCACGCGGTTCCTGGAAGCCCCCAACCCCCTCGTCCTGATGACAATCTTCATTTCTCCTTGGCTGCGGCGGCAGTGGAGGGAGGCTTGCATTCCCTTGCGGGCGATCCTCGCGAGGCTGATCCCTCCAGCCTCCCTCACGAGGTGGATCCTGCCAGCGGTCCTCGCGAGGTTGGTCGCGCCACCCTTGGCGCGGGCCGCGGTCTTCCCAGCGTCCTGCATTCCTTCCTCCTCCTCGGCCGTAGCCCCGGTCACTACGGTCGGGACGTCTGCCGACCCTTCCTTCACGTACGGACCGGAGCTCTTGGCATTCATTTGTGTTGTGAGTGTGGAGGTCGTGGTGCACGCAGTACCGACTGCCCTTGGAGGATTCAGGCTGATCTCTGCCCCGCTTGGTGTCTGGCTTGGCCGCGAGCACGGCAGCCCCCTTGCGCTTCACATCCTTGGCCTTGGGCTTCTTCTCTTCGGGGTCCGCGGCAGGCAGCTCGAGGAGGGAGGGGCACCCCTCCTCAGCCCTGGCGCACCTGGTCGCCAAGTTGAACAGCTCCAAGGAGGTGTACAGGTCTTCATGCATCGCCAGCTCCTCCTTCATCTTGACGTCGCGCACACCGTCGGAGAAGGCAGAGATTATGGCCTCCTCCGTTACCCTGGGGATCTTGAGGCGCGCGTTGTTGAAGCGCTGGATGTACTTCTGCAGGGTTTCCCCTGGCTGCTGCTTGATACGGCGCATGTCGCTCACGGCGGGTGGCCGATCGCAAGTACCCTGGAAGTTGGCGATGAAGCGGGTGTGCATCTTGTCCCAGGAAGAGATCGTGCCTGGGGCTAGATTCAGGAGCCAGGTGCGGGCTCCGTCCTTGAGCGCCATGGGAAACCAGTTCGCCATGACCTTTTCGTCTCCATTGGCAGCCTCCATGCCCAACTCGTAGAGTTGGAGGAACTCCGCAGGGTCAACAGTGCCGTCGTAGCGAGGGGGCAGGTCTGGCTTGAACTTGCCGGGCCATGCGACGCTGCGCAGCTCGGAGGTGAAGGCACGGCAGCCCGCCGTGGCCACGGGGGGCCTTGGGCGACGGAGAGCTTGGTCCTGTGGGTCTCCATGCGCCGCGGCAGGGGGGCAGCGCAGGGTCTTGACGTGCCGGAGCAGGGAGTGCTCGGGCAGCTTCTCGAGGGCGAGGGACTTCTTGGCAGCTCTGCTCTTGCCGCGCTGGCGCCTGACGGAGCGGGTTCCTCCCAGGGGCCGCGCGCCTTGGGGCCAGGGCGCCTTCTTAAGGAGGAGGCGGCTGAGGCGCCCCAGGAGCTTCATTGCCTACGCAGGGCGGGGTGCGGTGCAGCGAGAAGGACGGTGCGGGGGCGCCTCCTGCGGCGCGGACGAGCTCGGCGACTCGGCGAGCCATTCTTCGTAGACGTCGTCCATTGGGCGGTAGCGCAGGAGCTCGTTTGTCGCGATGAGCGCAGATCGGGCCTCCACGACCACACGGGGGGCACGTGACGAAGAACCAGCAGGGGTGAGCAAGGGCGTGGCGATGCGGCCGTCCCGCCTCATGGACGGATGCTGGGACGATGCTTGCTGCTCGTTCCCTGCCGGGCCGGTGGCGGCGTTGACAGCAGGTGACGGGGAACGACGAGGGCGCCCACCGACGGGAGCCTTCTGGGCGACACGGGAGGCGAGGGCGGCTCGGCGCTCGGCGCGAGCCCGACGAGCGTCAGACATGGTTGCGGTGGTCGGGGAAGAACAAGAGAGCGGAAGGCAAATTCGGGCACACCCCTACCTGGCGCGCTAAATGTCGGATTTCGGGTTCCGGCAGACCCTTGAGGTTCGAACACTGGGGTGTGCACGGAGATTCAACCCTCTACCGGCTCGCTCCTCGCCGAATCGCTAGGACCTAAACTACCAAACTGAACAGCACAAGGGACACAAGATTTATACTGGTTCAGGCCACCATTGGGGTGTAATACCCTACTCCAGTGTGTGGTGTGGTGGATTGCCTCTTGGGCTGATGAGGAACAATACAAAGGGAGAACAGCCTCGCGAGGGTCAGTTCTTGGCTGGCGCAATGAACTGCTAGGGGGAGTTCAGTCGCCTCTCTCTCTCTCTGTGTGCCTTCCTATCCTTGTTCTCTCTATGCCCCTTCCTTCCTCTGTGTCCCTATCCTTGGGGTGGCTAGTCCTATTTATAGGCAAAGGCCCTGGGCCTCTTCCCAAATATTGAGCGGGAAGGGTGCCAACAATTGGCCATTTTGAAGGGGAACAGCGGGTACACTTATCCTGACTAAAGTTGGTCCTCGCCTGTCAAAGGCTCTGGTGATGATGCCGGCTTGGGATCCACAATGACTTCCT
The DNA here is from genome assembly GCF_002162155.2 of Triticum dicoccoides. NCBI lineage: Eukaryota > Viridiplantae > Streptophyta > Magnoliopsida > Poales > Poaceae > Triticum > Triticum dicoccoides. The sequence goes on along the minus strand of NC_041391.1, from coordinate 370,483,215 downwards.
CCCGGCCGTTGGGCTGGTCTTGGTCTTGTTGCACCAAAATGGACGCCTTTGCTTGATGCTCTCGCCTGCGCTTTCTCCCTTTGCACCAAAGAGGAAAGGAGAACACTGCGCGGGCTGGCACCCGACTGGCACCCTTGGTCGTCATGGCTTGCGTCATGGGCACCTCGCGAGGTACCCTGCCTTGAACTCTCCGCCTCCTCATGAGCCAGCCTGACGAGGCCGTGCCTGAGGAAGCTCCTTGTCGTCCGCCCCGCGAGGCTTGGCCCCTCGCGAGGGTCTTGAGCTTGCATTGATGAAGATGGGCTGTGCTGGGCCTCCTTTGAGCCACGCCGCAGGCCGCAGGCAGGCAAGTCTGGGGACCCTCGTTCCCAGAATGCCGACAGTTAGCTTTGTTATAAAACTTGGATAGGTGCTTGGAAAGGAGAGCTCTGTTCTGGATGGTCAGATTTACTATTCCCAATCCACCTTTGTCTTTGGGTCTACAGACAAGAGGCCAAGCAGCAAGTGATTGCCTCGGAGTATCAGAATTGCCTCTCCATAAGCATTGCCTCATTATCCTCTCAAGTTGCTTTATAATACCAGCTGGCAAAGAAAGACTGCAAAGAAAATAGATTGGCAAAGAGGACATAACTAATTGTAACAGTTGCAATCTGGCACCTTGGTTAAGAAGGCAAGAGCTAGCAGACAACCTTCTCTCAACTCTATCAACCACAGGAAATAAATCCTGAATCCTTGGCCTAGTTGTACCCACAGGTAGCCCTAGATATGTGAATGGAAGGGTCCCAACTTGGCAGCCAAAAACAGAAGCTAACCTGGCAGTTTCAGCATCATCCACATTAATAGGCAATATGCAACATTTATGGAAGTTTACTCTTAGCCCTGTGGAGGCATGAAAATCTTGCAGCATCTCCTTAAGGGTAATAAGTTGTGAATCCACAACAGGCACAATGAGGAGAGTGTCATCAACATATTGCACTATAGGGAAATCAGGATCATGAGTTTCAATAGGCAGGGAGATCTCTGCATTTCTGAGCATATTATTTACCAAAGTTTGTAACAAATCTGCTACAAGAACAAACAAGAGAGGTGACAGTGGATCACCCTGTCTGACTCCCCTTTTGCAATTAAATTGTTTTCAGGCACACCATTCAGAATGACAGAGGAAGTCCCAGAGGATAATATTCTCTAATCCAACCAATCCACTTGTGATCAAAACCCTTGTGATGCAAAAGCTTAAGAACTAAGTCATGTTCAACAGTATCAAAGGCTTTTGCAAAGTCCAATTTAAGAATCAAGATAGGCTTCTTAGATTTGTGACACTGATGAATGTATTCCAATGTCCAAGCAATACAATCCTGGATTGACCTACACTTGAGGAACCCATATTGATTTTTGTGAACGCACTTGAGGATTACTTTTTGCAATCTATTGGCTAGCAGCTTTGTCAGGAATTTCAAACAAGTATTTGTCAAGGAGATAGGCCTGAAATCATTAGGACTCTCAGGAGATAGTTTCTTTGGAATTAGGGTGATTAAAGACCCATTGATGCTGCTGATAGTGACCTTTCCATCATAAAAATCCTGGAATAATTGCAGAAAATCATCCTTAATAATGTGCCAGCACCTTTTGACAAACAAACCAGTAAAACCATCAAGGCCAGGAGCCCTATCAGTAGGCAGTGACTTAAGAACCTCATTTATTTCCTCTTCAGAAAAAGGAGCAGACAAATTTTCAAGGCCATCCACTAGGTTAATTCAGGAGGGTAGGTAAAACTTCATTTTTGTCCCTTCAGATACTCCCATTCTGTCCTTGAAAGTGTCCCATAGCATGCCAACCATTTGTTGATGATCAGAGACAACATCACCATTATCATTCTTCAGAGAAGAAATGGAATTTCTCCTAAAACATTCAGTCGCCATTGATTGAAAATACTTTGAGTTTTCCTCCCCAACTTTTATCCACCTAATGGTACATCTCTGCTTCCAATACAAAAACTACAGGTGTAGGATTTCCTCAAGATGAATTTTCACAATTTTCCTGAAATTAAATTCAGGTCTTGTTAGAGGCCTCAACTCTTCAAGATTATCAAAGAAAAGAACCACTTGTTGCAAGCTTGGATGGCCTTCTTAAGCTTGGAAAGGCTAATGTACCAGTGCTTAAGAGCATTTCTTAGCCTTTTGAATTTCTCAGTCAAGCGAGTTGCATAATTTGCTCTTTTTGTAGGAGCATTCCAAGATTGTACCACACAGTCAAAGAAACCAGGGAGATCCACCTAATAAATTTCAAACCAAAATATCTTTGACTTGGGAATAGAAGTTGCAATAGAGACCACACAAGTGTCACGCCCAATATGCGACCCTATCCAAAAGGAACTCGAAGGTCCCACCAAGGATAGACCCGCATATTGAAACGCTTTTGCAAGGTGGATATCATTGCATCAACATTACATAATAGAAGGGGATACATACATAAGGCATACAATGCCACTCGAATACAACATCACAATACAACAGAGCATCATCCGACTACGGATGAATCACAAACAGAAACTCAAACGACATCCACCCTGCTAGCCTAGGCTGCCAACCTGGAACCTATCCCCTGATCGAAGAAGCAGAAGAAGAACTCAACGCACGCAAGCATCGCTCTTGCGTCATGATCATCGCATAACCTGTACCTGCAACTGTTGTTGTAGTAATCTGTGAGCCACGAGGACTCAGCAATCCCATTACCATGGGTGTCAAGACTAGCAAAGCTTAAAGGGAAAGGAAGGGGGTAAAATGGTGAGGCTGCAGCAGCGACTAAGCATGATATGGTGGCTAACATATGCAAATAAGAGCGAGAAGAGAACAAGCAGAACGGTCGGCAACTAGTAACGATCAAGAAGTGATCCTGAACCCCTACTTACGTCAAACATAACCCAGAAACCGTGTTCACTTCCCGGACTCCGCCGAGAAGAGACCATCACGGCTACACACACGGTTGATGCGCTTTAATTCGGATCTGGTGTCAAGTTATCTACAACCGGACATTAACAAATTCCCATCTGCCAATAACCGCAGGCACGACTTTCAAAAGATTATACCCTGCAGGGGTGTCCCAACTTAGCCCATGACAAGCTCTCGCGATCAACGAAGGAATAGACCTTCTCCCAGGAAGACCTGATCGGACTCGGAATCCCGGTTTACAAGACATTTCGACAATGGTAAAACAAGACCAGCAAAGCCGCCCGGATGTGCCGACAAATCCCGATAGGAGCTGCACATATCTCGTTCTCAGGGCACACCGGATTGTCCAAACTTCCGGTAGGCCAGCCCAGAGTTGCCCCTGGTGGCCACCGGCGGTTGACAGGTTGGACCAACACTCACGACGAGCACTGGCCCGGGGGGGATAATAATATAAAGATGACCCTCGAGAGCGCGACTCCCAAGGGAAAAAGGGCTAGGTGAGGCAAATGGTAAAACCAAGGTTGGGCCTTGCTGGAGGAGTTTTATTCAAAGCGAACTGTCAAGGGGGTCCCATAAATCACCGACCGCGTAAGGAACGCAAAATCCGCGAACATAACACCGGTATGACGGAAACTAGGGCGGCAAGAGTGGAACAAAACACTAGGCAAAAGGCCGAGTCTTCCACCCTTTACCAAGTATATAGATGCATTAATAATATAAGAGATATTGTGATATCCCAATCAAAATCCTGTCCACCATGGAGAAATCTTCAACTTCACCTACAACTAGCAACGCTATAAGAGGGGCTGAGCAAAAGCGGTAACATAGCCAAACAATGGTTTGCATAGGAAAGGTGTCAAAGGTTAGAGGTTCATGGCAATTTGGGATGGCTTGATAAACAGGTAATAGGTAGCGCAACATAGCGATAGAACGAAGCAACTAGCATAGCAATGATAGTAGTGAGATCCAGGGTAGCGGTCATCTTGCCTGAAATCCCGCTAGGAAGAAGAACGAGTCCATGAAGAAGACGAACGGATGAAGCCGAACCAAGCGTAGACGAACGAATCCTCACGATCGCAACGAAACAGAAACTATCGAAAAGAAGCACACAACAAGGTAAACACACCACACAAGAACAAGGCATGATGCACAAACAAGCATGATGCATGACAAGTCTAAATGAGGCTACTCATGGCAAGAGATGATGCAAACAAGAGCAACACATCAAGGCAAGTTTAAATGAGGCCGGGAACAACATATAACAATTCTGGTAAGTCCTCATATGCATATTTCGAAATTGGTCCAGATCTGAATAAACCTTATGTTCAAGTTGTTAAACATCAAGTTAAGATGCACCAAGATGATCTACACGAGATTCTAGGCAAGTTACATATAAAGTTCATTTAGTTCGGAGCTACGACCTAGAAGATATGAGCAAAACAAGTTAAACCTGGCATTGATGCAAAATGCACCCAAACACCAAGCAAACACCTCAAAACAAGGATGCAACATGATAATATGAAACTATATGCAATATCAAGCAAGCTTCATATAGAGCACACTCAAAACGGAGCAACGGTTCAACACACACACATGAAACAAGTTTAAAGGACAAGCTGTCCAAAACAGCAACTAGGCATATTGCAAGCATCGAAACAACATGCTACAGCACCCCAACATGAAAACAAAAGGCATGGTCATGATGTACAGGTAAAGCACAAAAAAACATGAACACTGAGCTAACTCCAGAAATCACTAGAACATGCTCAAACACACATGGTAAGATTGCAAGTTATTACAATTTCAGCCTTTGCAGAAAATAACAACACGATGCAATGTTTAGAGCTATCAAACAACATGTTACAGGAACTTATCATGGAAAACAAAGGCATGGCATGAATCTACTAATTGCATAGAAAAAGAGTCCCTTACTGACCATAAGCCAAAAGGGATCATAAAATATAATGGCACCCACGTAAACATAGCAAGTTTTTATACAGATTCAAACATGGCAGGAACTTAATTATGAAGGCATGTAGATGAGCTTGTGCAACTCACTACAGAGCAAAACATGGTATGGCAAGGCACCCAACAGTAAGAAGGCATGTTTGTGAAGCTAAGCATGGCAAGAGCAAGGTCATAGGGTACATGGATCACTAGCAAAACACATGGGAACAAGTGAACTTAATGAAAACAGGCTGACAGCAACATTTTCAAGCAACTTTGGAGCAAGATATGAACAAGCTACAACAACCTATAAATGCAACCAGGGGCCTGGATGGATAGAGGAAGACATGTAGTTCAAAACATGTTTATAGAACATCTCCAGATTATGCATAGAATGATTAGTAGCAACATGTTTACATGGCATCAAAATTACAGCAGAACAGGGACTAAAATCAGCGTTAACACGATGCCTAGTTTGCATGCTTGTGCTAGTCACCACGTTGATCACAAAAATACATGGCATACACCCCTTTAAAGATGGCATAGCATAGTTCAAGACACACGAAGACATGATAAAATGCAACACGCAAGCAAATGACATGGCAACGACGGCGAATAACTGGCAGACACCTGGCGCATCGGATCCGGGGCGTTACAACACTCCACCACTACGAGAGGATGGCATCGGAGGGAAAACGGAAGAGGAAGAGAATAGGTAAAACTAAGTTGCTTCTTTGACGAATGAGTGAAACCACGAACCTTGAGAGGTTGAAAAGTTTAAAAACACTCCGTTAGAAAAGAGGCACAAGGAACATTCGAGAACCTTATAGATTTAGTGATGAGATAGATATTGAAACCACTCCGGTTAAAACTAGATGGAGAAGGAATAAGATTGATATAATTTGGGCAGCACTCCGGTTGAGGAAGGAGGGAAAACTTGATAAGACGAAAGAACTTGAATGAGACTACAACACTCCGGTAAAATGGATAAGCATGAAAAGAACACGATCCTCAATTCGAGAAGATGAGTGAAGAGAGCAACATCACAAAGCCTCCGGAAGAAAAGTACGAATGGAACTGAATGAACGGAGGAAAACTTGACCTTGCAAAGCATGGTTACAGGAAATGCTAGAATGGAGTTGTTGGATTAACAACAACGAAAGGATAAGCTTGTTGTGGACTTATGGAAAACATGTCAAAATTATGAGGTGATAACCAACCACAAACGGAAATGATTGGAAAGCTTAGAAGAACAAAGAAATGCAAAACTCCAATTTCAAAAGAATACGGAGAATTAATTGCACTTCGAGATGCGAGAAGAAAAGATACTTGAACTCCACCAACAAAATCTTGATGAACACTTGAAGAATGGATTAAATCATGAAGAACCACCAAGAAGAACTCCGTTGACAAAAAGGACGAAGAGATAGAATGAAAGGATGAAAGAATAAGATGAGCCTTGCGATGATTTAGATGGCAGTTCCGACGAAATGAGCGAGGAAATTGAACTCCGGCAAAGAAAAGATGGGAGACACTAGAACCGAGAATTACTTCATCATGAACAATCTCCGGAAGAGAAGAATTGAATCACCTCGACGAAATAAGAATAAGATTTATTGTATGCTTATCCTTCATCAAATTAAATTGATGGTTCAATGGATTTCGCATACTACTTATTCTCGTAGAAAGGATGGATTAAGAGAGATATAGCGCAAACTTGAGAAGGTATTGATGGAACCACCGGTTGGATTTGTAAACAACGAATGAATTAATATGAATTGATACGATGACGAAGGAAGAGAAATCTGGAACGAACCACCGTAAGAATTGAAAATGAACGTAGCAAAGGCACAATTAACCGGGAAGAATTGGAAAACGAATGAAGATACTTGAAGGGATTTAGATACATGAGAACGAAGAGATCACGAGATGATTAGAGAATACTTGAGGAATGCACCGGGATAATTAGAAAATGGTAACTGGAATGATGGCCTCTGGTGAAAAGAAATGGAAAAACAACTCCTGACAAACTCCGGGTGGTTAAGAAAAGAATATCTGACGAATGGAATAATTCGAGACTGATAACATGAAGCTAGAACCATGATTCTCCGAAAGGACAGACAAGAGAGGAAAAACTCTTCTTCGGTCTTCAAATGACGACGGAAAACACCACCAAAATTACTGAGATACTCCGGGAGAATGAAGAGCAGAAAGGTTGAGCCAACAATGAAATGATTGGAAATCGATCTTGGAAAAAGCATCTGACTGATGAAATACATACTTACTTCAAACTTTGAAAAGAATTTGGAAATAGCACCGGGAAAATTAGAAGAGTCAGGTAAGATCCTGGGAAAATACCTGTGGGTTATGGGCCCACTAAAAGATACACCGTTGAACAATTGATTGAAAAAGGGGGGATTGCACCAGTTGAATTAAATGACTTGAATGAGATAACAACCTCGAAATATCTTTAACGGATTAAGAATGGAAAACACAAATCTTCTGAGATATCTTCAGCACTCCAGAACAAATGAATAGCAAGAGGTGAGTGATTGAGAGGTGCACCGGCATGAGAAAGCATTTGACACGAGGAAAGGAATATGATCAACACTGAAAGCTTGAATTGGATCCACCGGAGAAGAAACAACGATGAAGGATGATGAGCTTGAAACTGTTGAGCATCTTCATGGGAAATCACCGGATAAGAACATTGAAAGAAAAGAATGAAGAGACTTCTCTCAAATAAAAGGATACATGATTAAGAAATCTGAGTCCTTGAAGAAAAAGGGGTGGGAGGGCGGGAAAACAAAGGCAACTTGAGGACGGATGAAACAACCACCGTTGAGAAAACTTAGAATTGATCTTGCGGATGGGGAGAGTGATGGGATCATCTCGAAGAGAAGCGCACCGGTTGGAAAAGAATTAACATGACAACCTCGATGATCAAGAAGGATTAGTATTCACATAGCAATATGAGAACACTGTTTATGAAAGGTATGGATTCAACATTTGACAATGAAGCAACTCGAATGCCACAACTCAAAACAAAACAAAGGATTTGGCTTGCGGAATAAGCCAGAAACAAACAGATGATAGATCCCATATCGTACCATGTGTCTGTTGGAAAGATAAAACTAGAGCTACTTGAATTCCCACCTATAAAACTCCCGAAACTTTCTGGTTATGCAATCTGGTGTTGGGGATACAGTGGAAGCAATATATCTCACCCAAACTAACAATACCTACATCCAAGTTGTATCCATCCGTCAACACATAACCAAGAAACCTTCGGAAATTGTGTACCTCAACCTTCGAAAAGCATCCGTTATACGAGTTATCGCAATACTCCCGAGCTCGCCCCAGTACTGGATTATCGGGGTTATCTCACCAACAACTGCATAAAAGAGATTTTCGATGTCGGCAAATCTCAGGTATTCCAGAACTGCAACGATAAAATTGTGATGACAACACCTCGGAGCTCAACTCCCCGGGTCAAAGCCACATAAATAGACAGGAGGCACCAAGAACAATGTTCTTGTCACAAAACCATCGAAACGATTCCAATATACCCGCGTGATCCTAAAAAAATTTAGTGAAATTTGAGGAGAGGAAAGACAAAACATATACGTCAGGAGACCTCACCAGAGCGACGAAGGGACTGAGGAGTAAAAAGAATCCTACTCTCCGATATATATAATCCTAAGACTCAAAATAGTTTTCTTCTAGACTCAACAACGGCCAACAAACAAGGGGGCTCCTAGGGTCGGAACCTGGCTCTGATACCAACTTGTCACGCCCAATATGCGACCCTATCCAAAAGGAACTCGAAGGTCCCACCAAGGATAGACCCGCATATTGAAACGCTTTTGCAAGGTGGATATCATTGCATCAACATTACATAATAGAAGGGGATACATACATAAGGCATACAATGCCACTCGAATACAACATCACAATACAACAGAGCATCATCCGACTACGGATGAATCACAAACAGAAACTCAAACGACATCCACCCTGCTAGCCCAGGCTGCCGACCTGGAACCTATCCCCTGATCGAAGAAGCAGAAGAAGAACTCAACGCACGCAAGCATCACTCTTGCGTCATAATCATCGCATAACCTGTACCTGCAACTGTTGTTGTAGTAATCTGTGAGCCACGAGGACTCAGCAATCCCATTACCATGGGTGTCAAGACTAGCAAAGCTTAAAGGGAAAGGAAGGGGGTAAAGTGGTGAGGCTGCAGCAGCGACTAAGCATGATATGGTGGCTAACATACGCAAATAAGAGCGAGAAGAGAACAAGCAGAACAGTCGGCAACTAGTAACGATCAAGAAGTGATCCTGAACCCCTACTTACATCAAACATAACCCAGAAACCGTGTTCACTTCCCGGACTCCGCCGAGAAGAGACCATCACGACTACACACACGGTTGATGCGTTTTAATTTGGATCTGGTGTCAAGTTATCTACAACCGGACATTAACAAATTCCCATCTGCCAATAACCGCAGGCACGACTTTCAAAAGATTATACCCTGCATGGGTGTCCCAACTTAGCCCATGACAAGCTCTCGCGATCAACGAAGTAATAGACCTTCTCCCAGGAAGACCCGATCAGACTCGGAATCCTGGTTTACAAGACATTTCGACAATGGTAAAACAAGACCAGCAAAGCCGCCTGGATGTGCCGACAAATCGCGATAGGAGCTGCACATATCTCGTTCTCAGGGCACACCGGATTGTCCAAACTTCCGGTAGGCCAGCCCAGAGTTGCCCCTGGTGGCCACCGGCGGTTGACAGGTTGGACCAACACTCACGACGAGCACTGGCCCGGGGGGGATAATAACATAAAGATGACCCTCGAGAGCGCGACTCCCAAGGGAAAAAGGGCTAGGTGAGGCAAATGGTAAAACCAAGGTTGGGCCTTGCTGGAGGAGTTTTATTCAAAGCGAACTGTCAAGGGGGTCCCATAAATCACCCGACCGCGTAAGGAACGCAAAATACGGGAACATAACACCGGTATGACGGAAACTAGGGCGGCAAGAGTGGAACAAAACACTAGGCAAAAGGCCGAGTCTTCCACCCTTTACCAAGTATATAGATGCATTAATAATATAAGAGATATTGTGATATCCCAATCAAAATCCTGTCCACCATGGAGAAATCTTCAACTTCACCTACAACTAGCAACACTATAAGAGGGGCTGAGCAAAAGCGGTAACATAGCCAAACAATGGTTTGCATAGGAAAGGTGTCAAAGGTTAGAGGTTCATGACAATTTGGGATGGCTTGATAAACAGGTAATAGGTAGCGCAACATAGCGATAGAACGAAGTAACTAGCATAGCAATGATAGTAGTGAGATCCAGGGTAGCGGTCATCTTGCCTGAAATCCCGCTAGAAAGAAGAACGAGTCCATGAAGAAGACGAACGGATGAAGCCGAACCAAGCGTAGACGAATGAATCCTCACGATCGCAACGAAACAGAAACTATCGAAAAGAAGCACACAACAAGGTAAACACACCACACAAGAACAAGGCATGATGCACAAACAAGCATGATGCATGACAAATCTAAATGAGGCTACTCATGGCAAGAGATGATGCAAACAAGAGCAACACATCAAGGCAAGTTTAAATGAGGCCGGGAACAACATATAACAATTCCGGTAAGTCCTCATATGCATATTTCGAAATTGGTCCAGATCTGAATAAACCTTATGTTCAAGTTGTTAAACATCAATTTAAGATGCACCAAGATGATCTACACGAGATTCTAGTCAAGTTACATATAAAGTTCATTTAGTTCGGAGCTACGGCCTAGAAGATATGAGCAAAACAAGTTAAACATGGCATTGATGCAAAATGCACCCAAACATCAAGCAAACACCTCAAAACAAGGATGCAACATGATAATATGAAACTATATGCAATATCAAGCAAGTTTCATATAGAGCACACTCAAAACGGAGCAACGGTTCAACACACACACATGAAACAAGTTTAAGACAAGCTGTCCAAAACAGCAACTAGGCATATTGCAAGCATCGAAACAACATGCCACAGCACCCCAACATGAAAACAAAAGGCTTGGTCATGATGTACAGGTAAAGCACATCAAAACATGAACACTGAGCTAACTCCAGAAATCACTAGAACATGCTCAAACACACATGGTAAGATTGCAAGTTATTACAATTTCAGCCTTTGCAGAAAATAACAGCACGATGCAATGTTTAGAGCTATCAAAAAACATGTTACAGGAACTTATCACGGCAAAAAAATTCATGGCATGAATCTACTAATTTCATATAAAAAGAGTCCCTTACTAACCATAAGCCAAAAGGGATCATAAAATATAATGGCACCCACGTAAACATAGCAAGTTTTTATACAGATTCAAACATGGCAGGAACTTAATTATGAAGGCATGTAGATGAGCTTGTGCAACTCACTACAGAGCAAAACATGGCATGGCAAGGCACCCAACAGTAAGAAGGCATGTTTGTGAAGCTAAGCATGGCAAGAGCAAGGTCATAGGGTACATGGATCACTAGCAAAACACATGGGAACAAGTGAACTTAATGAAAACAGGCTGACAGCAACATTTTCAAGCAACTTTGGAGCAAGATATGAACAAGCTACAGCAACCTATAAATGCAACCAGGGGCATGGATGGATAGAGGAAGACATGTAGTTCAAAACATATTTATAGAACATCTCCAGATTATGCATAGAATGATTAGTAGCAACATATTTACATGGCATCAAAATTACAGCAGAACAGGGACTAAAATCAGCGTTAACACGATGTCTACTTTGCATGCTTGTGCTAGTCACCACGTTGATCACAAAAATACATGGCATACATCCCTGTAAAGATGGCATAGCATAGTTCAAGACACATGAAGACATGATAAAATGCAACACGCAAGCAAATGACATGGCAACGACGGCGAATAACTGGCAGACACCTGGCGCATCGGATCCGGGGCGTTACAACAAGGTACATGATCAGATGCTGTTCTTGCCAGAGGAAGAACCATCGTATTGGGATAGTCATTAATCCAAGTGGATGAGGTGAAGAACCAATCCAGTTGTTCCAGCAATGGGTTATCTTGCATATTGGACCAAGTATAGGATCTACCTTTTAATGGCAGCTCAAGAAGTCCAAGGTGGCCAATGATCTCACTGAAGAGAAAAATGTCATTTATATCACCACCAGGCAAATTTCTGTTCTAAGGAGATCTAATGAAATTAAAATCTCCCACAAGGAGCCACTTAGCATCAAGTGGAATTTCCAGGTCATACAGCCATTGAACGAAATCATCTCTCAGCTGCCCTTGACAAGGCCCATAAACATTTACCAAAGTCCATTGACTTGCATTATGGGTAGATGTGAAGGAGACTATGATACCAAACTGTTTAATATCCACTAGTGTGCCAATGAACATATTAGAGCACCACAACACAAGTATGCCACCAGAGGCCCCAACAGAAGGTGAATAAACAAAATTGTCAAATCTTCTAGGGCAAAACTTCCTAATCGCACGCTGGTCAAAGTATTCACATTTAGTTTCTTGCAAACAAATGATAGAACACTGGCTTTCCTCAATTTTCGCTCTAACACTACTCTGTCTATCTTCAGAATTTAAACCTCGCACATTCCAGCAGAGAACCTTCCAATCTCTAGTTTGGTGTGCATTCATGAGGAAACAATAAAAAGAAGCAGAGATAATAGTTCACTGCATAACAGTGAAACAAAAGCCCATAGATAATAGCATCAACACAGACCACAGTGCAGGTAGCAGACAGAAGAGAAACAAAGTTCAGACAACTGGCATGACAAGGGACATGCCTCCCTGTATAACAAGTAGGAGACTTAATCATCATGGTAAACCTTAAACTTGGGTGCAGTATCTGAAGAAGCCATAAGATTCTCCACGGTCATCTTCTCAACAGGGACACCAATGGCTGCTCCAATCATCTGCAGTGTGGCGATTAGTGTTGGAGGGGGAGGCTGCTCCTGGGCATCTTCATTCTCTGGCTGCTCCTGCCTGGCAGGAGAGGAGACTATACTGCCAGCCTTCAGCTTCTTGGCTCTAGGCTGCCTGAGGGGTCTAGGCTTCGGTGCAAAGGAGAAATAGGTTTAAAACCTTTAGATTTTGCTGCACTCCTAGTCATCCTTCGGTCAGAAAAATCTGACACAGCCTGCACAACTGAAACTTTGGGCTTTCTGGCACGGGGCTTCCTGGATTGCTAGACTGAAGCAGAGAAGGAGATCATGCTGTTAGAAACTGCAGTAGACTGTGCTTCTCCTTCATAGGAAGGGAAACTGAGTTCAGACTCAGGTGCTGCAGATTGGGTAGAGGAGCATTCCAAGAACAATCTTCTGGCAGTGTGTTGATGAGACAAGTGCAGGTCTGGACTTGGAAAGCAAAAAGACATTGGAGGATCAAAAGCCATATCCCAATATCTTTTATGCAACTGGGGCAATCCAAGTGGGGGTAGGTCCTTAGGGATCTGTGCAGACAGAAAAGTAGGCATGAGAGATTCAAAAGACCTTCTCCAGATAAAGTCAGGTGGCAAAGCTGGCCCCATGACAACCCTTACAATCCAACATGCAGAGGAGGTGCCTGAACCACAATGAGGTTATATGGGACAATTGCAAGATTTTCCTGTTCTTGATCCTGCACATCAACTGGCATGACCACCTCTTGATCATTATCATGATTGTCAATATGAATGTGTTATTCTGGCTGGCCCAAATTATCCTGATGATCATGCTCTAGTGGGCCTCCTTCGACAACATCATCCTGAATCATAATAGGTTCATGAACCATAGCATTGTTAGGCCCATCCACCATATCATTGTTTGGCCCAGCAACCAGATTCACGGGCTCAAGAGGGCCCAAAGCATCACCTGACTCATTTGAACCCATAGAAGGGTTTAAAACCATGGAGTTAGCCTCCTGCACCTGCGGTTGCACTTGCTGAACCTCATCCTCATTGTTGTCAGGCCCCCAACCATGTAAATCCTATGGATTAGGCTGTGGTTGCTCCTCTAGTACCGCAGGTTGGGGGACATCATTCCACCCAAGAGGAGGATACGATGGCAGAACCCAAAAAAATTTCAGAGGTTGCAGCTCGCCTGGCATTGGGTGAGGATTTCCATCAAAAGGCATAACATCCTCATCAGGTGGTAATTTCTCAGCAAAATCAGCAGTCAGAATAGAAACAGAGGCAGTCCAAGACACCACAGCGCCACCAATGTTCGCAAACTGGCGAAAAACCACATCACGTGGGACTAGCTGATTGTCAGGGAAAGAGGCATAAACAAGAGATCTTACAAGCCTATCATCCTGATGATTCTAGTAATGAAACTGACCAAAAGTACCTACGACCTCAGCAAGATTGACCTCATTGCGATAATCCAAAGGTACCCCAACAAACATCAGCCAACCAGTTCTATGCCCTTGCAAAGCACGAAAACCCTCTCCATGATCATTCCTAAAATAAAAGAAATAACTCATTGCCATGTTGATCTAGACCAAGCGGCCAAGGTGGATGAGCAATTAGAGCAGCACTGATGACAGGATCCAGCATCTCATACAGACCTACACCCTGGAACCAAGTTTGGGCAGATCGTACCGGAAGCTCAAGTTGATTGGTGATGAAGGCATGGACCTGCTGTCGACGAATATCCACATCCTCTGGAGGCGAAGGAGGGTCGACGATGCCGACCATGAAAGATTCATGGCACCGTGAAGGAGCTTGGGCCAGCGTGTAGAACATCCTCGGGACGCGGAAAGGCCAACTGTCGATGATGTCATGGCCTGCTGGAAGGAAGCGCCGAGGATCGAGCTCATAAACTGCCATGGGTGGAGGCGGCGACGGATCTAGAGGCGGTGTGCTACTTGGCGATGGGCTATGCGGCGGCGATGTCGATGATGGTTCTGTTGGGGAAGCGGAGGGGGCTGGAGATTTTGGTGGGGCTCTGTCAGAGTTGGCAGAGGGGGCGGGGGAGCTCGAAGCGTCAAGTTTCCTGTTGATGGCGCGAGGCTCAATGCTTGTCGCTCTGGTTTTGGGAACCCAGAGTTTAATATTCGGGGGAGACCGAGTACAGTCATTTTTAACGTGACCAGACCAGAAGCATTTGCGGCATCTATCCTTATTTGTGCAACGATCCAAACTATGCCCCATGCCAAGGCATTTTGGACAATCCCAACACCTGGCAGCCATCTCTTCCATGACAAGGTCAAGGCCTTGCAGGTCACGAACTAATTCAACTGGAGATTTCGGAGGAGATTTTTCAGACATATCGAATCCTGGCGTGCAGTTTATTAAATCTTTTCCTTGGTCAGAATCCTCATTCGAAAGCTCCAACGGGTTCTGGGCCGAACCCAACATGTTGGGCTGCAAGGTGGACTCAGGCCCAACATGAATTGCATGGGAGAAAATCAAACCAGGCAACGTACCCGATCCCAAAAACTCCGGGAGAAGATCACGGGGAGATATTGATCCAAACGTGACATCCGGAGATAGCAAAACCCTCGACGACGAGGTTGCCGGCGGCGGTGCTGGCGGCGAAACAACGCACTCGAGTTCCTAAGGGTCAACTGAGTAACCAGCATCTTGAGTAACAATATTGATTTCCTTGACAGAGGCCGGATAACGATACCCCTTGCAAGCATCATAATTCAGAAATGTGGCAAAACATAGGGATTTTTTAACAGCATGATTAGATGATCGCAAAGAGGATTTGGCCGGTGCATGTTTCATGGCATCTAGACCCATGCGTGCTTGACGCTTAGAGGGGCTGACCAGAACCCATTCCTCCTTGCATTCAGGTTGCGAAAGACGAAACTCTTTCTCCCAATCTGGGCCACCATGGCCCCAAAGATGAAAATAGCATTTGAATTGCGGGCAAACAAAAGAGCACTGATGCAAGATGAAAAACCCCACTTCTTTGCAAGAAACATTAAAGGCAAAAACCTGATCACGCAGACAAGATACCTTGAGAGAAGAACAATAACCTCTAATCGCATCTTCTAGTGCCAAAGCCACATTCTCCTCATCAAGGCAAAAGTTGTGGCGTGCAAAAGACACCACCATGATGAAATGACCAGATCTATCCGAGGGATGCACCATGCGATGAAGAGAATGCCAGATCGCTTTTGCCATATCAATCCCAAGAGAGAAATCCAAGCCCAGCGTGATGGCCGCATGAACAGCCATGCTGATGACAACCAGGATAAAGAGGAGAACACGCCGGATGAGATGGCCGGATCCAAAACCAAAACCCACGGAGGGAGATGGAGATCGCCGGTGGTGTGTGGGCTAGGGTTTAGGAGGGGGGCGGGGGGGGGGTGGGAGCCGGTGCCATTATAGTTCATCGACGGATCTAAATGTTGCCTTGTCACTTGTTTTGCTTTACTAGCATGCTTAAACCTGCACACTGAAGCTATCTTTTGGAGATTATTTTGTCTTCCATGGATAATTTTTGTTGATGTCTAGCCTGTTGTGCTTAACATGCGTCTCGATGTACCTACACAGGACAATTTTGGGAACAACTGCTGTTTTCCATCGAGGTTAGTTTCATCCCATGGCTTATATATGCTCACTATTTAGGATATCGGTAGCTTGTACCATATAGGCCAGGGGCTCATAAGGGACTAATCAGTGAATCGGACTTTTAACTGAATATATCTGCAACCCATTTATCGTTAGGTTAACTAGGGCCACATGTAATATATCTCAGGCTACATAGCAACATGCACATGTAATATATCTCAGGCTACATATGCAATCCTAGGCTACATAGCAACAAGTAAGAGTGTTACCTTAATGTTCTGATGATGTCCAGATACACGTAGAAGAGCAGCAACAACAACAACAACACAACCCTGTTTGGATACTCAACTTAGCTTAGAGGTTAGAGTTGGTTTCTAGCTCATGACTAACCCTGAACTAACTCCATCTAAAGAGGTGTTTGGATGACAGGGTTAGATACCTAGATTGACAATAAATGCACTAGGAGAACTAGCTCCAATTAGCACCTCTTGGGTTGGATAGTTTTTTTTGGGTGGGTTATATATGCAACTAGCTCAAAATAGCCCTCGTGTTTAGATATACTTTAGGGCTATTTGAGCCCGAACTAGCTCAAACTAACTCTAACCCATGGATACAGCAACAGTTAATCAGCCGATAATTTGTAAGAATGCAATAAACTACTTCTGGCCCATAAAATAAGATGTTAATTCATCTAATATGTGAGTATATTCAATGTTATAGGATATTATAAAAGAGTGGTGTACTACATCATTGTGCAATTGGTGTTTAGCTTCTAATATCAACTTGGTGCTTTTAGGTACATATGTCATTGGTAAAGATCCACACTTCAACCCTTTCTGCGTATGGGGAAATGAGATATCGATGAACCAACATCAAGTGAGGAAGCTAATAAAGATTGTTAGTAAAATGGGTCAAAAGATGGCAATAAAACTATTTGTTTACACTTTATCCAAAACAACAGTGAACTGCATGATGGTAAGTAAGAACTCTACAGCCTTCTTTTTACTGCCCATAATGAGTTGTGTTAGATGACAATGTCTGAATCTTTTTACGTTTGTAGTGGTTCCCAAAGCAGTTTACTAAAGATTACCTCTCAAACTACATGATTGGTGGGCATGCAAAGGTTAAAGTATTTGTACCAGAACACGATGATTATCTAGATGTTTTCATGAAGCCGTGAAGGATGGGCGGTCGGCCATCACAAGGTGTTGGACTAGAGTCGTGCGTGCCTTCTACATGGAGGAGGGCACAATATGGGCAATCCGCTTCACCTTCTTCAGCAACCAGAATGTATTTCGCCTCTTTCCTTACCGTCTTTAATAGTACAAGTATACAACTGTGGTTCATCATTCTTTATTTGGTTCTTATGTAATTCTTGATGTGTACCTATGAACCGAATAATACATTGGTTGTCTGAACCTGATGGATATGAATAAAGCTATACCATACATTCAAATTCAATTTCAATTTCAATTTCAATTTGATATAGCAGCAATTAAATTATGGTGAAATTATGCTCTCCAGGTTGTTATGGCACACAGGGTTGGTAGAACACAAATGTTTGCGATATACACCATAATACGAGATGGTTCACAAAGAGGAAACGTGTGCAAGCGTGCACACAGTTGCCATTTGCAAAGCATGTGCGATGTCAGACAATATCACAAACGGTGCCGGCAAACTAACCGTTTGTGATAGTTGTCTTACCGTACACGATTCGAAACCATGAATTATTTCTGTTGAAGTATGCATCGTAAACATTGCACCACAGAATAGCATGTGCGATAGTTGCCTCATCATACACGATTCGCAACCATGAACTGTTTCTGATGAAGTATGCATCGTAAACGTTGCACCACAGAATAGCGTGTGCGATAGTTGTCATGTACGACTATGTTATGATCGTCCGACGTTTCGTAATCCTATCCGACACTCGTACGATGATTAGCTAATCTTCTTAATTAGTTATCGCATATGGTTTGTGAAAAGCAAATGTGTGTGATTGTATGCTCATCATACACATTCTATAATAGTGAACCATTTGTGATGGGCCGTGCATCAAAAATGTAGCACCACAGAATATCGACTGTGATGGCAATGCAAGCATGAACGAGTAGGAGTACTGTACATGCATCTTGGCTCCCTATCCCCGATGGTTTCTAGGTCGTGTGGGAAGGACCCCCCCCTATTGCCCACATTCACTTGGCGACGGTTCCAAATGTCGTCGCGGAGAGGGGTTAAAAACCGTTTGTATAGCACTGACGCATACCAGTGGGTGCTGGATCCAGGACAAGGAGGCCCCTATGTTCTGTGAGGCCCGGAAGGAAAGCTTTGAGCATGGCAGAGATTGGAGTGCAAAGGGCCTCACTGAAGATACGCTGTGTCCGACAATCAACAGGATCAAGGGTTGCTGGGCTAACTATTGAGCACATGGGGGCAGATTTTCTTCTCTGTCGTATCTCGCCATTGCAGGAAAGGGATAGGCCTGTGTTGCTTTATGGCGATGCGGCAGACAAGATGAGGTTGCTCCCCGGGTTGGCCAACAACCTATCGGTGTACGGCCATACTTGGTTGTGCGACCAGCTGTTCCGCCACTACGACATGTTCAAGCTCCCGGCCATTGTCATCCCCATGAACGTCAATTCCGCTCGGGATCGAACATTGTCGTGGATGCCAGACTGCAATGCCGAAGGGGTGACGAGCACTTGGCAGTTGTCCACACTGGATAAAGAGCTCGAGTGGTCGAGCGCCTTGGTGGAGGTGGCCACCAGGGTTGAAACTAGGATGTATTAGCCCACCTCTTCCGCAGAGGTGGCGTATATCCTGAGGAAGGTTGAGGAGGCCAAGGCGGCCTACCTCATGGAGATGGCGAAGTCCGCGAATGCCGGGAAGAGCAAGGGAAAAACTAGGGATGGGAGCTCTTCCCAAGGCGGTGGCGAGGCGCAAGCCGCAGAAGAGTCTGCCGAGGGTAACATTGCCGGGCAAGATGCAGTAGTCACGACAGCAAAAGAGCTTCAAAAGAAGGAGGAGGTGATTGGCGAGGTGGAGGAGCCTGAGGACTGGCTTGCGGCCAGGCCGCAAGCCCCCGAGCCAGACCTTGAGCAGTGTACCTGCAAATGTGCCGCTGCCGGCCCAGCCGCCAGGAAGCTGATGAAGACGACCAGCAAAGCCTCCAAGGCCGAGGCGGCATGCTGCCAATCTCCTCGCCTTGGCAAGATCAGAGCCCCTTCCGCCCGGCGGGCGGTGACTGAGGATGACCCCGACTCCAGCCCAAGTCCTTCGCAGGATTCGTCTTTGTCTGACTCTCCGGCTCTGCTCCTGCGCCCCAAAGAGGATAAGGGAGCCTTCGCCCTCCATGGAGTTCGATTTGGAGTCCATTCTCATCGCGTATGAGTAAGGAATCTTTTCCTTTCTGAACAACTTGTGCGTGTCTTGGTATTTATGCTGACCTCTTCTATTTGTTGTCATCGGCACGGGGTGCAGGAGGAGACCAAAACCCTTAGACATCGCTCCCGGAGGAAGCTCCCATGCCACGGGTCGTCAGAGGGAACAGAAATCTCGGCCTTAGTGGGGAGCAAGGCAGGGGATCCCGGGTCGAGCCCCCAATCCAGCCCTCAACTCGGAAGCAAGTACTTGGTTCCTCTTGTTGGAGATGATGAACACTGCCCTCCCATCCCCCTTTGTGGCGGAGGCGAGGTGACGCAGGGCGAGCCCCTCCCTGAGGAGCACACTTCCCCCACCAATCGCGCTCGAGATAGTCTCATGTAACCCTTGGTGGACGAGGCCGTACTGGAGGCCGCCACGATAGAGGATGAAGCTCGGGGCCCGGCAATAGCCGTTGTCAAGGAGACTGAGGCTCCTGCCCGGCAGACTTCCCAAGGTACTGTACTTGCTCACTCTTTGCTTCCTCCTTCTTCTCTTTCTTTTCTCTCTTTTCTCCTTTTTTATCTTATTTTTTGTCTCTGATTTCTACTTCCTTGTTGCCTCCTGTCCTCCTTTTTCTGCAGACCGCCAGGCCACAGAGTTGGAGTCGTTGGAGGTGACGGTCGACATAGGCAAAGCTGCCACGGAGAAGGCCACAGACGTTGCCGCCTCGGTGAGGCAGGATCTGGTTGTCGGGGATGCACAGGGGTCCCTGACGGTGATGGAGCGCCCTTTGGAGATCATCCCAGCAGAGGGAGTGGTTGTAGAGGTGAAGATTCCTCTCCAGACCATGGGCCCACTTCCTGCCGTTGGGTCCGTCATCAAGACCCCGTCGTCTTCCTCCAGGACACTAGACATGGTGCTGTCGCTGCCCGAAGCTGGAGCCCCTGGCCCGTCCTTGGCGACGGACGCCGAGCATGCCGAGTAGCTTCAACACATCCTGGCTCCACATTTATCAAGAGGCTGGGGAGGCTAATGACTCGATCACCGTTGCCATGGACTTGTCCTTTATGGAATCCATGGCGACATGCATTAGGGAGATGTAGGCCCGGCACAACCAGAAGTGGTTGGAGCTCCAGGAGAGGCATGAATCTATTGACAAGATGGGCCAGAAGCTAAAGGACAAGAGCTTGGAGCTACATGAGTGGCATGAGAAGCAATTCAAGGTGCTGTTGATGCAGCAAGAGACGCTCCAGGTGACACGGGTTGATGTCATGGCCTGTGAGGCGTGTCTGGTGGACCACAAGGCTTCCCTAGATGCCGGAGAGCGAGATATTTCTCTTGGGGAGGAGAAGTTTTTGGCCACTCTTCGAGCCAAGGATGATGAATTGGAGGCTCTTGTCTCTCAGCGCACCAAGAACTTGGCGGATAAGAAGGAGGCAGCTCTGAATGTTGTTGCCGCTGAATCTGCTACTCGAGTGAAGAAGCTTGCTGATGACCTGGCTGCTGTGTCCGCCGCCAAGACTGACCTTGATCCGCAGGTGTCTGAGCGGGCGGAAGATGTTGCCAATAGTGCCAGGGAGTTGGATGCCCTCACTGACACTACTAGGGAAAAGCCTAGCAGTAGCACTGGTTTTTGGCCTATCAGTAGCGCAGGTAACCGTGCTACTGATACGGTGCTACAGCTAAAGCTCAGCAGTAGGTCTTGTTGGCTGTGGCTACTGCTATGTCTACTTAGTATTAGCGCATGTTGCAACAGCCGCTACTGGTAATTACTAGTAGCGCTTCTCACTGCCCGCGCTACTACTATTTCGTATTCTATTTCTTTTTAATTTTAGGTCATATTCATACACCTTTATACAAGTTTTCATATAGTAGCAATTTAGAGATTGTTTTTACATTATAATGAGCTATTAAATCACTAGGTGAAAGAACCGCGGATTAGTTTCAAATGGATGGATCCTAAGTGACCAAGTCATGGATTATCACGATAATCCATGACTTGATCACTTAGGATCCATCCACTTAAAACTAATTCACGGTTTCTTCCACCCAATGATATAATAACATACTCATCATCATCATCATCACCATCATCATATTAATATAAAAACTCTTGCATCATATCATCACCAACAACACTAGCTAATAATCATCATAGTTATTACCACCAACACTATTTAATCATCATAGTCATAGATAATCACCACCAACACTAGCTAATAATAATCATCATAGTCATCACCACCAACACTCATTCTAGCTAGCTAATCACTCCTACTGCTCTCTCTCAGGTAAAATAGCATAGAACATGTGTAGCGCTCCTGATTCATCATATTGAAGCATGCAGATGAACCTGTCTCCTAATTGTGTGCTGCGCTTCTGATTGCTGCCCCTAGTACTTCTCTGCGATCCTTCACAATTTTGTTCCAGTCTTTGACTATTAAGACTTGCTTGCTTCTAGAAATCATGAATGCACTCATCTTCAATATAGGATGTCTTGGCCGTATGCTAACCATGGACATGCGAACTGTAGCCTCGATCCACTAAGGTACAACTATAATCGGGAGTCCCTGTTGAAGAACATCGTTCTAACATACTTAGCAATGAAGTTTAGCTTAAAAATAATGTATCCAAAAGATGCACTGAGGACAAATAGTAAAAATCTTACCATCTTTCCTAAGTAGATGTGACCGTAGTTCAGTACGAACACTATTGGTTGCATGTTTTTAGTACTAAGATTTTCAAGTTCAGGAAAATAATTTGTCTTGACAGTATGAAGATCATCAAGCCATGAAACATAACGACTTATCTCCTCGCAGTTTAGTTCAGCCCCGGGACAGTAGTAGGTCATGTCTACCAAGCGTAGGACATGTTTGCTTGAATGGAAATAAGCTGTCAATAGAAATTAGTTGTCAACTATTTTTGAATAAACAATATCCAAGACATAAATATGGTTGAGACACTCACATAATGGTACAACTGGAGGCGTCTGCACATTGACCCAGATGTCGATATTATCTTCAATATCATCTTCCAGACAAATATCGAAGGTGATAAGCATGTCAGGCTCAAATGCATAAGCCTTGCATAGTGCTCTCTATTGTTTCCATTCAAAATGGGTGTAGGTGTCTGAATTTTATAATTTTGCGGCAAAACTATAACCTTGCTCGGTCCTCAAGTTAACTCTTTTTACCTCCATAGTTTCCATAGTACTGAAACCAACCTTATCCAAGACATACATTCTTGCATGGCAGGGGATACACTAGTAGAATGGTAAAAAGTTAAAATTATAAGTTGAAGAAAAAGAAGCAGAAGTCATGCTTAATTACGAAAAAATACTGGTCATTGTGACTTACTGTATGCACTTCGAAGGTGTCATCCAGCTTGATGCTGAAGCGCCTACCACAAACTAGGTGAGGCATGTCGCATAGGCCATGCTCGTCTTTGCAGTATTCGCACATACCGAATTCCTTTTCATCGTCAGACATTTCCTATATTCATAGTTGAAACATTAATTAAAAATTGACCGAAGGCAACTACCAGGAAACTCAACACACAGATCACTATTACTCAATATGCAACGGGTTGACTTTAGGTTCGTTGAGTCTTCCTTCCTAAACTCTCATCTCACGTATATGGTGGACACTCCCTCTCTGATATTGCAACCGTTGGTGATGGTCGCTACTCCTCCTTTCCCTAGTGCATTACATATATCTAGCACAAGGAAAAGAAGGAGAAGCGACCCCCACGAAAACAGTCGGCATTCTTTTTCTCTCATATATGGTGGACACTCCCTCACCGATTTTTCGACCGTCGATGATGGTCGCTACTCCTTCTTCCCCTAGTGTATAACAAAGGTCTAGCACAAAGAGAAGAAGGAAAAGTAACCCCCACAGCAACAGTTGTCATTCTTCTCTCATCTATGGTGGAGACTCCCCCTCACCTATTTTTGGA
The DNA here is from genome assembly GCF_002162155.2 of Triticum dicoccoides. Lineage (NCBI taxonomy): Eukaryota > Viridiplantae > Streptophyta > Magnoliopsida > Poales > Poaceae > Triticum > Triticum dicoccoides. The sequence continues at coordinate 370,459,425 of NC_041391.1, read as the reverse complement.
CTGTCTTGTATGGAGCCCTGACAGACTCGAAATGTCGTTCAATTCTCTTTCTAGCAAATCCGGGGTACTCAATATTTCCTACATATTCTAGCACAAGTCATGCCTAAATTCACGGAAAAATCCTGCATGACCTTTGCTAAAATAGGACATATCGAGAGCCTGAAATTTGCAGGAACGGAAATGAATCAACACTCCGGCAAAACATAGGTCACTCAGAAATGAATGAACACTTCGCACATGAGCATAAATTGGTTCTCATTGCATTTCAATGGTTCAATATTGACAAAAACATTTCAATATATCTTATAATCCGAACATTTCATTTGGTTAAGAAGCATAACTAAATACCCTAGTTCGGATGTAGAGGAAGGTGGAGAAGGAGGAGGTGGACTTTTAGCTCACCGACTCGGGTGTAGAGGAAGTGGAGGTAGATCGGATGATGATCACTCCAAGGAGACACAACTAAGCCTGCATATTCCACTGAGTAAAATTTTATTTAGATCATCAAATCTCATATAGCATTCTTTGATGACAAAGTGATAACGACATAATTCAAGTAGTTCTATTAATTCAACTAATTCAACTAAGCACTTACTAAAGATAAACTAGTTTTATTAATTTTATTACTAAATATAAACTACTTCTATAGTAAAATTTTAATTAGATCATCAAATCTCATATACCTAAATTTTCTTACTAAAAATAAACTAGTTATATTAATTCAAGTTGTTGAACTAAGCACTTACTATAAATAAAAATAATTAAATTTCTTACTAATTCAACTAAGCACTTACTAATTCAAGTAAGAACAATAATAAAATTTT